>NC_045438.1:24500071-24730620 GCF_002776525.5 Piliocolobus tephrosceles | reverse complement strand
GGTGTTTAGGTTGGTGGGAGGTGAGGGTTGGTGGGAGGTGTTTAGGTCATGGGGGCAGATCCCTCATCGCTTGGTGCTGTCCTCGCCTTAGTGAGTTCTCCCGAGATCTGGTTGCTTAAAAGTGTGTAGCAAATCCCCCCATTCTCTCTCATTTCCACTCCTGCCATGTGAGAGGCCTGTACTGTCTTGGTCTTCTGCCTTGGTTTTGTAAGCTTCCTGAGGCCTCAATAGAAGCAGATGGCCAGCACTATGCTTCCTGCACAGCCTGCAGAACTGTAAGCCAGTTAAACCTTTGTTTCTGATAAATTAACCACCCACAGGTATTTCTTTGTTTCTGAGAAATTAACCACCCACAGGTATTTCTTCACAGCAACCCAAGAAAGGGCTAACGCAGCATATTAAGGAAAATGTACAAAGCATATTAAGTGGAAAAAAAGCCAACTGCAAAACAGATTCTTTCCCCATTTCCTTTTGGTTTATCTGTATGTTTAAATGTTAACAAAAGTTATCTCAGCATACTTTTTTTTCAAGTTAAACAAAAATAAAAATGTACACCCCATGGGCTTTCCCTCTCCTTCTCTCCCTTCGCTTTCTTATTAGCTTACTTATTATACAAATCACACTAACCAATTTAAAGTTTGGATTAAACATTTATGCATGGCTTGACAAACTCTACATAATTCCTGCTACTTAACACTATTTCCATCTTATTTATTTTAAAAGCTGAATAATATAGAATTAATTATTATAAAACATTTCAGAGATTAGAAGGCTATAAATAATTGGAAAAAAGATAACAGTTTTACTCTAGAGAAGAATTATTGGTTCTTTCTAATCAAGGACAATCTGTTAGCAATAAGAAAGGGAAGGAGGGAAAAAGACAACGCTGGTTTTTAAAATATAAAACACTATCCAAATTCATGGAATATTATATCTCTACAAAGTGTTAAGAACTATCTTCAATCACTTTTCATAAGGTTCTTGGGATAGGGTTCCCAGTCTTACTTACCTAGAACTAGGTAAATAAGTGCCTGCCTGCCAGGAAGTATGTACTCAATAATTATTTGTTCAAATATGATCTAATTACTTAATGCTTATAATCATCTATATTTAAAATTTTTTAAATATCTTAACCCATTTCCCATTTAGGAAAAAAAAAAAAGTGCAGCTTGCTGCCAGCACAGTATTCTTGGTGCAAACGGTAAATGGGTTAATACAGTCTAAATCAGTGTGTCTGGTTCATTTCAGCTCCTTCACTGCCAAACCAGGGGTCAAGGACTGCTTTCGTTTTTCTGCCTTCTCCTTGTCTGTGATGATGAATGTGTAAGGTATCTTCTGCATCGAACTTTAAACTTCACATTGTCCTTATTGATCTATTTTTTAAATTAAGAAGTTATGGTACAAGGGGATAAAGTATCTCATTCAAGGGCTCCCACTTCTGGGGATTCCCATTCACGTCTGCCTGGTTCTGAGGCTCATTATTTCAGCCCAAGACTCCACGCCTCTTCTAGGGAAGCGGACAGGAATCAAATCTTTACATTATTTAGCGATTGTGGCTTACAACCCCACTTTCAGAATGGTACACAGGCCTGGGTCTAGTACTTGACCAGTGGTTCTCAATGTGAAGTGATTTTGTCCTCCAGGGGACATTTTAGCAAGCTCTGGAGGTACTTTTGTTTACCACAACTGGGGAGATGCTATTAGCAGATAGTGGGAAGAGGCCATGGAGGTTGCTAAACATACAATTCACCCCCACCCCTACCCAACAACAAACTAGTAGTCCAAAATGTCAATAGTGTTAAGGTTGAGAAATTTTGTACTAGATGATTAAAATACGGTGGAACATTGTCCTTATGTTTAAACTAGCACCAAGAGTGAAAGCAGGAGCCAGCATCTGCCAGGTTTATAAGTAGAGTTGTGGAAACTGTAAATCTCCCCAGCACACCACTATTATCTTCAGTTGTCTCAAGAGAAGCACCTGACTTTGCAAGCTATAATGGAGACAGGGAGGACATAAGGTTAACAAGTATTTAATTCTCAGTGAACCTGAGTATGTTTCAAGTCACAGTGTACAGGTGTGCAAGAAGAAACTGCTGGTTTTCCTGGATTCATGGAAGTTTTAGATCTTCTGATAACTTCTACCAAGGTAAATAAGACTATTATGTATTTAGGCAGTTTTTAACTACTTCGCATCTCTAATTTCTAGTATCTAAAATTTAATAAGAATTGCTACAGAAAAAAAACTCACCCAAAACAGAGGAGATTAACGGAGACTATGCAAGGCTTCCATTGTTGCTGTCCTTACCACCCTATGGCCCCCCAGCCCTGCCCTCTCTATGGTCTTACTTGGTAGATTATTCATACATTGATGGACTTGGGAAACCCACAGGATACATTGTAAATAAAGGAGAAGCGATTTGGTAGAGTTAACTTTTTAGTAGTAATAACAATAAAGGAAAAGGTAAACATTTAAAAAAAGTATTAGGAACAATAGAGAGAAACAGTGAGACGTACATTCGTGAAGTGACACCATCAAAATTTAATTATCCTGTGACAAGGAGCTTCAATATAGTGGATAAGTCAAAGAGACCTGCCTAAACAGAACAAGTTGTCATATCTATAAAGTCTATGAAAAGGACACTGTAATCCACGAAGGGGAAGGGAGCCACTCCTAGGGTGGCTTCACTCCACAACTGAAACTCCTATGGATGCATGGATCCATTAAACAGAAAGGCAAGTAGAAACATTCAGTTTGCTGCAGCGAGGGAATCCAGAAATTATAACTGAAGTGAGAAAAGCTGTACATGCCACTTCTTAGCTCCCCCTTAAGGATTTCTGTTGAGCCTTAAGTCCTGAAGAATTTCATGAAGTAGAAACAAGAATAAATATTTCTTACTGTGGAGGTCTGGATGAGAATTAACCATGGGACTGCTTCATCTTCCCCCTACTTAAACTAAAACATGTGTCTCTTCAGGGGAGGTAGACATGGAAATACATGAAGCAATGGTTACCACAAAAAAATTCCTAACATCTACACAAAAAAACTATTGTCATTAACACAGTGTAACATAACACTTCCAGGAAAATATTTGGTTGATTCATAATTAGTTCAAGAAAGAAAACTAAGTATTTAATTGCTACCCAAAGGTATTTGCTACCAGGTTATTTGCTACCCGAAGGTAAACAAGTAATGGACACTATAAAATACAATAGAATAGAATCCCACAAGTGACCTGCTTTCTTTTTGTTTGTTTAGTTTTTGAGACAAACTCTTACTCTGTCGCCCAGGCTGGAGTGCAGTGGCGTGATCTCAGCTCACTGCAATCTCTGCCTCCTGGGTTCAAGTGATTCTAATGTCTCAGCCTCCCGAGTAGCTAGGATTACAGGCACCTGCCACCACACCAGGCTAATTATTTTTCTATTTTTAGTAGAGATGGGGTTTCACCATAGTGGCCAGGCTGGTCTCAAACTCCTGACCTCAGGTGAACCATCCACCTCAGCCTCCCAAAGTTGACCTGCTTTTAAAAGCTTACAAAAACCACTTGAAGTGGTATAAGAAGTCAAAGGAAAGTACTATTTTAGCTTTAAGATTTCTCCTGGGTTAAAAATGACAGTAAAATAATTACATGTGTGGGATTGTTTCAATTATTCTACAAGAGACCTTGGTGCAGACAGTCCCAGCAAAGATAACACAATTGAAAAAAACACAATTGTCTTATATTATAAATAATACATTTTCCCAGAGAAGAAGTGATATATATGATAGGTAGTTTTTCTGACAGATAATCAAGTTTACACAACCCACAATGTAACTGAAAGTTTCAGCGTTTTGTTTTCCTCACCTATAAAATCAAGAAGGGGCCTAAATCTCTTAGGTATTATTCAGCTGTAAAATTCTAATTCTAGGACTCCAATTTTAACAGAGCTTCAGAAATCTGCACTGCTTCTTTGAAACATTTTAAAATAATAACAAAAAAGACACATTTTCTCCTCGTTCTCCTCAATATCCCTAAATTTCCAGGAGATACTGTGGGGGCTGCAGGCACAGGTGAAGGAGTATATTACATAAATGCAAAACAAGTTATGTTTAATGCCTGCGTTAATGTGGGTTTGTGTCTAAGACAGGTAAAAGCTGTTAGCAAATTCATTAATAAAAAGCCTATTGTTTTTCACATTAAACTATAATTTATTAAAATGAGACAACTCTCCCGATGAGAATGATCATTAGGTAATAATCAGCCAGAAGGTGCACCCTTGCTTAGAATTTAATTTTGCTTACTGAGAAATCATGCTATGGAAGCTTGCTGAGTGTGTTTGCTCTTGGCATGTGTGTTAGCCAGAAGGTCTGGCCAGATGATGATGTTTTTAAGAGGCAAGATGCATGGTTTTAACTGTGTTGAAAACTAATTGCAAGGACTCTATAAGACATTTTTATTCTACCACATATATGAAATAAAAGCATTTGTTTCTAAAAAGAATATTCCCTAATTATTTTTGTTATAAAGACATCCTCAATGATATACTGTTGACGAATTTCTATGCCACTATCCCTCCTATTCTAGACTGCCACATAACCAAGAAGGTATCTTCTTTGGTGATTTAAAAATACAATCTTTTCTAGGTGTATATAGCTCCTTGAACCTATCCAGGGCATCACATTTCTTGCGCTGCTGAGCTATAGACACTCCCTCCATAAAGCCAACAAATATTTTATTCCCTAGAATTGTAAGCACTTTAAATATTATAATCCTGCCTCTTTCTTGCATTTAAGAGGCATTTGGATCTGCTCCATAGTATTCCTTCATCCTCAATGAAAGATCACTTCTAATTACTGGTACTTGAGAACATCAAATTCTTCTTTCATTTAAAAATCAACTTGGTAGAAAGTTATGAAAGCGGTTCAGAACATAGTACCTATGACAGCTCCATATTTATTATATTAAAACCACCATTTAGCAGAAAGCCACTTTAAATAATATCCTTCTAGAATTCTAAAATCTCCAATTCAGATAAAGCTCTTAATCAATAATAAAACGAAGTATTTTAAGATAAGGAATATCAAAATGCAATCCAAACCTAACACACTCACAGACTTTCCATTGTAGCCCACACTCACCTCTCCCGAGGAACAGCAAACCAGTACTCCGGCTGCTTTCTCCGTTTGCCGTACTGCTGGACCATGGCTGCAGTGTGAGTGGCAAAAGATTTTCTCATTGGTTTTCCCACTTTGATGCACAGGAACATGGGTGGGGTCTTGCTTTTTTCTGCTTTTGAAGGAAGTATATCTGAATCACACATGAAAAAACTCTTCCTCAATATTGACAAATTGATAATAGAAGAACTTTTCAACTTAAAAAGGATAGTGCACAATCCTCTCTTAGTCAAAACTTTGCAGAAACATCCTACAACATCGTATCAGGACTAATAAATTTTTCAAGCCTTTTTTAGTACACAAGGAAAAAGCTTTGGTTGTTTCAGGTTGAAGTACATCCCATGAGTTGCTACATACTGAAAATAAGTATAAAAACCAACAGAATAGCAAACAATGGAGAATTGGGACAATTCATATTAATGAATGCTACTGATAATCCAATTATAACATAATGCAATTCAGTTTAGAATTGAGATCTCTTCAAAAACAGTTTAAACTCCTCTACATTTAGAAAATAAAGGTAAAAAAAGGAAGTAGCTTGAAAAATTAGAAGTAAACTACTTTTGAAGTAGGTATCTAGAGATCTATGTCATAGTTCAAGTTCCAAAACAGATACCGAATCTTGTAAATTTTCTCTCCAATTGTTAATGTTATCAGCAAAGATATACTCTATTGAGAAAACATTGTTTTCAAATAATTGTACTAATTTGGGTATTACATGTGCAAATTGTAGAAAGGCAATTATACAACAGAATATAAAGGCATTAAAGAAAAACAGCTTACCTTCAATGGGTACCTGAATTCTCTTTAACAGCCACAACTGAACTTCAGATTTATTATCCATTTGTGCACCTTGACAGCTGTTGTCCAGAGTAGATTCCAAAGAGGAGTCTAGAGCCTCTTTAATCACATTTTCTTCTGTAGAAGAGTTCAGTTTTACTGGGAGGGGCTCTCTCTCTTTCACACAGGTCTTATCTGGCTCTTTATTGCCCTCAGTTAGGGGATTGCCTGCCTGGGAAAGAGAACTACTAAGAGTAATGTCTATTCCCCCTGGTTCAATACTTTTTCCATCACTTAATTCTGTTTTCTGCAAATTTTCAGATACCTGTGACCCTTCTTTGTTCTTATTTAGGTAATATTCAATGAGTTTAACTTTATCTAGTTCTTCATGTATGTTCAGCGTGTTTTCTACCCGGCTTTCTGGTGAACCAGACTGCTTGTCCACTTCCGGCATTATATCTTGCTTCTCGCAGGTTTCTAAATCTAGCGCCCCCTTCAGTTCAACATCATTTTCTGCTCCCAAGAAGGCTAGAGCAGACTGCACCTGCATTTCCACGGCTGAATTGTTTATTTGTGACTCAACCTTCTTTCGTTCCTCTGGGTCAAGAGAAAGGCACTCTTTTGAGGTGTCTTTTTTGTCCATTCCACCATCAGTTTGACATTCCAAGTCAACAAAATCATCATCTTCCCCTAGAAAGTTTTCTTTGGCTGTAGATTCAAATGCAGCAGAAGTGTTGGAAGGTTCCTTGCTAAGCTTAGTCACTGTGGAAGAGCCATGGGATGTCTCCCTAGAGGATTCCAGTTTCTTTAATTTCTCTGACACAGAGCTGTCTGAGGGCTTTGTAGGTGTGTGTTCTGTGGACTTCTCCAAAGGTACTGTTGGTCTGGAATCCGAAGTCATGATTTTCTCTCCATTCTGCTGTCGTTTTTCCTTGTTGATAGATTTGAACTTACTGAATGGGTTGATATCCTTTTCTGAAGCCAGGTCTTCCCATTCTCCAGGCCTGTACAGAGGACAAAGATCCTGAGGTAGGTCACTGTTGGGGGAGAAATGGTGGGTGCACATGGAATGTTAAAAATAAAACCAAAAACAAAATGGAGGAAAGGCAAAAAATGAAACAGAAACGCAACGAAAAATCAATACATAAATATACCACAACTTAAATTTATGTTCAAATGATTTCAGAATAAAAAAATAAAATCAATAAATTGATTTCAAAATGAAACATAAGTCAACTAAAGGAAATGGTGAAAGAATGAACCATGAGAGTTGCATATCCTACTGGAAGCACATGATGAATTTGGAAGTTATATATGAACATGGAGATATTCCCATAAGATTCCCATGTACCCATAAGATTTCTAAATATGAAATAATAATGTATCTGCCTTTATGAAGGAAAGGATAAAGAAGAGGAAATATTTTAGCATCAATGTCTAAAATTCCTTAAATGTGCAAACATTTTCCTTTTTATCAAATGGTATAGAAAACAATTACACTAATTTTGAAATGCTCATTGACTTAGTAGCTACTCACTTAACTGCTCCATATAAAGTCACTGACCTTGAACCCTGATTCTGGGTTTCATGGCTTAGGATCTGATGCTTCTAATCATAGACAGCCCTCTACTCCCAAAGGAGATGCAAGAGGAAGCTTCCACTATTATTGTTGGTATATGGCAGTTGCTCCATCTTATAATTTAAAAATGTATAGAAAAGTGAATCTTATTTAAAAAGCTCTTATGTATAATACTTACGTTTCTTAAGTAAGTATTTCATTTTATAACAATATCGCTTTACTTTATAGCAACGGTGCAGCTCATTTATCAGCTGAAACACATTGTACTGGGATGCAGTCAATTATTTTTCCTTAATAACAGATGCTCTACTTCCCAGATTGGAATTACATAAAAATATTGATTAAACATGTTCTCCCAAGTGTAAAATAAATGATCAAGAAATATACTTTAAAAAGAGCAGCAAACCACCATGGCACACACCTATGTAACAAAGCTGCACATCTTGCACATGTACCCTTGAACTTAAAATAAAAGTTGAAAATAAATAAAAATAGTAATAATTTCAAATATGTGTAAAAAAATATGATTGGAAATATCTTGAGTAAACCCATCCACTTACCACTGCTACTAGTAGTGTCATTACGGGGTTGAAATGTAGAGATATAAAAACCCTTTTAAAGAATAACATTTCAATTTCAGAAATAATTATATTTTCTAAACAGGTCAGATCATCTTCAGATAAAACTTTATCTGCTATTTTGGCTTTGAAATAAATAGTTATGACAATAAAGCTACAAAGTATCAGGAAGTTCTGAAGTTCCAAAAGACTGTCTTCCCAAAGTGACTTTATAAACCATCTGCATGAAAGGTTCATGCTTTTTCCAATAGAAAATAAAAGCCTATGTAATTGGTTGGCTCCAACAAACGCTTTAAAAAGCCTTCGTAATTTATAATTCATTTCAATTTAATAAGCATTCATTGAGCCCCTAAGTGCTATATTCTGAAATACAATTGTGACAGAATCTCCGTTCTGCAGGAACTTGCAAACACAAAATGTGCTGCCCAACACCAGCATCCCAGGAGATGTTAAAAATGTTTCCATCCTAGAGTCAAATAAGTTTGTGAAATGTGGCATAATCTCCCTACTGGAACTCAAAACTTAATTAGGCATATTAAAGGCTGTCAGAAGTCCTGCAACAAAGAAACCCAAGTTTCCACACACTTGATTAATAAGCAAAACTTTCCTCCCCTCTCTACCTAGCTTGACCCCTACAAAAACACCTTCAACTGCACTCTAATTAGCTTTCTAGATTACCTTGACTACCCCTTTCTTCTTTTACCTAATCCAAACTGCCCATTCCCTACTTGAGATTAATTTCACCATCTGTTTTTTCTGCAGTGCAGTTGCCAAGTGTACATAATGGTGTCAACTGGCTAGTTTCTTAATTAATGTTTTCTAGACTTAGCTGGGCACCTAATGATTATCAATAATCCTTTCAGTTGTTCCCTTCTTACTCGCTGTGGCAGCTGGAGCCACAAAACGTCCTGCACATGTGTGCGTGCGGGCACACACACACACACACACTCTCACACAAATACCAAAGTTGAAGGTGAGGATGGAGGAGTTTTACACACATCCACTTTTAAAAACTATTGCACGTTGCCACGGGGTAATTTGTACTTACTGTTATTAAACTTTCGATAATGATGTTTTAAGTAATTTTTAACTTTTAAACAATTTATGAAATTCTGAAGACAATACAAAGTTTATTTCATGCTGATTCTCACACATTCTTGTTCATTAGACTAAAAATCCTTTATATACCTGCATCCAAGGCAGGAATCAATGCGCAACCCTGAAATAATTTCAACAAATTGGAAGCTGATTCTTACCTCTGCTCTTTTCCTGTAATCATGGCATTATCCCTTATAATCGAGATCATTAAACATAATCTCACAATGAGATAAGTTTTTATATAAAGAGGTACTGTCTATTATTAAATAGAATAATTAAGATCCTAGGCTGAAGATGTGCAATGGCATTACTCCCTTAGGAGCCATATTTCAGTAGGGAATGCCCCTATTTGTTTAGCCACCCATTTAGACACTTCTGGCAGCAAAATTTGGAAACCACTTCAGGGCCCATGCTCTGGTGCTATCTTCGGTGGCTTGAGGTTGGGGAAGGGCCGCCTGGACCAGATTCTAACAGCTGTAGGAGTCCAGGGGAATCTACTTGCATAAACCCCCAGGGATTTTGTGTCTGGTTTAGCTCCCTAGTAACTTCTTCTTCTTTTTTTTTTTTTTTCATATGAGCCCCAAGGGCTAGTTTCCCTCTGTACTGTTGGGACCTACTGCTCCGCCTCTTCCCAGCACTGAAGGTTTTTAAAAATTTTTTACTGCTGGTTTTTATAGAGAAACAGACACAGTAGAGCAAAAGGACAGTAAAAATCAGATTATCTGTATAAGTTAATCAATTCCCTGAGCTTTCTTAACTCTTTCTCTTTTTTCCTGGGGAGCTTCCCTCTCTTTTTCAACAATAAATCCTGCATTATAAGGCAAAAGTAATCAGGACTGAAGTTACATTAATCTATATTTCAGGGAAAAAGCAAACTGGTATTATTCCCTCTTCACAGCATGTGAAGGTGGTTACTGCTCTACCCGACCCAAACCTCTCTCCGTGCAGGACTGAGGGAGGACATGAGTTAGGGAGACTGCCTTTCCTAGAAGTTAAATGAAGACAAACATAACTCTCCTTAGTTAAACCCAGAAGAAAACATTATTCTCTTACTGATAACTGGATACACTTCTTTCAGAAAAATGCCTTTCTTATTCCATAACTTTATTAAGAACATGCACTGCTTTTTAGAAAAATAAGCCAAACAAATACTATTTTAACATGATGGCTTCTTTTTCTCCTTTAATCTTTATATGTTCAACTTTTCCCATCACTGACTTTATTCTTTTCATTTCTTCTCATTTTTCTCATTTTCTTCAGTGCACAAATCTTCCACCTTCGAAACCATGTCTACACAATCCCTCAATCATGCCAATGCCCTTATTTTTAAGCTACATTTAACTCTCAACACCCCCTTTTTCCGGGTAAACAAAGAAATGTCTTACGATGGCAAGGCATCTTTGATCTTCATGTGAGAAATGTCATTGTAGAGTGCAATGGAAACCACCTCTTCCATGGGGCAGATGAGACCATACTCCTCACACCCATTTTCAATAACCAGAGGATCAGACTTATGAGGGTCAAACATGATGTTGTTAGGAGTCACAATCATGACACCGCCAACCACACCCTGCAGGAGAAAGCAACAGGACAGAATCACTTCAGGCAGAAATGCTTTCAGCAACTACCACAGAGCTTTAACTAACTCAGATGGTCACTCCATGGACTTTGTGAACCACAGTATCCTATGTGACAATTACATCCCCTCTGTGAGGACCAGAAAAACAGGCTGAAGAAATGCAATGCTAGATGGTGAGGCAGAGAAAACAGATGTGGCTCAATGAGGCAACCAACTGAGCCTGATTCTATCACAACTGCTGCAACAGCACAGCTGGTTCTCACATACACGTCTCAGATTTCCTAGATCCTGGTTCTCACATACACGTCTCAGATTTCCTAGATTTTCTAGTTCTCTGTCTACAAAATGGGAGGGGCTGTCCAAGTGCTTTCCCGATCGAGAATACGGGGCTTTACAATTCACTCTGCAAGTCTTCCCCATGTGTCTAACAAGTGCATGGTTCTGTGCTAAGGGAGCGGCTGTTTCTGAGTTATAGTGCCAAAGAATAGTCCCGATATTTTTCTTTAAAATATTTAGAAAGCCCACATCCAACAAAAGTCAACATAAATAGGAATATGAAACTTTTGTAGCCAGAGTGAATACAGCTGAACCACGGAGATTAAAAGCAAAAAGTCGTAGCTTGGTGAAGTCTTAATAGTCTGAAGCTTGCTCAAATTATAAAAGAGACCTTAATGGCCATAGGGATATTATCTACCATGAACAGCAGGATACAGATAACTTTCTTTGGGCAAATACTTGATTTTGGTACTTTTAATGAGTTTAGTGATTATCTTAATAAAAAGTTTTGTAGATCCAGCAATCCCATTACTGGGTATATATCCAAAGAAAACGAAATCATATCTCAAAGAGGTATCTGCACTTGCATGTTTATTTGCAGCATTATTCATAATAGCCAAGATATGAAAACAACCTAAGCATCTATCAATAGATGAATAAAGAAAATGTGCTATATATACACAAATTATTCAGCCATAAAAAAAAAAACAAAATCCTGTCATTTGCAACAACATGGATGAACCTGGAGAACATTATGTTAAATGAAATAAGCCGAACACACAAAGATAAATACTGCATGACCTCACTCATATGTGCAATCTAAAGAAGCTGATCTCATAGAAATAGAGAGTAGAATGGTGATGACTAAGAGGTATGGGTGGGCCAGGTGTGGTGGCTCGAGCCTGTAATCCCAACACTTTGGGAGGCCAAGGCAGTTGGATCACCTGAGGTCATGAGTTTGAGACCAGCCTGGCCAAAATGGTGAAACCCCATCTCTACTAAAATTACAAAATTAGCCGGATGTGGTGGCACATACCTGTAGTCACAGCTACTCAGGCTGCAGTGAGTAGAGATCGTGCCATTGCACTCCAGCCTGGGTGACAAGAGCGAAACTCTGTCTCACCAAAAAAAAAAAAAAAAAGAGGTGTAGGTGTTTAGGGGAAAGAGAAGGATGGGGGAGATGTTGGTCAAAGGGCATATACTTACAGTTAGATAGGAGGAATAATAAATTGTCTAGAATAGGCAAATACAGAAAGACAGAAAGTAGGTAAATGATTGCCTCATGGAGATGGGGGCAGCAGGGAGGGGACAGAATAGGATGGGAGAGTGTGAAATGGGGAATAACTACTAATGGTTACGGAGTTTCTTTTTGGGTAATAAAAATGTTTTAAAATGGATCGTGGTGATGGTTGCACAACTATGTGAACAAACTAAAAACGACTGGATTTTACACTGTAATTGGGTGAACTGTATGTTATGTGAATCACATCTCAATAAAGCTGTCTTTAAAAAAAGTTACTTTATGTCAAGCATTATTTATTCTTGTTTGCAAACTTTATAAATGCACATCAGTAACATATTTTTCCTATTATCTAAAACTCATATGAAGTCTCCTATGACCACAGGAATTCACTGGTTATCAAGATAGTCCCTTCTCCAGAGGCTCACTAAAAGCTGAATTTGCTCTTTGTGAAAACAAAAAAAAACAAAAACACCCAGAAAACAATCAACCAACAACCAAAAAACTAAAAGCAGGATACAGCAGATATTAATACTAATATCACCAACAGCAAATACAGGTTGAGAGCTTACTATTTTCCAGATTAGGTGCTAAATTCTTTACATAAATTATCACTTTTCATTACAATACTCTTATTAATTTTTTGTATTGTTCTTATTTTATGCATGAGAAAAATGGAAGCTTAAGACATGTAAATACCTTGCCCCTGGTCTCAGAGTTAGTGGTTGGTAGAGTCAGAATTTAAATTCAGTGAGTCTGACTCCAGCATTTGCTGTTATATGTGTATTATACTATCTCCCTAACAATTCATAGGCCCAAACTAAAAGAAAAAAAACAATGAATCCAAGGTCACAAAGAATCACATTTCCACTCAGTGATAACATTTACCTCAATAAGCAAAATGGCCGGGTATCCAACAGAGGAAAACTAATGGATGCTTGTCAAATCTAAACTTGACACTCTGGGTAAGATCTTTTAATGTAGCCTCTGTTCCAGTAACTTGTAACCTTTAGTTTTTCATAGATTTCAAGGAAAGAAAACAAATTACATTGCTATATACCTTTCCATCGGTGAAGTATCGACAATTCATTTTTAAAAATTTCACCACACCTGGCTCGTCTTCTTCAGAAGTAGATGATAAGACTCTTTCAATGGGTTTTAAGGCCTTTCGTGCTAAGTCAGCATCCTTGTGAAAGCAAAAAATTTCAAAATCAAATAAAAGCACTTTTTCAAACAAATTATGTGTATAAATCAAGCCCCATAAATTCCCTGTGACTATACTATTTCTATTTAAGTGGAACATTAAAAAGGCAAATATCCTTTGTCCTTCAAAAATATCACAAATGTAATAACAGATATCCAAATCAAACTAAATTTTTTTTAAAGCAAAGGCATATGTATGAACCCATAAAACTTGCTCATGAAATGTCTTTAGAAACTAACCTAAATGGGCTGGGTGGGGTGGCACAGGCCTGTAATTCCAGCAGTTTGGGAAGCTGGGGTGGGCGGATCACCTGAGGTCAGGAGTTTGAGACCAGCCTGACGAATACGGTGAAACCCTGTCTCTACTAAAAATACAAAAATTAGCTGGGCGTAGCAGCAGGCGCCTGTAATCCCAGCTACTTGGGAGGCTGAGGCAGGAGAAACGCTTGAACCCAAGAGGCGGAGACTGCAGTAAGCCAAGACCGTGCCATTGCACTACAGCAGTCTGGGTGACAGAGAGAGACTCTGTCTCACACACACAAATAACAACAACAACAAAAACACTAACCTAAATGAAAAAATTCATATTAGACTTGTGATTCAATTTATTTATTTTTTTAAAAAGGATGAATACAAATAAACTATCCATGTCATTGAAAATTTAACTTCATACTTTTATACAAGACCTGCATTTTTGCCTTTTTAAAATTTATTTTATTTTATTTTATTTTTGAGACAGGGTCTCACTCTGTCACCCAGGCTAGAGTGCAGTGGTATGATCATGGCTCACCACAGCCTCAACCTCCCAGGCTCAAGTGATGCTCCCACTCCTGAGTAGGTGGGACTACAGGTGTGAGCCATCATGTTTGGCTAATTTTTAAAACATTTTGTAGAGACAGAGTCTCACTATATTTCCCAGGCTGGTCTCAAACTCCTGGGCTCAGATGATCCTTCTGCCTTGGCCTCCCAGAGTGCTGGGACTACAGGCCTGAGCCACTGTGTCTGGCCATCTTGGCCTTTGAAACCTTAAATGTGAATAAGTTTCCCTTGGAGACGATGCATTCTCCAATTACCTAATCTCAACCATCTAGTGAGAATTTCAGATATAATCTTGCGAAAAATAACATGTTGAATACTACAACTCACAAAAAGTCTCTTTAATAAAAATGAACTGCAGTGCATGAAGTACATAATATACATACAGGCAGTTTATCATATTCTGCATCTGATGATGAAGGAGAGACAGTAGCACCAGGACTGGATGATGATAGCCTTAAGGTACTGGAAGGAGAGTTGGCATCTGGCACAAAAAGGACCTGAGAATGGGAGAGAAGAGATGGGTGAGTACCTGGAACCAGGCAAACCACTAGTGAGTGTTTAGAGAAGTTATTCTCTGCATAGTATCATGTTTACTGCATGATTATAACCTCGGTTGCTTTCAAGAAACTCATAAGCAACTTAGGGTGTCCTAGATTAATCCATGAAATGACACTCAGCATATGAATGTGTGCAGTACAAAGGGTACAGAACATGCCTATAGACACTGCAAGAACTCAAAAAGGGGGAGCAAGGCCAGGTGCAGTGACTCATACCTGTAATCCCAGCACTTTGGGAGGCCGAGGTGAGAGGATCACCTGAGGTCAAGAGTTTGAGACCAGCCTGACCAACATGGTGAAATCTCGTCTCTACTAAAACTACAAAAAAATTAGCTGGGCATGGTGGCATGTGCCTGTAGTCCCAGCTACTCGGGGAGGCTGAGGCAGAAGAATCGCTTGAACCCTGGAGGCAGAAGTTGCAGTGAACCAAGATCGTGCCACTGCACTCCAGCCTGGGCGACAGAGGGAGACTCCACCTCAAAAAAAAAAAAAAAAAAAAAGAAACGAAAAAAGCAAAAAGAAAGGGAGAGCAAGGTGGGTAAGCATTCTGGGCAGGCCAAGTGAAGCAAGTGGGTCCAAGTGAAGCCTTGAAGAATAAGTAGAAATTGGATAGGAGAGAGGGGAGAGCCCTCCAGGATGGGGGACTAATAGTATAAGGGAAATGAAGAGAGAGAAGCATGGCTTCTAAACTTAATATCTGTGCCAGGTAGAAATGGAACAAACCCAGTTTGCTAACTCCAAGCAGGTTCTGAGTTCTAAAGTAGTATGGTCCTTATATGATAAATTATATAAGATAATGTCAATACAATGATCCCAGCATTTTCTCTTCCATCAGTGTCTGGGTTATGTAAAACTAAAAATCCACCCCCAACCCCCCCACCAAATTATACAGAAGAGCAACCTTCTGCAAAATATTCTGGTTCTCAAAACATTATTACAATCCTGACATTCAATACTCTTTTAATGAGACATGCTACATTGTGGCCTGTATCAAATACAATCTTTTGCTTGTTTGTTTTTGAGATGGAGTTTCACTCTTGTCACCCAGGCTGGAGTGCAGTGGTGCGATCTCAGCTCACTGCAACCACCACCCTACACGTTCAAGAGATTCTCCTGCCTCAGCCTGCCGAATAGCTGGGATTACAGGCGCCCACCACCAAGCCTGGCTACTGGCTAATTTTTGTATTTTTAGTAGAGACGGGGTTTCACCATGTTGGTCAGGCTGTCCTTGAACTCCTGACCTCAACTGATCTGCCTACCTTGGCTTCCAAAGTGCTGGGATCAGAGGGATGAGCCACTGCGCCTGGCCAAATATAATCTTAAAATGATGACTTTTAATATTATAAAACAGAATTCAGAGTTAATCATGTAACAACTGATTACTGATCAATATTGGTATTCACTGTCTCCTATCTTTCCAGTCATTTAAACCTCACTTCAATCCAGAAAATATTTGAGACAACAATAAAAAACATATTAAATAAAAGTGGGAAAATCAAAGTCAAGGGGATATAAGATGAGGACTGATTACTACTAAAAATATACACACCAAAACTAGTAACCACTCATTAAGAAGTGGGCCATAAAAGTGACTCTAAGTTTCCATATAATTAATGCAAAGAGACAACATCATTAGTTAGCAGAATTCAATTTCCATGAGATAAAAATGAAGAAGTTTCTTGGAAGTACAAATACTCTCCTATAGAATCTCATACAAAGGAGCGTCCTAGACTGAACTATTTGTTCTCTATGATGCACTAACAGTAAATACAATAACCAGTTTTGGAGTATTGCTTTTTATAGCATCTTCAATATAGGTCAATGGCAAATGCCAAAGTTTATAGTTCTGTAAAAAGTAATTTACAAAGGACTAAAATTTTGTGGTCTTGGTATACAGCTCTTATTTATCTTACATTATACAGCTAAACTAGAGTAATGAATGGATGGCGTTTTTCCCAAGCAATTCTCCACTAATATTAATTTTTTTTGCATCTGAACTCTTAAAGTATTAGGTAACAGAAATTGTGATTCAATCGTCTGAACATTCCAAATGTTGAATCTAAAGAGTAATTCCTAAGCTTAAACAGTTGACCGCACTGTAGAGAGAGGTGGGCAGCAGCCAGAACATGTGCTACCTCAACGTGGAAGTGAGCCTGGATCATGGGCAGGGGTGAAAGTCTCCTATTGCAAAAAAATAATTTTGGGTTTGCTCCCAACACATATGCAAATCAGGATTTGAGGTCTTAAAGTTCTTAACCATACAGCAATGCTGTCATTTTAGCCTAGAAAAAAAAATTTTAAGCTTGTGTAGCCAAGGAATCCCATGAATATGAAAATATCATAAAGTTGAGCTGGGTGCAGTGGCTCACGTCTGTAATCTCAGCTACTTGGGAGGCTGAGGTGGGAGGACTGCTTGAGCCCAGGGGATAGAGGCTGCAGTGACCCATGATGGTGTCACTGCACTCCAGCCCGGGCAACAGAGCGAGACCCTGTCTCAAAAAATAAATAAAAATAAAGGAGAGAAAATATTGAACCAAAGCACATTATCATTTATGATAATACTATGACAAACAATAGTGAGGCACTGAAAATGGCAATAAAAGATAAATGCAGAATTTCTAGAGTTATATACAATAAGAGTATAATTACCTGGCCTGGAACAATAGTATGTGTGAAAAGTTTATTCAGTTCCACCAGTTTATTGGGAGTGATGTTAAATTTCAGTGCTATGGAGTTTAGGGTGTCCTGGTTTCCAGCCTAGAATAATCAAACAAGTAAGAGTCAATACATAAAGCAAAAAAATCAATTTTGATAGATACTATTAATTTATCTGCAATATGAATAAATAATAAAGTAATAGTTCCATCAAGATAGACTACAAAAAAAAAGAGTGAATACGTTGTCAATTTTTAATAAAATCATTTTAAAGCAAAGTCTTAAATGCAATTCATTTCTGGGCTTTCTCATTTTCAAATTTCACTGTCCACTAATAGATTTATAATTTTACTTTGGTGCAACTCAGGCGTATGAAGTAAAGGTCCATGAGCTATCATGAAGACTACAACAAGAAAAAAAATACAATGTATACACAGTCCCCATCCTCAGGGGAAGTGGGGCTACTTTCTCTCTTGTAATTTTCTGTCTATTTGCATGACTTTTCCGTATACTATAAACTGCTGGTTTTTATGGCAAAGCTGGCAAAATGTTTTCTCCTGGGTTCAGCACACTGCTTGATACATGGAGGGTACTCAAAAAGTTGATGAATGAATACTGTGAAAGCAAGGAAATCAGAAAGAAATTCAGATTAGCTACCACTAATTGTTCACTGTCATTAAAACCACAATTTTCTACGGTCAAATTAGTGTTACTCTCTAAATCTATAAAACTTGTGACATATGCCCCAGGTGTACACTTTTCTTTCCTTCTGTAGTAGAGGAGGAACAGGAATAGAGGGTAGTGAGGAGATGAGAAACTTCACAGGAAAACGGCTCTACCCAGAAAAAAAGTTGGCTCCCTGATGTCATGTCAACATCCCAGGACAAACTCCCTGACCAGAGCTGCCAGATAGACTTGCTAGTGGGAGGTCACTCTGATGAATGTCACTGAGAAGTTCCCATTGATAGTCCTGGGTCAAGACCAGTATAAGTTCTTTGTAAGCAGAACTGGCTCCACCAGGTGAGCCTTGAATTATGTGGAGATGTGAGAAGGCTGAAGGAAGATGTGGACTGGTGAAAGGGTAGAGACGTAGGAGGAGAATTAAACCCATCGCTGCCTTCAGTATCAAAGGTCCAACTACTAGATGAACTGTCTCAGACTAAACAAAGCTTACGGTTACAGATTACATTGAAACAGCCTCAAAGCCTTTCTAGAACAAGTTAGGATATATTATATGTAGTATGTATAATTTTTTAAATCACTAAAGTAACAACATACATCACTACTTCTACCCTAGGCAAAACTATCTCCACTAAAAACAAAGTTAAAAAATATTTTTAATACTGTATTATATATTTGTATACTACATTCATATTTTTATGAGTAAACTTATAAAACATACACTGTATAGGGGAATCAGAGAGTGAGAAAAACTTTAACAATCTGCAGTTATTAAAGATAAGATATATATGTAGAATTAGGGCACAGACCTCGAGAGGGATGTTGGTATCATTAAATGACTGAAACTGAATCAGAATGTTTGATCATCCATAGCTCAGCAGTAATAAAAGCAATCGGGTAAGTGCTAGCAGATTCTTTAAACACAAATTTATATGAGTTACCTTTTATTTCCAATGACAAGCACAAAAATAACTTGCCAAATAAAACTAATCTCCACAACATAAATCAAAGCCTGCATTATTGATTTGACCACTTGTTAATATTTAACTAATTTGGAGGTTTTTTTTGTTTTGTTTTGTTTTTTAACTGTCACTACATTGTCCAGTATATACTGTAGGAAGTAACTCCTGGCAAAAGCACCTCTCCATTCTTTGGAGGAGCATGTGAATAAAGGTGCTAGACAAATACAGATCTTAATGATTATGGCTTTAGAAGTAATATTGTTATTAATAATAAATAATTGAGTCCAATACTTCTTGAGTGCCTATTTTGAGGTAAGGCACTATTCTAGGTGTTATGAGGACCAACAGTATATTTTAGACAATGGTAATATAAAATATAATTATCCCAAATCCTTTCTAAAAATGACTATGCTTATAAACTTTAGAAAGATGCCTAGAGATGTTCACAGGACATTGAGCATGAAAGCCTGTGACAGAGATCTTCAATGTGACTCTACAGAGGCTTGCAGATTTACCATTCCAAAAGAAACACCAGCAAAGAATTAGATCTTGCTGCCTGTCTTATATAGGGTCTGGCACTGCTTACAAATAATGACTATAAAATAAGTACACATTAGGAAAATACAACCAGGCAATGGCAACAGCACTTCATTTCTTCTTAGAAGTCAAAGAGAACACTCCTCAAGAGTGCTATTTAATAGTGAATTAAAATAGATCTACAACTGAGTACCCACCTTGTGCCAAGCCTAGGATACATAAGATACAACTCCTGGCCTCCAGGAGCTTATGATGCAGTGACAGAGATGAGCACATGGCACACAGTGTGCAGCTGTAGTAATGAACACACACCTAGCATTGTTCATCTACTGCTCAACAGTAGGGAATTCCTGCAAGCTACCAGGAATATAATGGTGAACAAAGAGAGGTCTAATCTCTCTTCATGGATGTATAAATTAAAACATGAGATAGAGATTAAAATAACAACATGCTAATGAATCAATAATGTCAAACTGAGATAAATTATGTTAAGCAATAAGATTCAATGAGAATGTTAAAAAAGGGATCTGGCCTAGACTGGTGGGGAAAATCACAGAAGGTAGTAACAAACATGAAGAGTAAGGGGATGAAGATGTCAAGAATTAAGTTCTAGCCTGCATAAATGTAGGAATGATGGAGCCATTGTTTCTTGAAAGAGGACCAAGCATGGAGGACTAGGTGGACATGTTGAGTAGCCAAGAGAGTACATAGCTTTGGAACTTAGAAAGAATGTCTGGGTTGGTGACCTAAAAGTGGTAGTCCCTGTTATATCAAAGATAATTCAAGTCATCAGTTTGTTTGGAGGTTCTAACAGGGCAACACAGTTACTAGGATACCCATGACCCAAGAAATGTCCTCCTCTACTGGGGAAGGTCATCCTCTTCATCCAAGCTCCAGAGGGATGCACACGGAGTGGTGGGGGAAGAAAGGGATTCCTGCCTAGTCAGCCAGATCAGCCTAAGCAATGCTGGCGATCAACAGGGTGATGGATGTTGCAGCCAGATCACCCTCACATTCTTAAGTCACTGGTTTATTTGAGATTGACCCGGGAGAAAATATGGAGGAAAAAGAAATGACCTAAAACTGGTCTTAAGAAACTTCATTGTTTAATGGGTACACAAGAGGAAAGCAGCCAAGGGGCAGGATGTGTCAGGGAAAACCATTATATAAATCTAGTGCTATTAACAAAAATTTATACCACCTTGGTTATACTTACAGTGTATTCCATAGTCCCATGGGGTTTCTGAACCACCATCTTCTTCTCTTTTTTATCATGTGTTTTGTTTTGATTGTCATCTGAAGAATAAATCATATGTAAATGAATAATTTCATTTTCAGGGACTGAAGACAGGGTAAAACTACCATGTATAAAAATCCACTTTCAAATCAACTGACAAAAAGACATTAATAGGAAAATGGACTCAGGGCACAAATAGATCATACTCATAAAAGCACACTATTCATCCTGAATAAATGATTAACATTAACTATAATTAAATAGTATAAATAAAAACAATGAGGTAATGTTTACAGTTACTAATGGTTTAAATGATAATGTGTAATGATTATGAAGTTAGAGTAAAACCAGTAGAGTTACTATCTAAATGATGCCTAATGTAAATGAGTATAGTCCTTTTAGAAAGTGATTTGGCAATATGTAACAATAGCCATAGAAAGGTTCATTCTGACTCAGTAATCCTTCTCTTAGGAATTTATCCTAATGACAAAATCAAAAGAAGAAAAAGGCTACATATCAGCATATGGTCACTGTAATACTATTTATAACAATGAAAACAAAAAGAATACGTCCAACAACGTACTAAGTTGGACCATGGATTTTACAATTTTTTTTTTTTTTTTTGAGACAGAGTCTCACTCTGTCACCCAGACTGGAGCACAGTGGCATGATCTCAGCTCACTGCAACCTCTGTCTCCCAGGTTCAAGGAATTCTTCTGCCTCAGCCTCCCAAGTAGCTGGGATTACAGGTGTGCGCCACCATGTCTGGCTAATTTTTGTATTTTTAGTAGAAACAGAGTTTCACCATGTTGGTCAGGCTTGTCTCGAACTCCTGACCTCAGGTGATCTGCCCGCCTCGGCCTTCTGAAGTGCTGGGATTACAGGCGTCAGCCACCAAACCCAGTCAGATTTTGCTGTTTTTATATGTCAAAAAGGCCAACCATTAGCACCTGCATATGATTCAACCTATTTGTCAGGGTTAAATCCATCTCGATATATTAATTCAGATATCAGAAACCTCAGAACCATACTGCAATAGACAAAAATGTGACAAAAAGAATATAAAATTGAATTAACCATGAAAAGATGCTCCAACCTGTATGTGATCAGAAAAATGCAAATGAAAACAATATATCATTTTATACCTACTAGCCTGGTAAAATCAGATAGCTGTATAATTCCAATGTTGATGGAAATGCGAACACTACAAGGAATGTAAGCTGTTCAGTCATTCCAGAGAATGAAGTATATATAGCTCATATGACCTAGGAATTTAATTCACAGATAAGCATCCTCTCCCAACAGGTATATACTTTATGCACACCATAAGGGACCCGCTGGAGGATGTTCATCACAGTATTATCTATGGCAGTGAGGAGATAGAGGGTAAGTAAAGCATGGTAGGTAAGCTCTGGGAATCCAGAGCAATTAGATTCCAGCAATTAGAAATAACAAGCCATAAATATACACCAAAAGTGTCAACAGGTTTACATCAAGAAAAACTGAATGGGATGTTAGTGTCCATCTGTTTTAAACATACATCACAGATGGACACTAAAAAAAAAAAAACACACAAATAATTTTCAGAAGTATATAAAAATAAAAACCTATACACATTGAACACAATAGAATAGTGTCAAGTTGGGGAAGAAATGGGAGTGCAGAACGAGAATAAAAGGGAATGAATGATAAATGACAAGAAGCTGAGCTTGGACCAGTAATGATAAACCATGATCTGAGAAGGGTGATTAACTCAGCCCTCTATGTCTGAGGTCCTACAAGCACACATACACACACATGGAAATGTCTCAACGATATCATTTCATCTATATCACAAACATGGGGGTCCTAGATGAAAACTGAGGGGTGACATAGAAACATGAACATAGTTAATTCACATAGGATTTATCTGACTTTTCAATATTTCCTCTATATTAGTTAAAAATTAAAGCCAAGAGGAAAAAAACTTAAATAGATGCTTCCATTACAGTCTTGTCCTAGTCATCTACATCTTCAAATCAGAACTATTCATGGAACCAAAGAGACCCTGAACATTCCTCTAGACTATAAAAAATGATCTTCATACCTACAGGCAACCACATCTAAATTACTTCAGGAAGACAGGACTATTGACTATGTTTTTAGATCTCCAGATAAGGAGATTCCAAAGTGCAATCACCATATTTTACAAATCTTAGGAAGGAAAAAATATAAAAACTGGTTTGCTTAATTCTTGGCAGGTAAGCAATAAAACATTAACAATACTTGTCTTTCTTTCCTTCTGAAGAATCTGAAAAATCTTAATTGTTTGCTTTTGCTTTGTTTACATGGAAGATGAATGCCCCAGGTTAATTCTTCCCCATAGTTCCTTTTGGGATTAGGTTAAGTGTTATTCATTCCTTTTAATATCTCAGCTCCATTTTCTTTGTTGCATACTTCTGCCCTTCTTGCTGTCATCATAAACAGCTGTCACTTTAGGTCTTCATGCTATCAGAATAGTTTCTTTATATCATTTTGTAGGTAGCTTCCTATTTCTAGAGCCCACAATATGCTTTCTTCTTCCCACGTCTGGCAGCTTCTGGCCAATGCCCTTCCATAAGCTGTAGCTAGATATCTCTGGTCCCAATGGGCAGCGCTACTAAAAGCCACCAAATTGTGAGTTTACATACTGCACAGCTACAAAAGAAAAATGCATGTTGGCTAAGCCTTGCAGGATAAACTTAACTATGTATACCTGAGTTAGTGCAAAAAGTAAATTACCTTCCATTGCCACAGGTGGGTAGGCTAGAAAAATGTCACACATGTAGTATTACTA
Organism: Piliocolobus tephrosceles; assembly: GCF_002776525.5. Lineage (NCBI taxonomy): Eukaryota > Metazoa > Chordata > Mammalia > Primates > Cercopithecidae > Piliocolobus > Piliocolobus tephrosceles. Next base: position 24,706,872 of record NC_045438.1, on the reverse strand, counting down.
AAGGGAAAAAAAAAACAAACCAAAAATGCCTTCCCATTAGAGTCTAAGATGTTGAGATCATGGAGGTAAAGACCATGATGTACCCATCCTTAAATGTCTTATGTCTTTTTTTTTTTTTGAGGTAGGGTCTCACTCTGTCACCCAGGCCGGGGTGCAGTGGCACTAACATGACTCACTGCAACCTCCACTCCTAGACTCAAGCAATTCTCCCACCTCAGCTTCCCGAGTAGCTAGGACTATAGGCTCATGCCACCACACCAGGTTAATTTTTCCATTTTTTTGGAGAGATGGGGTTTCACCATGTTGCTCAGGCTGTTCTCAAATTCCTGCGCTCAAGTGATCTGCCCACCTTGGCCTCCCAAAGTGGTGGGATTACAGGTGGGAACCACTGCACCTGGCCTTGTCTTGTATCTATGGTTGAATAAACCTTTCAGTACTGATGAATAAGCCTGATAAGTTTGATTGTGAGGCAATACTTTTCACTGATGTAACATCACACCAGGCAAATCATGTGCACCTGCCAAAGCCACAAGGCAAATACTATGTTTTACAGTTGGCTCAATAGAGAAGCAAAGAGGATCTAATTTAATTGCCTTTATATCTTTATAGCTCAAGGCAAGGTTTCATATTGCTTCTGAAATAATTGTTTTGCAGTGAGTTGAAAAGATGGTAAACTATGTGTCTCAATGAGTGAAGTCCTGTGTGTCTGGGAACTGGGTTCTACAGCACATAGTCCACAAAGCATTGGAGGGACTTCTGGCCCTGGTGAGATCTAGGACGAGGCATGAGCTGCCGTGGGGAAGGACCACTCCATTGTGCTTTAGGATGGTGCTCCAACCCTAGCGTTTTAGGTAAGGATCCACAACCATCCCAAAGGGTGCAACTGTCTTCCAATGACACTGACCTTTCCGGCTTCAGGCCTCCTCACAGACCTTCCTACCTATCCAAATTCTGACCCTCCTCCTGTGTACAAGAACCTAAGGCAAATGACATAAAAGTATCTACTGCCAAGGGGAAAGTTGACCAAGTATCCCTCAGAAGCCATCTACAGCAAAGCCACTGAACCTCATACCTGCCCACCTCTGAAATAAAGTCTTCAAAGCAGGTTTTCTCCAGTCCAATAAGGAGTACCTGCAACAAAACTGACAAAAACCCTAGAGGAATAAAATACAGGCCCTTCAGCCTAGCCCATTTCTTTCTGCAAAAATCCTGGAGGTAGGAGTTGGAATGGGGAGGAAGAATGGGGTACCTGTGTTTACCTCAACCCAAGTGGATCTTGGTGCCCTGTTCATAAGTCCTGCCACCTCCCTTGTCACACCATAAAAGGGTCCTGGAGTGTCCAGAACACAAGACTCTAAGCTCCTGCATCTGAGATGATCCCCAATACAAGTTTACAGAAAGAAGACTCCTCTCTCTCCATGCACTGGGGCTAGAAGAAGATGCTACCTAGCAGTATGCCTGGGGCCGGGAGGGGCATGGCAGCCAGATGTGAAGGCATCCCTTGTAGTGGGGATACTGAAGTCTTGGATGAGGCTATGACATCAAGAGAATACATTTTAAGAGGAGGCCTGAAGTTTGAGAACAGAATCTAAGGAAGGCTTGATTTAAGGATTGAAAAAAATATGGCTGATATAAAGGGGGAAAAGCAATTAGAGGGATGGGAAAATGAATGCAATGTCACAGAGGCCATGGAAAAAAGGAAGGTGGTGTTGACACTGTGAAATGTTGAACAGAGGTCCAGAGACGGAAACCTGGAAATAGATGAGTGGAATTCACAGAGAGGTTCTGAAAGTAAAGGGAGCTCAAGACAGATGCTGTCAATATCATCAGTAGAGTAGGGGTAAGGTCATCTGCTAAAATGTAGTGCAGTGAGGGTATGATTGAGGGAGTAAGAGTAATGAGATTTGGAAGAGTTCCTGTGGCAAAAATGAGGTTTCAAAAATGTGAACATTAAGAAGTAACACTATACTCTGGGGTGGGGTCTCAACACCAGGGTAACAGGCCACATAAGAAGTAAGCAAATAAGTGGCTATCTGTGTGGTTATAATGCACAGAGCAAGGCAGCTGGAGCTGGATGAGCAGTGGCTGAGATACAGGTAGTGAGATGTTGGAAGAGTTAGGGGAATGGCATGATGAATGAGTTTCCTATTGCTGCTATAACAAATTACTACACATTTGTGGCTCAAAATAAAGCATAAATGCAGATGTATCATTTTACAGTTCCATAGGTTAGAAGTCTGGCATAGTTCTCACTACTTTCCTTCTGGAGGCAAAGTAGGGGAGGACTGGTTCCCTTGCCTTTTCTCACTCTTGGAAGTGGGCTACTTTGGGCTCCGGAAGCAGTGCCTTGAGCCCTGGTTTTTCTCAGAACTAGCATATCTAGCCAGTTCTGCGTTTGCAGGAAGCTCGAGCCCAAGGCCCTGCTTTCACCCGCAGAGCCAGTAATGCTGCCTGAGTTGTGTCATGCTCTCTCTCCTGCCTCCCTCTCACTTTTAAGGTCCCTTGTGATTGCACTGGGCCACATTGATAGCCCTGGAAAATCTCCTTCAGGTCAGCTGATTAGCAACCTCAATTTCATCTACAGCCTTGATTCACCTTTGCTATGTAACCTAACAGGTTTGGGGAAATAGGACATGGGCATCTTTAGGGGGTCATTAGTCTGCCTGTCACAACTGGAGAACAGATCTGTGGGAAAAGACAACAAAAGAAATTGAGGTTCAAATAAGAGATTTTTGAGTACTGAATTAGTGATGTGAGATGTGGACATTGAGTATGCTGGTGGGGGGAAGACTGGGGAGGGTATCAAGAAACGAACTGGCTACAGCAAGAACAAGTTAATACATAATGTCCTTCAAACCGGAGCATCTGGCTCCTGTCACAGGCCCCTGGGGACTGGATGAAGTCAGGACAGTGGACATGATTCATTATTGTGCTTCAAAACAGAATCCATACAGACATCTGTGAATTCCCTGGATCTCGATTCCATAATTTCTACTTAGATATAGGAATGGAAGAAAAGATAGTATGTAGCCTTTTTTCTGTTATTAACAAGTATCTGAACAAGCACAAACAGAAGTTTGGAAAATTATCAGGTTTCTAAATTATATCAGGACCAGTTCTGCATGGGGCTTACACTTACTATGTGCCCCTTCTTTCTTTACTCACCCATGAACGACCAGCTCTCTCCTCCATCTATTTCTATCATAAGAGCATCTGAATGGGGTTCAGGAGGCTGACAGCACAGGATCACCAGTAACTCTAAAGGATAGTTTCCATGACCTCCAAATGAAGGGAATTCAAAGAGGCAAAAATTGTCTGTGTCTCTCTAGATTTTTCAAAGAAAGGGGTACCCTGATTTATGAACAGGAGAATCTGTTTCCAATGACAGGCACGTCCCTATAATGGAAACTGATCCATTCAGCTATGATTGCTGAAGCAGTTTGATGGTATTAATCATAAAACCAAGTCATGTACCATCTCACTTACGTCATCAAACACCTTTCTGATCACAGTTTGGTTTAGGGGTCAAAATGAGCTGGGTTTAACTAGCAACCCTGACATATTTTCATAGCCGTGTGATATTAATCAAGTTAGCTGAAATCTTTGTGCATCAGTTTATTTGTAAAATGAAATGTTGAGAAAATTAAGCTGATTCATACAGTGTTCATCTCAGAGCCTGGCACAGAGCACAAGCTTAACAAATGCTATTGTTATTAATAATAGTGTAGTCAACACAAGTAAATAGCAATTTGAATAGAGTAGTATGTTAAAACAATCATAAACTGTGAGCAAAAGGGTTTCATCCAGAAATATAGCAGTGATATAGTATTAATATGATAAAGCTTTATAAATTGTTTAAAGGAGAAAAAGAATCTGATCATTTTGATAAATGCTAAAAAAGCATTTAACGAATTAAACAGCCATTATTGTATTTTTTAAAGAACAAAAAAATTCCAACTGTCAGAAAACTTAGAGTGAACTTCTTTAATGATGAATTTTTATTCTGATAGTCACTAGAAATATGCTTCTGAAAAAGCAATGCAATGCTAAAGAGTATATATAAAAAAGAGTTTCTTCATAGGAATGAAAACTGAATGACTTCACGATGTCACTTCCAGGTCTATAGAAATGGGCTTATTACCTAAACACAGCACTGGTGAGGCCCCACCCCCAGCTTTCTGGAAGGAAGATTCCAGGTGAGGAGAGGGAAAAATACCCACAGGCACTGCATGAGCTCCACCCCCTTTCTTTGGTTTCAGCTGCACTAGGAAAGGCCTAAATTGCCTAAGAGCAATTCTAGCAAAGTTTTTAAGGTTTCTGTGCATGGTACCCACCAACTTAGTGGTATCCACTAAAGTACAACATAGAGGCGAACCTAATGTGAGGCTAAACCACATGTATTTTAGGTGATAAAGAAAAAAGCCTTGTAGTGGAGATAAAAGCAGCAACACTACAAACATAATGGAAACTCCAGGATAAAGAGGGAATCCCTGCCACTCATCAGAGGTTACTTTGCACAGCACCACAAGGCAATCTCTGTGCCCGAATGTGCTACAGGTACCCACACGCTCAACGTCTCTTGAGAAATTAAGCACTCTTCTAACCTCTCCTAAAATACACCTGTATAAACTGAGATGAGCTCTTACATCAGAAACCAAAAGCAAAAGAAGTAATTTAAAAAAAAATAAAACATTACTAACATCAATTTATGGTTTATACCCAACTTTGTTCTGAAATCTAGTCAAAGCACCAGATGAAAAGTTTTAAATACTGAAAAGAAATGAAAATGTGGTCATTAGTGGATAACATAATTATCTGCATAAAGAACCAATATTATCGTGAAAATGTCAAAAATTCACAAAGTTGTTCGCTAAGGTGGCCAGATATAATAATGTTTTAAATTTTTATAACAGAAGTGTAATCGGAAAAGTCCCAGGTAAAGTGGTATCAAACTATGCAACATCTAGGAATAAGTATAACGAGACAATGACAAGATATATATAAAGAAAATTAAAATGCTTAACTGAAGTGTCTAAATGGACATAATACTCCTAAGTAGGAAATCTCATCTTTAAATGAATATTTCACTTTTTTCAAATTAATGTTTAAATGCAATTTAAATAAAAAATAATGTTTTATGGCAAAGGAACATTTTCCAAATTGAAAACCATGCTTATCTAGAAGCATAAATATATAAGACTATCCAAAATTATTTTTCAAAGAGAAGTGAGGGTAAGCACACTCTACTGATATTGAAACACATGATTATAAAGCCACAGCAATTAAAACATTGAAGTGACATCACCAAAACACAGAAATTTGGTGAAAATAAAAGCACCATTATAAATGAGAAGAGGCTGGTTTTCCCCATAAATATATCATGTAACTTAATGTTGGAGGGAAGGTTCTGGCATCAGATGGACTGTGAATGAGAGTCCTGGTCTACCATCTGCTCACTAGGTAACCTTGGGGAAGTAACTTAAAGACAGTCTCCCAGTGCACAAAATGGGGATACTACTGAATTCCCAAAGAGTTACCGTAAGAATTTGATAAGGTGATTCAGAAAAAGCACTTTGCAATGTGTACAGTAAGGGCTCAAGGGACTTTAGGGATTATAATTAAGTGAAGCTAGATGAATAATAGCTAAGATTTGGAGAAAAATTTGGACCACTCTCAAATCAATACAGATAGATTGAATAGCAAAAAATAAAGTTATATGTCTTTTTTTTTTTCTTTTGTTTTTGAGATGGAGTTTCGCTCTTGTTGTCCAGGCTGGAGTGCAATGGCACGATCTCAGCTCACCACAACCTCCGCCTCCCGGGTTCAAGCGATTCTCCTGCCTCAGCCTGGCAAGTAGCTGGCATTACAGGCATGTGCCACCATGCCCGGCTAATTTTGTATTTTTAGTAGAGATGTCATTTCTCCATGTTGGTCAGGCTGGTCTCAAATTCCCAACCTCAGTTGATCTGAAGACCTTGGCCTCCCAAAGTGCTGGGATTACAGGTGTGAGCCACCGTGCCTGGCCTAAAGTCATATGTCTTTGAAGAAAATATAGCACTTGTATTTGCCTAAAGAAATATCTTCTCGGCTGGGTGCAGTGGCTCACATCTGTAATCCCAGAACACTGGAAGGCTGAGGTGGGAGAATTGCTTGAGGACAGGAGTTCAAGACCAGCCTGAGTAAGATGGGGAGGCCCTGTGTCTACAAAAGAGAAAAAAGAAAGAAAAGAAAAGAAAATATAAAAAATCAGCCAGGCGTGGTGCTACATGCCTATAGTCCCAGTTACATGGAAGGCTGAGGTGGGAGCATCACTTGAGCCCAGGAGATAAGAATATAATGAGCTATGATTGCACCACTGCACTCCACCCTGGAAAACACAGAGAGAGAGAGAGATCCTGTCTTTAAAAAACATAAAATAAATAAATAAATTTTAAAAAGAAATAACATCTTCTCTATTGGCAATGCACACTTCTCAAATTATTGACCTGACTCTATAAAAAGCACAATTAAAACATTCAGTATTGTTATGTAGCACTTTATAAAGTATAAGCTGTTACCATTAAATTTTTTAAAAAAAGATGTGTCAGGGAAGAATGAACCCTATACTCAATATGAACTCTGTTTTAACCTGTGGCACAAAGGAAAATGTCATGCAGTACATGTTACCTTCCTTCTTTCAAGCAAGTCACAGGCAACATAGTCCTCGACTAAAACGAGTCATACTGTGGTAAAATCTAAAACGCAAGTGCTTAAAGCCCAGGGAAGTTATCAATCTTATAAAATGTTTTGCTCTAGAATCTACTACTGCACTCAGCATGGAGAAGGTCCTCCTTGTTTGTGGAAAAAACTCAGGCTTTGGTGCCAAAGAGGGCAGGGTATGAATCCTGGCTCTGTGCTAGCCGACAGTGGATCCCTGGCCAGTTACTCAGCTTCTCAGTTTTTACATTTGTAAAATAGGCTACATGTTTTGTGGCAGATCATGATAAGTCCTAAATTAAATAGTGAAATAAGGGATCTAACACAAAGGAGATATTCATGGAAAATAGTTCTTTCTGTTCTTTATGTCTGATGTTGCTTCTCCTCCTCTTCTCACCCTCTTTCCCACCCTCCAAAATACTTTTCTGAAAACAGCTTTTTCTTTTCATAAATGGATCAAGGACCCAATTGTGCACATTAACACTCCAGAAGAAAACAGAGGAAATATGAAAGCCAATTTCACATGAATCAAAACTATATATAGCCATTGTCTTAGTACATTCAGGCTGCTATAACAAAATACCATAAACTGGTGGCTTATAAACAACAGGAATTTATTTCCCAGAGTTCTGGACACTGGGAAGTCCAACATCAAGGCACTGGCAAACTCCCCTATCACATTGGGGAGTAGGATTTCAACATATAAATTTGGGGTTCGGTGGGGGGGGACACAAATATTCAGACCATGGCAGTCATTTAGAAACACAAATAAAAATAAATAAATAAAGGTCATTCATTTTCCCTCCAATCAGAGAGACCAATGTTGGCATTCTGGTGAATATACTTCTAGAAACTCTCCATATCTCTTTTTATATGTATGTAGGTGAATTATTTTTTTAAACAAAAATGGAATCATAATCAGCAACCATTAACCCACTTTTTTACTGTAGTATTTGGTGAAAATTTCCCATATCATTAACTATTTTTCTACTTCATTTTAAAATGGCACATAGTAATTCCATTTGATATCATTTATGTTATTTTTCATTTTCCTGCTATTTTAAACAATGCAATGATAGTTACTGCAGTTAAATCTTCTAATATGCTCATGACTGCTTAGGATGAATTACTAAAAACAGAATTGTTGGGTCAAAGAGTATGCCAAAAGGGTCTTGATAAAAATGGCCAAATTGCCCTCCAAAAAAAAACCTGACCACATTACTCTTCAGCCATCAATGTATTTGCTAAGATTTAAATGTTATGTCCCCCCAAAATTCATATGTTGAAATCCTCACCCATAAGTGTGTGTATTAGGAAAAGGAGCCATTGAGAGGTGGTTAGGTTATCTTGGCAGTACTCTCATGGCTGGGATTATTGCTCCTATAAAAAAGGCCAAAGACCCCTCACCCTTCTACCATGTGAGCTCAGAGTGAGAGGATGGTGGTCTATGAGGATATGGGCTCTCAACACACTCCACGTTTGCCAGTGCCTTAATCTGGGACTTTCCAGCCTCCAGAACTGTGAGAAATACATGTCTGTTATTTTATAAGCCACTCAGTTATATGGTATTTTGTGGATCAAGCAGCCCAAACAAAGACAGAATTAGAGTATTTTTCCTCTTTTATCCTTCCTAGTTTACTTCTAATTGAATTTTTCAAAGCTTAACACCACTGACTGTACTTAGTTTATCTGTTGTCTTTCCCTCAGCCCAAACCACATTTGGGCATTTCTCTTACAATGAGATTTTTTATAATGCAAGTGAATATAACAAGACAGATTAAGTAGGGTATGAGATTTGCATTATGCAGACCACTATGATTATAATGGAACTAAACTCTGAGTTCAAGTTCATATGCAGTAGGACAAGCTTGTTAAGATACAGTTGCTTTTGCATAGTGACTGTACCTTTTGTTCCAACAATAAGAATGGGTTACAAAATACTGTGTTAATGAGAGTGCTGGGGCTGTGAGGTCAGGAAAGGAGTGTCCCTTGACACAAAGCTGGTGCAATCACAGGTGTACTCAAGGGTGTTTGTTTTACAGCTACTTAATTGTGAACATTCATGCTCCCTAACTATCAGGGTTTCTAAGGAAATATAACTGATTTCTAGATTCTAAATTCCTTTTCCCTTTTGGAACAATTTTCTATAGAACATGGTTTACCATATGTTTAATATTTTTAGGGTTTTTTTTTTTTGTTTTTTTTTAAAGACGGAGTCTCGCTCTGTTGCTCAGGCTGGAATGCAGTGGCAAGATCTCTGCTCACTGCAAGCTCCGCCTCCCAGGTTCACGCCATTCTCCTGCCTCAGCCTCCCGAGTAGCTGGGACTACAGGTGCCTGTCAGCACGCACGGCTAATTTTTTGAATTTTTTTTAGTAGAGACGGGGTTTCACCGTGTTAGCCAGAATGGTCTCGATCTCCTGAACTCGTGATCCACCCGCTTTGGCCTCCCAAAGTGCTGGGATTACAGGTGTGAGCCACTGTGCCTGGCCAATATTTTTAGTTTTTAAGTAAAACAGGTTTTCTTTTTGTTTGTTTGTTTGTTTGTTTGAGACGAAGTCTCACTCTGTTGCCCAGGCTGGAGTGCAGTGACGCAATCTAGACTCACTGCCACCTCCGCATACTGGGTTCAAGCAGTTCTCTTGCCTCAGCCTCCCGAGTAGCTGGACTACAGGCATGCACCACACATCCAGCTAATTTTTTTGTATTTTCAGTAGAGATGGGGTTTCACCATGTTGGCCAGGATGATCTTGATCAGGTGATCTGCTTGCTTCGGCCTCCCAAAGTGCTGTGATTACAGGCATGAGCCACCACACCTAGCCACAAGTAAAGTAGTTTTTGCAAACAGTGTGAATGGAAAAGTCAATAATGTTGAAAATGTTATCAAACATTTTCAAAAGTGATAATGTAGAAAACAGAAAAGAAGAGAAAAAAAAAAAAAGCAGCAACAGTCCATCGAAGCCCACAATGGCAAAAATGCCATTCACATGGGCACTGCCAAAATGACCTAATTTATTCACAAATTTGTTTAAGGTAATCTATGACACAAAAGATCTCTTTCCTCAGTCCTTCTATGTCTGAGAATGTCTTGTCTTTGACCTTGAAAAACAGCTTTTGCCTTACAAGTCTGAAGAGATTTTAATTCCTCTGGCATTTACCACTAATGAAGAAGTCTGTTTCTAACTTTTTTCTTTGCTCCTTTGTAGATAATGTTTTAAAAAGATCATCTCTTTATCATTTATTCATGACCTGTAAACATTTGCTACAGTTATTCAGAGGACTGCGTATTCCCCATAATTCTGCCTAAGGTAAGCTCTTATTTCTCCACTTAGGCATGAGTCTTAGCTCATGAAAGCATCTTCTATCAGATTCCAGCTTTGATGACTGCTTCTACTCCCGAGGTTCTGTCCTCTTCACCAGGAACACCTTTGATCCTCAGACTCTTCATTTACACCTCCCATATCTGTTGTCTTCTCTTATCACTTTTTTTTGAGATGGAATTTCACTCTTGTTGCCCAGGTTGGAGTGCAATGGCGTAATCTCGGCTCGCTGCAACCTCTGCCTCCCGGGTTCAAGCGATTCTCCTGCCTCAGCCTCCTGAGTAGCTAGAATTACAGGCATGTGCCACCATGTCCAGCTAATTTTTGTATTTTTAGTAGAGACAGGGTTTCTCCACGTTGGTTAGGCTGGTCTCGAACTCCCGACTTCAGGTGATCTGCCCGCCTCGGCCTCCCAAAGTGCTGGGATTATAGGCGTGAGCCACTGTGCCTGGCTTCTCTTATCACTTTCATTCCTTCAGCCACACTGCATGCATTCTGGGGGCACACCTCAGGTTGGGCCTCTCACTACCCAGGTGTGTCATGAAAACACTAATTTGACTTCACTGATGGTCCCAAGAAGTACAGGCCTAACTATTTTCTTTTCTTTTCTTTTTTTTTTTTTGAGACGGAGTCTTGCTGTGTCTCCTGGGCTGGAGTGCAGTGGCCGGATCTCAGCTCACTGCAAGCTCCGCCTCCCGGGTTCACGCCATTCTCCTGCCTCAGCCTCCGGAGTAGATGGGACTACAGGAGCCCGCCACCTCGCCCGGCTAGTTTTTTGTATTTTTAGTAGAGACGGGGTTTCACCTAACTATTTTCATCCAAATAATTTCCATTTATTTTACACCCAAATCCCTTAAGCCCATTCTGCTTGATTAAAAAAAAAAAAAAAACACTAATTGGATTCTTGGCATCCTTTTTCTACATGAAAGTACATTTTCATCCTGTATTCTTTGATGTTCTAAGATTTAAAGTACCAGGATGATCATTACTTTTGAACAGAAGAGCAATGTTATTAGATACTTGTGGCTTGACCTGTTTATGTTTAGAAATTGATTTATCAAATGTAACATAACTTTGGCTCCCTGAACTTGCTATGTAAAACAAAGACAAATGATGGACATGAAATCTTCACATGTGTAGTTAGGAAAAAAACATTAAGAAAAAGCAATCTGTCTATGGAAAAGTGTCGGGTTGCCTTTGTGAGAAATAACTTAGTAGTCTGTTACTTCCATGTTGTTGAAAAACCAAAACAGATATCAAAGGAAAAGTAGAGGATTTCATTTTTTTTTTAAGTTTCTTTTGAGTTCAGGAGGAAAAACTATGATTTGAAATGATTAATATAGACATTACAGATTTTATACTGAAAGTTAAATTCATTCTTTGTACTGCAGAGGTTCTCTTTAAATACATCTTTGACTGTGATAATCAAAAAATGAGCTATGCCCTCTTATTTAAGTCTTTCATGTTTGTTATAATGACCTCCCAGTATAATTTTCTTAAAATTCAACTTCACTATCCAAGATCTTGGTATTCACCTTTTACATTAAAACATTACATAATTATAATATATTTTATCCCAATTTAGTCTTGTCCCCTCTTATTTATAAAATGTGTCCATCTCTTTCCAATCTTATGGCTGCACAGCTATGTTTCAAATGAAGAACTTCCCTACACTGAAATTTTACCCATATTTGTAAAATTTCCGTTGCTATCTCCGTATTCATAGAAGCAAAGATGTTCACTACTCTAAGTTTAAGAAATAATGAATTCCTTTAATATAAAAGAATCCGGGCAGGGTGCCATGGCTCACTCCTGTAATCCCAGCACTTTGGGAGGCCAAGGTAAGTGGATCACTTGAGGTAAGGAGTTGGAGACCAGCCTGGCCAACATGGTGAAACCCTGTCTCTACTAAAAATACAAAAATTAGGTGGGTGTGGTGGTGTGTGCCTGTAATCTCATCTACTTGGGAGGCTGAGGCATGAGAATCACTTGAATCTGGGAGGCAGAGGTTGCAGTGAGTCGAGATTGTGCCACTGCGCTCTAGCCTGGGCATCAGAGCAAGACTCTGTCTTAACAAAAAGAAAAAGTATCCTATGATATAGTTCATATCAATTTAATATATTTTGATATTTTAATATAGACCAAACATCTTTTAATACATTTATAAATATTCCAAGGTGCTTGTATCAAATTTAACTTAATAACCAATTTTGAAAAATATATTAAGACACATTATCACCAAAAAATTCCTTAAGAGTTTATGCGAACAGAATAAATGAAAAAGGAGTACTTTATATATTAGTAAACACAAATGAAAGCACAAAATGGCTCAGTTCACTCGTTCTAGAAGGATTTTTTGATGCTTACTGTGTGCCAGGTGCTGCGCTAGGTGTTGGATCTAGATTTATCTGACGCCATCTGCCTCAATATAATCTCTCCACTTCCTTTCTCCTACTCCCCTCTCAAAAACAAAGCATTTTTAGAATCAGCACCATGTTGTTATGAGGCAATTCTAGTGACTCAATCTTTCTGAAGCATCCTTTATTAGTATCTCAACTGTTGTGTTTTCCTAAGTGTCAGGAGATAGCAATGACTTATTACTCAAGGATTAAGTGAGGCACAGATAAAAGTAATTTCACAAGTAAAAACATTATTTTGTCAAAATACACTTCTTTAGATCAGGCAGATGATGTTATAGCTGTGGAATAGATACCTACAGAAAGTAATTATTTTGTTATATATTGCTTATAGAACTTCATATTTGTCTAATGCTTTAGATTTTTGCAAAAGCTCTTACTTTTACTTTATTTTCAACTTTTTTCTGATTAATATTAAAAATAACTATGCGTAATATACAAAAAAACTGCCTTGCAAAATTTCTGTAAGCAGAGAAAACAACTATCAACATATTGTTATATATCGTCCTAATCTTTTTTATATACATTCATTATTATTTGTTGTCCATTAACTTTTCATTTTGGCTCTCTGTGTATTCACTGGATTACTTTTGTTTTACACACGTGGATTCATCTGACACCTGGAAGTAGCAATTTGTAGGCCTTTCACCTGAAATTTAGGCCCCTCTAGACAAATCTACCTGGCACCTCAAAAACATCTCCAAACATAAACTCATTATCTTCTTTCCTCCTTCTTGAGCTTCCTAGTCTATAAATTTTTGACTCTGTTTTTGTTTCTCCCTCACACACTATACTGACCATCAAATGCTGCTGTGTGTCCCTGCAGTGTGCCCCTTCCCCTAAGCCCTAGTCTCAGACCAGCACAGCCTGTCTTCATGTTAGGTTCATCACAGAATTGATGGTAAACTAAATATAGAGCAAACAAAAAGTAGAGAATTTTCTTTTCTCTTGACATTCTCCTCCAATGGCTCTTCACTGACTACAAGGTAAATCCCAAATCCTTAGCAAGTCAACGAGATCCTCCCATTTTCTTTCTTTCTTTTTTTTTTTTTTTTGACAGAGTTTCACTCTTGTCACCCAGGCTGGCGTGCAATGGCAAAGTCTCCCCTTCCCTCCTAGACTAGAGCCACCAAAAGCAGCAGTGAACTGGGATGCTCTTGACTTGAGGTCTGATGCTCCATCTAGTGGTAGAGAACATCGCCTTGGGATAGGACTGAGAAACATGCCAGGTCAGACGCTGGGAGAGTCAGCAAACCTCCCAAGATGAGAGTTTGTCAACTCTAGTCAGATTTGGAAAGGGTCAAGGAACCCTGGAATTCCACCTAGAGGTTTTATCTAAGCACTGGGTTCTCCTGAGGAAATGCCTCAAACCTCCAAACTGGTTGCTATCATTGCCATTGTTGAGAGATGATAAGCTTTAATGACATTTCTTTTTTTTTTTTTTTTTCAGAGACAGTGTCTCGCTCTGTCACTCAGCCTGGAGAGCAGTAGATTAGTGTACCCTCCAACTCCTGGACTCAAGCAATTCTCTCACCTCAGCATCCCAAGTAGCTGGGACTATAGGCGTATGCCACTACGCCCGGCTAATGTATTTTTTGTAGAGACAGGATCTTGTACATTGCCCGAGCTGGCTTTGAACTCCTGGCCTCCAGTGATCCCCCTACCTCAGCCTCCCAAAGTGCTGGGTAAAATTACAGGTGTGAACCACTGAGCCTGGCCACATTTCTTTACTTATTGCTACCAAATAAAATCACAGGATACTTCTGACCCAATGACTACATTATTACCTATGCTTTTCCAGAGTTTTCTTGAAACTCCAACAATTAAAAATAGAGTATTCATTTATCTATGTATTAATTATTCCTTTCAATGCACACTTAAAGAGCACCTGTCACGCTGAAGACACTACACAAAGCTAATACTCTAGGGTCTAAGTCACCCCAGCCTGTACATAGGTAATCAAGTACATCCATAATAACAATGCAGAGAGGCAGTCTAACCTGGACAGGGACAAGGAGGGCTTCTGGAGGAAATGATGATTGAGCTGATTTTGTTAAGTCAAGTAAGAATCAGTCAGGTAAAGAGTAAAGGGCATTGTTTCAGACTCAGCATTACACACGCGACAGAGTATACCACATAAAAAGGCTATCCTAATACAGCAAGAAATCATTTAAAAAAAAAAAAAGCATACGCTTTGGGGTCAGGTGCAGTGGATCACGCCTGTAATCCCAGCACTTTAGGAGGCCAAAGTGGGTGGATCACTTGAAGTCAGGCGTTCAAGAACAGCCTGGCCAATATGGTGAAATCCCGTCTCTACTAAAAGAATGAAAATTAGCCAAGCATTATGGCGTGCACCTGTAATCTCAGCTACTCACGAGGCTGAGGCAGAAGAATCACTGGAACCCCAGAGGCAGAGATTGCAGTGAGCTGAGATTGTGCCATGGCACTCCAGCCTGGGTGACAGAGCGAGACTCAGTATTTTAAAAAAAAAAAGAAATATATATATATGCTTTGGAAGGCCAAGGCAGGAGGACTGCTGGAGGGTAGGACTTCGAGGCAGGAAGACTGCTCAAGGCTAGAAGCTTGAAACCAGTTTTATGGTGAGACCCCATCTCTCTCTCCAAAAAAAAAAAAAAAAAAAAAAAATATATATATATATATAGCTGGGTGTGGCGTAATATGCCTGTAATCCCAGCTACTCAGGAGGTTGCGGCAGGAAGACTGCTTGAGCCCTGAAGTCGGAGGTTGCAGTCAGCTGTCATCCTACCACTGTACTCCAGCCTGAGTGACAGTGCAAGACCCAATCTCAAAAACAAACAAAAGATATGAAATGCAATTTTCCTTAATCCTTTTCCTCTTTTTGGAAATAAGGGATAATATTTAATATTTACATTTTAAGAGGAAGCTTATTAATAGCACAGAAGTGTCTTTCAACAGGTTGACAGTTACAGCTTTTTATAAGATACTGAATAGCTTGAGTTTAAAAACATCCATTAAGACATGTAATACATTATACAATCATCTTAGCCCTGTAAAGCTACAAACCACATGCTTTCGGCTGCCGAGAGAGCATCTGCCTGTATGGTAGCAACATCAGCAATGCAGCACTTATTACTACCTCAAGGGCAGTCCATTTTATCTTTGAACACCGTTGGAAGGTTACATTAAACATGGATACAAGGTATGTCTTCCTGTAACTTTGGCATTAACTAGGACCAAGTTTAGGGCACCTCAGAACAAGTGTCATTGCTCTGCTACAAGGCCACATTTCATTTACTGTATTCTGTGTGTTCTCAGTAACTGCCCTTTGCTTTCTCTCCCTTTCCTAGCAATCTCAAGTATGCCATGACCTGCATGCCACGTCATATGTCTTCTAACACTCTTGGAAGGTTACATTAAACATGAGACATGGCCAGGTGTGTTGGCTCATGTCTGTAATCCCAGCACTTTGGGAGGCCGAGGAGGGTAGATCACGAGGTCGAGATCGAGACCATCCTGGCTAACACGGTGAAACCCCGTCTCTACTAAATATACAAAAAATTAGCTGGGCATGGTGGCGGGTGCCTGTAGTCCCAGCTACTGGGGAGGCTGAGGCAGGAGGATGGCGTGAACCCGGGAGGTGGAGCTTGCAGTGAGCCGAGATCGCGCCACTGCACTCCAGCCTGGGTGACAGGGTGAGAGTCCATCTCTAAATAAATAAATAAATAAATAAATAAATAAATAAATAAAATAAAATTTAAAAACCATGGACACATAAACGTATGTCTTCCTGTAGCTTTGGTATTAACTAGGACCAACTTGAGGGTGGCCCAGAACAAGTGTCATTGCTCTGCTACAAAACCATGTTTCATTTACCGTATTTGCAGTGTGTTCTCAGACACTGCTCTGTTTTCTCTCCCTTTCCTAGCAATCTCAAGTATGCCATAACCTGTATGCCATGCCAAGTTCTGATTCCTGGTACCCTTTATTTATTTCATTTATTTGCATTCTCTTTGAAAGAAAATCCATGGGTGTATGTGATATAAGAGTAGGTGTGAGATGGATGATTCAGGTCAAGCTAGATATGCCACTCCTGCGAATGTAGTTTGAGATGCAGGGGTTGTTCTGAGAAACTATGTAACACCGTGGACTCATTTCAAGATTCCCTTTAAGACTCCCAAGTGTCTGAGGTCAGGAATTCAAGACCAGCCTGGTCAACATGGTGAAACCCCATCTGCTAAAAATACAAAAAATTAGCCAGGAATGGTGGCGGGCGCCTGCAGTCCTAGCTACTCAGGAAGCTGAGGCAGAAGAATTGCTTGAACCTGGGAGGCAGAGGTTGCAGTGAACTGAGGTCATGCCATTGCACGCCAGCCTAGGCAACAGAGCAAGATTCCACAAAAAATAAAAATAAAAAACAGACTCCTAGGGTTTTTTCTTTTTTTTTTTTAACTGACAGATGCTAGGCCATGTCTCCTCCATTTTCTACTGTCTAGCAAATGACAAAAAGTACAGGCATTTCTATCGGCATATTTATGAATATGTCTATATACATTAAGAAAAATATTTCTCATAAAGAGAAAGTGATTCTTCTTCAGATAAATGTTTATTAGTACACAATACATGCTGGGCACTGTGCTAAATGCTGGGAACACAAATTTAAATGAGACATTATTTTAGTGTGATCCCCTTATACAAGATTATGTATATAAAGCAAGGGCCAGGGGCACATAGCAGCTGCTCCATAAACTGTTACCATTATTATGATCCATCACAAATGATAGTCTTTTAAAAATTCTTATAGGCTTTTTAAATGAAAATACTGCAGTAACGCCATGAATACTCACCAATACTATAATATCTCTTTAGTTCTGTACGCCTGATCTCCTTTAACTGATTACTTTTTCTCTTTTTCTTCTCATCAGTCATATATTCCTCTTCCACAGCAATGTTGCACTTGTCTGGCTCTAAAACTACTGTATTGGCATCTTCCTTCCCAGTATGAGTCCTTGTAGCTATAGCTGAGGCTGTCTCTGCATTTTGTTTGGCTTGTTTTTTCTTTTTCAAACTAGGAAAAGAGGGGAAAAAAAGAAAAAACATTGGAGAGATGATTTGCTGGTAGAAATCGTATTAATTTCATGCTGCTGGGCTTTGAAAACTAATGAACTGATACAGAAAACACTTTCCTTATAATATGTTTCATTACATTTATTGTTCTTTTTTATTTTCTAATCACTTACAAATTCTTACATGGAGATCTGTGACCTTTCTTCAACTTGATATAGTCAATACTATATCTCATAAAATTATTGAGAACTGCCATAGGCCTGAAGAAAAATGAGATTCTTCCATAGGCTATGAAATGTTGAGTATTTTTAAAAATCACAATATATGGTTATGCTACTAGAATGCCATGTTTGGAAGATTACATTTTAAGAAAATATTTCTGGTTTCAGTGGCACTTTTGGACTGATGGGCAAGCACATTTGTAAAAACAAGCCCTTTGTAATTGGCTCACATACCGAGTAAAAGGATTTGGCAAGGTGTGAACTGGGTCACATAAGAGTAATTCTTTTCCTTTAAACATATGGCAATAGTAGTGAAGAAGGAGCTGCATTTCCTAAGATAGAAAATGCCATAATGTCAACACATGATTTTCCTTATGATTACTGATAGCTGCCTGATTATTAGTTAACATATTCGATGTTACAAATTCTTTACTCCTGAGCCAAAGATGTGTAAGAGACAAAGTTTATCAGAATTCACTGAAAGCCAATACCTCAAAATATTTTCAGTTGACACACACTCTGTAATTAATGGGTATGTCACTCTGTACTTGACAGTCGAGAATGTTTTTGCCTTACCAGAATCTAAGTGCTTTGAGAACAAGGGCCTTGGCCTCTAGTATATGTTGTACTCTAATCATATGTAAATACATATTTTTAAATTATGTCCCTTTTCCCTGTGCCTACATAGAAAGTATCTAGGCACAGTTAGATTTATCTTATACATTTCTATTTCCTTCACCCTCTTGAGCATATGTCCAATTTGATGTTGGTGAATGGATAAGAACCTGTTTGGGTAGAAAAATGAGATAACTGTAGGATACACAGGGTCTGAAACTTGATATTACACTGCATTGCTCTGTGATGTCAAACAAATCAGTTTGACATGCTAGAGAGGTCCCTCTCTGAGGCTACAACACTTAAGAGAACTCTGACCTGAGGCTAGGAATTTCACACCTTGAGCCTTAGTTTTCTTATATCTTAAATGGTGACAATTGTACTTCCTTGGGTCTCTAATAGGATCTTTTATTAGGCTTAACTGACATAATACATGTCAACATATAACACAAACAGAAACAGAAATAGTAAAATATCCCCTAATACAATCATAAAGACACGACAACTAAGCATGGTAAGAAAAATGAGACATTCGGCTTTGAGATAAAGGTCCCATATTCCAACAAGGTATTTCAACTAGGCTATTATTAACTGAACACTGAGCAGCCAGGTTCTTAGATATTCATCGGCTAACAAATTAGTATACAGCATAAGAGACAGAGCAGCAGAGGAAAAGTCATAGATGAATATACGCCCCATCTCTTAGTTTAGCCATCTTTTAAGGTTTGTTTAAAAGACCAAAACTGGAAGTCCTAGTCAGAGCAATCAGGAAAGAGAAAGAAATTAAGAGTATCCAAAATAAAAAAGAGGAAGTCAAACTATCTCTGTTTGCCAATTATACAATCAAATACCTAGAAACCCTGAAGACTCCTCCATAAGACTCCTATAAATTCAGTAAAGTCTCAGGATACAAAATCAATGTACACAAATCAGTAGCACTGCTACAGCAACAATGACTAAGCTGACAATCAAATCAAGAGCTCAAGGACAGTCAGAGAAAAAAGAAAGAGAAAAAAATAACTCAAAATATCTCTATAAGGAAACTTACAAAACACTGCTGAAAGGAACTGTAGATGACATGAACAAATAAAAATACATCCCATGCTCATGGACTGGGAGAATCAATATTGTGAAAATGACCATACTGCCCAAAGCAATCGACAGATTCAATGCAATTCCTATCAAAATACCAACTCATAAAAAATACATCCCATGCTCATGGACTGGGAGAATCAATATTGTGAAAATGACCATACTGCCCAAAGCAATCGACAGATTCAATGCAATTCCTATCAAAATACCAACTCATTTTTCACAGAATTAGAAAAAACAATCTTAAAACTCATATGGAACCAAAAAAGAGCCCAAATAGCCAAAGAAATCCTAAGCAAAAAGAACAAAATCTGAAGGCATCACATTACCTGACTTCAAATTATACTACAAGGCTATAGTTACTAAAACAGCATGGTACCTGTATAAATATAGATATATAGACATTGCAATGCAACAGAATAAAGAACCCAGAAATAAAACCAAATACAACCAATTGATCTTCAACAGAGCATACAAAAACATAAATTGAGGAAAGGAAATCCTATTCAATAAATGGTGCTGGAAAAACTGAATAGCTATATGTAGAACAATGAAACTGCATCCCTGATCTCTCACCACACATAAAAATCAACTCAAGATGGATTAAAGACTTAACTCTAAGACCTGAACCACAAAAACTCTAGAAGAAAACCTAGTAAAAACTCTTCTGGGCTAGGCGCGGTGGCTCACGCCTGTAATCACAACACTTTGGGAGGCCAAAGCAGGCAGATCACGAGGTCTGGAGTTTGAGATCAGCCTGAACAACATAGCGAAACCCCATCTGTACTAAAGACACAAAAATTAGGTGGGTGTGGTGGCATCTGCCAGTAGTTCCAGCTACTCAGGAGGCTGAGGCAGGAGAATCACTTGAACCCAGGTGGTGGAGGTTGCAGTGAGCTGAGATTGCACCACTGAACTCCAGCTTGGGTGACAGACAAAGACTTTCTTAAAAACAAACAAACAAAAAAAACTCTTCTGGACATTGGCTTAAGCAAAGAATATATGACTAAGACCCCAAAAGCAAATGCAATAAAAACAAAAATAAATGGGACCTAATTAAACTAAAAAGCTTTTTCACAACAACAAAAACAAAGAGAGATCATGAGAGTAAACAGACAACCCACAGAATGGGAGAAAATATTTACAAACTATGCGTCTGACAAAGGACTAATATCCAGAATCTATAAGCTACTCAATCAGCAAGACAAAAGCAAATAATCCCATTAAAATGTGGGCAAATGACATGAATAGATATTTCTCAAAAAAAAAAAAAAAGATATACAATGGCCAACAAATATATTTTTTAAAATGCTCTATATCACGAATCATCAGGGAGATACAAATTAAAACCACAGTGAAATACCACCTTATTCTAGCCAGAATGGCTGTTATTAAAAAGTCAAAAAATAACAGATGTTGTGTGTGGATGTGGTGAAAAGGGAACACTTACACATTGCTGGTGGGAATATAAATTAGTACAACCTTTGCAGTATGGCGATTTCTCAAAGAAATTAAAAGTAGATCTACCATTCGATCCACCAATCACATTACTGGGTATCTACCCAAAGGAAAAACAGTCATTATACGAAAACAATACCTGCATGCATATGTTTATTGCAGCACAATTCACAATTGCAAAGATACAGAATAAACCTAAGTGCCCATCAGCTGATGAGTAGATAAAGAAAATGTGGTCTATATATACCATGGACTGCCACTCAGCCACAGAAAAGAACAAAATAATGTCCTCTGCAGCAACTTGGATGGAAATGGAGGTAAGTATTTTAGGTGAAGTAACTTAAGAATGAAAAAATCAAATATTACATGTTCTCGTTTATAAGTGGGAGCTAAGCTATGAGGATGCAAAAACATACATAGTATAACAATGAACCAGGGGAGGATGGGATGTGGCTGAGGGATAAAAAAATTATATATTGGATACAATGTACATTACTCAGTTGACAGGTGCACTAACATTTTAGACTCCACCACTATACCATTCATCCACATAACCAAAAACCACTTGTACCACCAAAAGCTATTGAAAGAACCATATAATTAATAATAAATAAATAAATAACCAAAAATCACCAACCAAACAATTGGAGACTCATAAAAAGGAATTATTTTCATTAAACATATTATTTTCTATCCTCAGATTTTAACTTATTTTTCTGGTAGAGGAGTAAATAGCTCTAGCAAAGTTCGGATAATGCCCCTAATAAAACAATCTCTCCTGATCAAAATTTCTCTTCTGATCAAAAGTCCTGCGTGAGGCTCAAATTATTCTGCAGCAATCTAGATAACACACAGAGCTTGTCTCAACATTGGAAGGCTTATCTATGCAGAGAACTGATCTCTTTCTCCAAACTGATGGGCTGATTCTGATGTATTGACTCATCAAAAACATGTTTCGGATTAACTTTGTTGCCCCCTTCCAAAGATGATTCCTTCTAGGAGAAAAGAGATGTCAAATATTAATATTAATTCTATGCAGCCTGAGCTATGCTGCTTCTTCATCTTCTGAATTTTTCCACTTTAAGTTGATTTAAATGTCCTCGTTTCACTGTCCCCACGATAATTAAACTCACTCAGATCTGGGGCATGTGCTTTGATGAACGGCAGCACTGTTTGGGGACATCTCATTAGAGACTCATTTTCCTCATGGAAATAACAAAATGGGATACATTGTTTTATTTTTCTCTCCCTTTTCTACACAGACTATTATTGTCAACACATATAGCCAAACACAGTTGTTACTTCAGAAAAAAAGCTAGAATACCTTAGAAATAATACCTTAGAAATTCTACAATCAGATAATCTTTTGCTTTGACTAGAGTACTCATGAGACTTTGTTTCTCTGGAGATTATCAATATAACTAGAATATTCTGATATTGCAACTGGAAATCAGATGTGTTTCTGGAAGCCCTCTGTAAAATCCTTCCTTCCAAGTAAAGAGATCAATTTCTAACACTTTTTGCAAAGGGGAATAGCTGCCAACCTGAGGAATCTGGTAAAGTTAATGCTCTTCAAGCATTCCTTTTCAGGGCTTTAATCTTTCAGTCCTTACTTTGTGTTTTTAAGCCAATATCTATCTTGGTAAGACAGTCTCACAATAGGGATTTGTTTTCATTAACTTAAGATAAACAGAAAAAAAAAAAAAAGGTCTTGCAGTAAAACGAACTGCCATTATTTCATCTAAGCATTTTTTCATGACCCCAAATATACACTGATTTTATATTGTGGGCTAAAAATAACACTTGGCAAATCATCTTAAACGATGAGTGACTGAAAAATAATGAAATACATTTAAGATTTGATTACCGTGAGTACAAGTGGGAAAAAAATCAAAACCTTTATTTTGCATTTGTCTTTCTTTAAAATAGATCACAATTACATAAAACCGGTGTTTTAAATTGTAGTCAAGCCTCGTCAATTCTATCTTCTAATCCTATCTTTCCCACTCCAATTTACCTTCTCTTCACAATCTCTGCTTTGTCAGGCTTACATCATCTCTGTGACCTGGACTATGTTTTATGATATTATTTATTTTTCTTCTTTTATTATGAAAACATGTCATAACAGAAAATTTTCAAAGTGCAAAAAATGAATAAGACTTAGATCAAATGCAATGCTAACATAAGAAGCAATCACTGTTTGGGGAAGACAAGGTGAAAGCCAAAAGAAAAGACAAATTACACTGTGGGCTTCCCCGAGGGCAGAAGAATGAGGCAATGTGGCTTGCCACCATGATTCCAAGCTTATTTATACCTTTCCATAAAGGAATATTAAAAAGCTTTTTAAATTCTGGAATCTCTTGGCTTTTTTACATTAAAATGGTGTAGACACTTATAGAATGCACACATACTTCACTTTTTCCCTACTAGTGTTCCAGCCCAGAGTTAGCCGACTGACTGCAGAAGTAAGCAAGGGGCTCCTGCTAACTAAATCACTTGTAGTAGCTGAATGAAAACTGGTTTTCTTCTGAAGCTTTTTCTTTTACAAAAGGAAATGAGTGTGGGGCACTGGCAGTAAGCAGAGTCAGGGTCTTGGGCAAGTTCCTTTCCTGCATGGCACACATTAGGTACTCAGTAAATATTTCTTGAAAAAAATAATGGAAAATGAGCCCATGTTCTGAGATATGCTGCTTCTTAATCTTCTGAATTTTTCCACTTTAAGTTGATTTAAATGTTCTGATTTGGTTGAGATCTGCTACTCTACAAACAGCCATTTCACAGCTTTCTCTGATTTGCAGCATATTCTCCAAAATGAACTCCCATCTTCTTATTTAAGCTACTTGATTTTAAAATAAAATATATTAGCCACACATTATTTATTTATTTTTTATTATACTTTAAGTTCTAGGGTACATGTGCACAACATGCAGATTTGTTACATAGGTATACATGTGCCATGCTGGTTTGCTGCACCCATCAACTCGTCATTCACATTAGGTATTTCTCCTAATGCTATCCCTCCTCCAGTCCCTCACCCCCCAACAAGCCCCAGTGTGTGATGTTCCCTGCCCTGTGTCCAAGTGTTCTCATTGTTCAATTCCCACCTATGAGAGAACATGCAGTGTTTGGTTTTCTGTCCTTGTGACAGTTTGCTGAGAATGATGGTTTCCAGCTTCATTCATGTCCCTGCAAAGGACACAAACTCATCATTTTTTATGGCTGCATGGTATTCCATGGCATATATGTGCCATATTTTCTTAATCCAGTCTATCACTGATGAACATGTGGGTTGGTTCCAAGTCTTTGCTATTGTGAATAGTGCCGCAATAAATATATGTGTGCACATGTCTTTAGAGTAGCATGATTTATAATCCTTTGGGTATATACCCAGTAATGGGATCACTGGGTCAAATGGTATTTCTAGTTCTAGATCCTTGAGGAATCGCCACACTGTCTTCCACAATGGTTGAACTAGTTTACACCCCCACCAACAGTGTAAAAGCATTCCTACTTCTCCACATCCTCTCCAGCATCTGTTGTTTCCTGACTTTTTAATGATCACCATCCTAACTGGTTTGAGATGGTATCTCATTGTGGTTTTGATTTGCATTTCTCTGATGACCAGTGATAATGAGCATTTTTTCATGTATCTGTTGGGTGCATAAACGTCTTCTTTTGAGAAGTGTCTGTTCATATTCTTTGCTCACTTTTTGATGGGGTTGTTTCTTTCTTGTAAATTTGTTTGAGTTCTTTGTAGATTCTGGATATTAGCCCTTTGTCAGATGGGTAGACTGGAAAATTTTTCTCCCATTCTGTAGGCTGCCTGTTCACTCTGATGGTAGTTTCTTTTGCAGTGCAGAAGCTCTTTAGTTTAATTAGATCCCATATGTCTATTTTGGCTTTTGTTGCCATTGCTTTTGGTATTTTAGTCATGAAGTCTTTGCCCAAGCCTATGTCCTGAATGGTATTACCTAGGTTTTCTTCTAGAGTTTTTATGATTTCAGGTCTAACATTTAAGTCTTTAATCCGTCTTGAATTAATTTTTGTATAAGGTATAAGGAAGGGATCCAGTTTCAGCTTTCTACATATTAGTCACACATAATTTAAAATGTACTGAATTACAGACTGCTTTAATTAATATTAAATTCCAGTTACATATGACTTTGTTCTTAATTTTAAAATTTGGGATCCATGTGCTTTTAAAAAATGCAACATAGACATAAATATCTTGTATGGCATTGTTCAATATGGTAGCCACAGGCCAGTCACCCATAGTTACTACATTTAAGTAAAATTGACTTTAAAATTATTCTGTTGTAAGAAATACACTTCTAGACTCATGTCCTAGTGGTTACTCTACTGGATAATACAGAATACTTCCATCATCACAGAATGTACTAGACAATATTGATCTAGAGCTATAGTTAGTCCTATCTTCAAGACATTGGAGAGAAGGGTAAAGATACAGTATTTAAAATGTAATGAGTATATGCAGAAAATATGTGTACAAGGGTACACACACACACACACACACACAAATACTTTTTATTGTGTTTCATTTGTACATTTTGAATTTTGTATCATGTACAATAATATATTAAAAATATTTTAAGTAGTCTTTGAAATCTACTGTCAGAATAATTTAACACATAAATATTGTCCAACTTTTAAAACTGAATTTTACGTTTCAAAAACTTATGAAAAGCTTTAAAGAGCTTTCTTCTAACAGGAACTACTAAGCTGACTAAGAACCAGGCACCAGGCTATGTACTTCACAAATGCTAGCCTATCCTCACAAAAGCCCAATGAGATAGGCAGTTTTATCTCTATTTTACAGATAACAAAAGGAAGGGTGAGAAAAACTAGGACCATTTCCCAAGGTCATAGGGCATAGTTTAGCTGTGGAGCCAGAATTCACAAGCCTAGTTTACAGCCAACTGCCACAGGGCCTCCCAGAAGCCCCTCTAAATGTGTACTATGGCATATATGTATACCTCGACTTTAAAATAAAATCCACTGGACTCTGAAAATTCTACAAACTATGTGGGGGCCTGAAAATTTAGTGGGTTTCAATGGATTGCGCACTCACAGAAAGATTTGAACACAGATTTGGGTTCTGGGCTTGGCTTTCTCTGTAATCAGCCCTGCAACCTGCGTTGGAAACAGGATAAACCCCCTGGGACTTCTAAGTAAACAAAAGCAAGAGGCTAACACGATTTTCAAGGTCCTGTCTGGCTCTAACAGTTTGCCCTTGGCAGGGAAGAGGAGGAAATGTGTTAAACTTGTTTTGATTTAAAAAAAAAAAAAATTTTTTTTTTTTTTTTTTACATCTAAACTAAACCGTCCCAAGAGTCTTGCACTTGTGTGTTTTTTTTTCCTAAGTCTCACATTTGATTACATTTTCCTTCCACTGCAGAATTTCTAGCCTTGGATAAGTCCAGAGGCCAAGACAGTCAGAACCCCATTCATTTACAAAGGCTATTAAAAGCAAAAATAAAAACAAACAAAAAAAAAACTAAAACCAAACCAAGAATAACAACAAAACACTGCTCTATAATTTGGGGCTAATAGCTCCAGGAAGAAAAGTAGAAAACATCAAAACTGACCAACCATGAGAACAGACCCATGAAAGTCTTCTTTAATACAAAATTTTTCTTCAAAATTACCTCTGTAGGGAAATAGAGTACTAATATAAAATATGTAGGTATAGCATTATTTCATGAAAAAAAGATGTAAAACAGTATTGCAGCATGACTCCATTTTTGTGGAAAACACAACAACAAAAAAAGCAAAATCCCTAAAGACCAACTACATACACATAGATATGTATTTATACAGGTTTGGTGGATGTATGAGAAAACGGTTGGTCAATGAGTGGAGAGAGAAGAAGAACTTTCACTTTTTTTTTTTTTTTGAGACGGAGTCTTGCTGTGTCATCAGACTGGAGGGCAGTGGCGAGATCTTGGCTCACTGCAACCCCTGACTCCCTGGTTCACGCAATTCTCCTGCCTCAGCCTCCGGAGTAGCTGGGATTGCAGGCATGCAGCTAATTTTTGTATTTTTAGTACAGACAGGGTTTCACCATGTTGACTAGGATGGTCTCGATTTCCTGACCTCGTGATCCCCCCACATCAGCCTCCCAAAGTGCTGGGATTTACAGGCATGAGCCACCGCGCCCAGCCAAGAACTTTTACTTTATAGGTATGTAATGTGGTGGTGTTGAATCTTTTGTACAGTAAGCATGTATTACTTTTGGATTTACAAGGCTAACAAACAACAACAAAATTAAATATCTGCAGCTATGGCAACATTTTGCTAACTCTTGTTTAGTGGTTCATTCTTTCTCCTGAGTCCAGCTATCTCAGTAAATTGCTGGACTGCAATCCCATACCATTTTTTTTTTTTTTTAAGTCAGATAGAGCTAGTCTGTCTCCCTCCAGCGACCCTCTCTTGGTGCTTTTCTTGAGCTGTTCTGGCTGCAACCTTGTCATTGTATTGTTCTGAACTTCAGAGCCTAGGCTGTTTTTTCCTGGTTGTCTAATTCTGACTTTTACCACCTCTGACAATGGAAGGTCAGTCTTTGGGCAGAAACACTTGTGTTTGAATCCTCTTGTACCTTGGATGCACATCCTTTGCCGAGTTACTAACTCTAAGCTTCAAGTTTGTTGTCCTTGACATAAAAATAATAGCCTCTGATGGGTTTTTAATGGTGATTAAAGGAAATGGTACACAGAAAGCTCACTTTACTATTAAACACAACCTGTGCCTGGTTTCCAGGAAGAGCTTAATAAACAAAAGTTACTAATTTGTTGTGCTGCTGCTGTTATTCTTACTCAGAGATTTCTAAGAATCCAAGTAAATGAGAGAACATATAAAGCACAACATATTTAACATAACAAAGAAGGTATGTAACAAATGTCAGGTATTAATATATGTTCATGTCCTTTTTCTCACTCTACATAAACATTAATTGTATTTAACTCTGCTATGAATTTAGTCATCAATACAAAGCCACTTATTATTTCTAGAAGAACATCACTTTTTGAACTCCATTTCATTTTGTCATTTCATAGTTTTCCATTTCCACTGAAAATCCTCATTTATGATACATTATATGCCAAATTAAGTCAAACTTACAGGCAAAGGGAGAGTAACAGTTAAAACAACAACTCGCTTGAAGAAAATTTTCTCTTGGAATTCTGGCCAAATAAAAACAAAAGGGTTAAGAGTAATCACTGGAAAAATCTGCGGATGTTCCTGATTCTAGTGTCACCCATGGAGACATGCATTTTTTTTTTTCCCTGTTTTCTAATCGTGATAATGAGATTCTTCCCACTGCTAAAACTGAAATTCATCAGTTAAAATGAAAATACTCCAGCTTCAAAGAACCAATACAGTTAGGAAAAGAGATTCTTTGGCTTTGCATTCAATAACTAGCAATATATCCTTCAGATGGGTATACAAAACACACAACAGCATTTCCCCCAGCCTCAAAGAACAACCACATTCAAATAAAGACAAAAAACCAGAATGCCAATCAGGGGAAACCGCAACAATTCGGTTTTCCTTTTCTAAGATTTCTTTGTACTATTAAAACAGTAGTGGGTCAGCAGGTCTTAGAAGACCCCGGTAACCAATGTTTGGGGGCCAGAAATGGCCAAAGCCAAATACACACTCTCTCAGAGGAGCCTTGGGGTGGGACATTTCAGAAATCTTATAAGCATCCCCCAGTACCAGGATCAAAATGACACTGTTGCAAAATGGATGCACACTGTGTAGAATGTCTACATTGTATTTATAAAACAAAACAGGCTTTTGTTGAATGTATACATTGCCCCGTGTGAGAATTTGGTTCCCTTTTCTAGAAGTCAGAATGCTGAGTCACAGCCTAAAAAACGGTTTAGAGAAATTGATGGTGCAGACAATGGTAAAATATATCTCATCTATAAACTAAGGAAGGGAACCAGAAAAGGGAACTCGCTCCAGGTAATAAGAGAATTGTGTTGTGCTATGAGTCACCAAAAAGGCCTACAAATATATTTAAATATTAGGAATTTTACTGCTTATCAACCAAGAATAAGCTGACAAACACCGCAACTCAGAAGTTAATCAAATTCGGCAAAGAGAAATGTAAACAAAGTATTTGGAAGTTGTTTATTCTCTTTTGCTTTACAATGACATTATGCATGTAGCTTATTTAACATAGTTAAACTGACCGGATGTATTAATTCCCTACGACTGCTGTACCAAATTACCACACATTTGGTAACTTAACACACATTTATTTTCTTTTAGTTCTGGAGGTCAGAAGTCTAAAATCAGACTCACCAGGCTGAAATCAAGGTGTCCACAGGGCCATCCTCCCCATCAGAGGTTCTTTCCTTGCTTTTTCCAGCTTCTAGAGGTATATTTCCGGTAGCCTCTTCGTCCATTTTCAAAGCCACCTGCATGGCACACTGCTTTCTCTGCAGTCAAACCTCCCTCTTATATGCACATTTAGGATTGCATATAGAACCCATCCAGATAATCCAAGTTAATGTTCCTATCTCAAGGCCCTTAATCACATCTGCAAGATCTCTTTTGCCATAAAAGGTAACATTCTCAGGTACCAGGGATTAGGAACTGGCTATCTTTGGGGGTCACTATTCAGCCTACCACACTCACTAACTTAACTTTTATATTACAAATAATTGTAAACTGAGCATCATATCTTAGTGTCTTAGTGTCTATGTCTAAATCATTACTATGGCTATTCGATGTATTGTCGATGATACTGGAAAAACTTCACTGCTGGCAGTGAGTAGCAATAAACATATTTCTAAAGCAAAAGCAAAAGGTTTATTCAAGACTACCCTGAAATCTGCAATGAGAATATTACAGATGTGAATTGTTTTATTTATGTTGGATGACTTCCAAACATCCTCTTGGAAGTGGGCGTATTGGAGGGAAATTTTTAACAGGTAGGATTTCTAAAGAGTTAAGTCTCATTTTCATATCTAATTACTTACATCTACATTGAATCAGTTAATCACTGTTTATAATCCCTTACACAAAGCTGTTTATAATCCCTTACAAAGCCAAGAAAGTCTTCTAAAATATTTTTTTATTTTGCTAGAACTCCTTAATAAAGGAAACCTTTTTAAATTATTTGTTTAGAAATGCTTTTACTCAAAACGAACTGTATTCTGACTACTCAATGAATCTTATAGAAAGCAGCATTGGCATATATTTTTGTGACACATATATTTTGCTGCAACAGCAATATATTGCAGTGATATAATTCCAGAAGAACAGCAAACAGTTGTTTTCTTGAAGACATTTTAGTCAAACACAAAGCATACTATCTTCAAAAATCTCAGGCAAGCAAACTCAATGATGCCAGCGATTCTGTCATCCAATTTTAACTGACCTTTCTGTCAACTGCTTAAACTGTAGAAATATTGAAGGAAATAAGAGCTAAAATACAGAATCCTGAAACTAATCAGTTTAGTATATAAATTAATGTTCTACTGAAAGCCTTGTAAGGGAACATAGTTTATGATCAGCAGAAATGGCCTGATGACCGAAAACAATTATAAGTAGCATAAAATTGGAATATGTTCTAGCTTAACTTCTCTCTCAACTTTAAAAAATATACTCTATTAATCTGAAATTGCTTTTGAACAATTTTAGACATACATATACTTACTCTTTTATGATAATATACTTTCATTGTCATAAACTAGATGCGACCTCATAAATCATTCTGTCATTATAGGTACTTTCAGAAATAATAATCTAATATCAGGTATAAAATTTTAAAACTTATTTTGGCAGATGGTCTCAATTTAGTTGGCTTACATCCAAAATGTCTATTCAACATCTTAGAGGTATTTTTTCCAATTGCTACATGCTGGCTACTGCTTGGGAAGTGACATTGCTCAAAAACAGAATTCCTGGGCTGGTAGACTGGCAGTACCTACTCTGAATTTTTTTTCCTTCTGAAGTTAGGGCAGAACTCTGATTCTGGATAATTCATTCACATGTAAAGGCAAACCCAAAATAGATTTTGAAGAAAAATCTTGGACAATGACCATCCAATCACAAGATGGTCTTGGTCACTCTCTTAAAAAAAACCCAACAATGGCCAACTCTCAAGTTACCAGTTTGATTTTAGCCAACCACAGGAACACCTGTGGTATAACAAAAAATAAATAAATATAACCATGTCTTGCTAAACAACAGGGATACGTTCTGAGAAACATGTCATCAGGTGATTTTGTCATTATACAAACATTATAGAATATACTTACTACAAACCCACATAGAATAGCCTATGACACACCTAGGCTATACGGTAGAACCCATTGCTACTAGTTTACAAAACTGTACAGCATGTTACTGTAATGAATACTGTAGGCAGTTGTAACCAGTAAGTATTTATGTATCTAAACAGGTGTAAAAACATAAAAGGTAAAATAAAAATATGGTATTAAAAAATTGGTAGCCAGGCATGATGGCTCAAGCCTGTAATCCTAGCACTTTGGGAGGCCAAAGCGGAAGAACTGCTTGAGTCCAGGAGTTCAAGACCCGTCTAAGCAACATTGCAAGACCCTGTCTCTACAATTTTTTTTTTTTTTTTAATTTAGCCAGGCAAGGTGGCATCCTGAGTAGTTCCAGCTACTCAGAAGGCTGAGGTGGGAGGACCACCTGAGCCTGGGGGGCTGAGGCTGCAGTGAGCTATGATCATGCCACTGCACTCCATTCTGGGCAACAGAGCAAGACCCTGTCTCAAAAAGAAAAGAAAAAATGATACACCTGTATAGGGTCCTTACCATGTATGGAAGCTGCTCTTGGGGAGTCAGAGAGTGAGTGGTGAGTAAATGTGCTTACTGTGCTCTACTGCTTCTAAATGCTGCATACTTACGCTGCACTAAATTTATATATTTTTTTCTTCATTCAATAATAAACTACCTTAGCTTACTACAACTTTTTTACTTTATCAATTTTTAAGTAACTCTTTGATATTTAGCCAAAAATACAAACACATTGTAAAGCTGTACAAAAATATTTTCTTTCTTTATATGCTTATTCTATAAGCTTTTTTCTATTTCTAAAATTTTAACCCTTTTGTTTTACTTTTTAAACTTAATTTAAAAAGTAAAACTTTTTAAACTTAATTTAAAAAGTAAAACTTTTTAAACTTAATTTAAAAACTTAATTTAAAAAGTAAAACTTTTTAAACTTAATTTAAAAAGTAAAACTTTTTAAACTTAATTTAAAAAGTAAAACTTTTTAAACTTAATTTAAAAAGTAAAACTTTTTAAACTTAATTTAAAAACTAAGACGTAAACACACAGGGTCTACACAGGGTCAGGAACGTCAACGTCATTGTCTTCCACTTCCACATCCTGTCCCACTGGAAGTTCTCAGGGGCAATAACACGCATGGAATGATCCTCTCCTGTAATAACAATGCCTTTTTCTGGAAC
Organism: Piliocolobus tephrosceles; assembly: GCF_002776525.5. Lineage (NCBI taxonomy): Eukaryota > Metazoa > Chordata > Mammalia > Primates > Cercopithecidae > Piliocolobus > Piliocolobus tephrosceles. The sequence goes on along the minus strand of NC_045438.1, from coordinate 24,674,538 downwards.
ACCTCCTGAAAGACTTGCTTGAGGCTGTTCTGTTTAGTTTTTTTTTTTTTTTTAAATAATCAGAAAACACTTTAAAACAATAATAACTAGTGTAGTAAATAAACCAGTAACATAGTCATTTATCATCATTATCAAGTATTATGTACTGTACATAATTGTATGTGCTATGCTTTTCCACAGCTGGCAGCACAGTGGGTTTGTTTACACCAGCATCACCAAGTAATGTGTTGCACTATGACGGCGACAATGTTACTGGATGATAGAATTTGTTAGCCCCATCATAATCTTATGGACCCGCCATCATAAATGAGGCCAGTGGCTTGCGTGGAACATGACTGAATTTGGTCTTTGTCCCCAGGTTCCTGGTACAGATTTCCTAAAACACTGGAATCTCCTGAGTGAAGAAGAGTGTCTTTTGTATTCGAATGAGATGACTCAAAGTTGCAGAGGGAGGGAGGAGCCTAGAGAGCTTCTGGATGGAGGCTAGTCACCAGAAAGATCCAGCCAGGATTAAAAGGTTGGAATTTTTGGCCCTACCCCACAATCCACTTCTCAAGAGGGGAGGGGACAGCAGATAGAGTTAAATCACTAAGGGCTAGGCCTGGCGCAGTGGCTGACACCTGTAATCCCAGCACTTTGTGAGGCTGAGGTTGGACTGATCACTGAAGTCAGGAGTTCGAGGCCAGCCTAGCCAAAATGGGGAAACCTCATCTCTACTAAAAATACAAAAATTATCCAGGCGTGGTGGCATGCACCTGTAGTCCCAGCTACTTGGGAGGCTGAGGCAGGAGAATTGCCTGAACCCGGGAGGTGGAGGTTGCAGTGAGCTGAGATTGCTCCACTACACTCTAGCCTGGGTGACAGAGTGAGACTGTCTCAAAAACAAACAAACAAAAATCCCCAAGGGCTAATGATTTAATCAATCATGCATAGGTAATGAACCTCCAAGAAAACCCCTTAAATGTTGAAGTTCTGAAAGTTTCCATGGTGATGAACACATTAAGCCGCTGCGAAGGTGGCATATCCGGAGAGGGCATCAAAGCTTGTTGGCACCACCCCTGAATCCCTCAGCCTACCATCCCTGAGTCCCCCATACCTTGCCCTCTGCCTCTCTTCCATTGGGCTGTTCCTGAGTTATATCCTTTATAATAAACTGGTTAAGTGTAAGAAAAGTGTTTTCCTGAGTCCCCTGTGCAGTTCTAGTGAACCCTCAAACCTGAAGAAGGCGGTCACGGGAAACCTCAAATTTGCAGTCAAGGTGGACAAAAGTACAGGTGGTCCGAGAACCTGGGACTTACAACAGAACCCTTAAATCTGTGGAGTCTGAGGCTGACTCTGAGAAGTTAGTGTCAAAACTGAATGGAACTGTTGGACACTCAGCTGGTGTTGGAGAACCAGAGAACACCAAACCCCAGTGAAGAAAATAAAAGCAAAGAATATGCTTCTTTGACATGTTTTGAGATGGCTGTTCTGAGGACTTGCAAACAGAAGTACCCCTGCAAAGCTGTCTTTCATGGGGGAGTTTTGCATCAATCCAGCCGGGTCTTCCTTTGTCCTGATCTAGGAAAGATTTAACTGAGAGTCTGACACCTTCAAAGATCTGAAAGAAGCATTTACCACCTATCCTCTCTGACGGCCGCTACCTATCAGGTTTCATCCATATAACGAGACCACCTTCACCAGCCAGGCCTCCTCCTCCTCTTCCCCTCCCCACAATCTGTCTTGCCACTGTGATGTGATTTTTGGCCATGCTCTGAGTCCCCATTCTTTCTGTGACCTCAAGATGGCATAGAAGCTTCTGCACCCCATTGCGGGATTGGGTAAACACTTTGTGGTCTCCCAAACATTAGGTTTACCTCATGCATGTTAAAAAACAATTGTATGCTTCTTTCTTATTAATCTGCCTTTTATGAGTTCAGTTTTCAGTGAAGCTTCAAAGGGCGAAGGGGAAGTTTTTCCTGAGTCACTAGAGAGTTAAGGACTAGGAAGGGCTTTGTTATCATAGGGACTGGCATGTGCTCTACTCATTAACAGGAAGAAATGTGGGAAGGAGTTCCTTTTTTTTTTTTTTTTTGAGACAGAGTTTCGCTGTCGCCCAGGCTGGAGTGCAGTGGCCGGATCTCAGCTCACTGCAAGCTCCGCCTCCCGGGTTTACGCCATTCTCCTGCCTCAGCCTCCCGAGTAGCTGGGACTACAGGCGCCCACCACCTCGCCCGGCTAGTTTTTTGTATTTTTTAGTAGAGACGGGGTTTCACCGTGTTAGCCAGGATGGTCTCGATCTCCTGACCTCGTGATCCACCCGTCTCGGCCTCCCAAAGTGCTGGGATTACAGGCTTGAGCCACCGCGCCCGGCCAGGAGTTCCTTTTTAACACCAGCCATGAAGTAGTTCTGCATTAGCCATATAACTAATAGCAGCATGCAATTGACTGTCCCATTTTTCATGTCAATTTATATGTCCCCTGGCCTGGACTTTCCATTTTTAAACAGTATATTGTACGGCCGGGCGCAGTGGCTCAAGCCTGTAATCCCAGCACTTTGGGAGGCCGAGACGGGTGGATCACGAGGTCAGGAGATCGAGACCATCCTGGCTAACACCGTGAAACCCCGTCTCTACTAAAAAAATACAAAAATCTAGCCGGGCGAGGTGGCGGGCGCCTGTAGTCCCAGCTACTCGGGAGGCTGAGGCAGGAGAATGGCGTAAACCCGGGAGGCGGAGCTTGCAGTGAGCTGAGATCCGGCCACTGCACTCCAGCCTGGACGATAGAGTGAGACTCCGTCTCAAAAAAATAAAAATAAAAATAAAAAAATAAAAAAAAATAGTATATTGTAATTTCTTTAATAAGTGCAATGAAGAGAAAATATAATAGCATATGGATGATCTCAGCCTCCTTACTCATGCTGCCTCCTGATGGAATTCTGGGTTTGTTTGTTTCCTTTTCCTGGTTCTGAGCTTATGAACACAGGTGTGGGAAATGAATTAGGGGGAGAAGTGGAATAGGAAATAGAGTGAGAGAAGAAATAGAAGGAAATAAACCTAGAAGGAAAGAAGGGGAAAAGGTAAGGACATGAGGAGATACACTGGCTGGATATGGGAAGGGTTTCAAAAAGAAAGTTTGGGGAAGCAGCTGAGAGACATGTAAAAGGTCAGAGAGATGAGAAAGAGGATTTTAAAGTCTTATCAAATATAAGGCATTTATTACCCCCTTGGATGTTTTCTGAAAGGTGAAGTAAATATTTGAGCTATTTTCAATTATTTTCTCTGATATACGTATTTCTTTGAATGTGACTTAATGCTGGGATTGGACCAAGGCATGGCTGGTTATACACGGGTGACACACGTGTACTTTTCCAAAGATGCCTTAAAGGTGGAGCATATATGAATGAATGAATGAGAAACAAACTTCAATTCGGGAAAGATGAAGCAGGCTAATTATAAGTTATCTGTGTCAAATTTCACAAACTGATATAAACCTTGAATCAGACCATGTAACATAGACTTTTAGGCTAATTTCTCAAGTGAAGTCACTTCACACACATACAATGAGAGAAATCAAACTTCGCTCAACATTAATCTAATTTAAAGAATAATGTAAGGTATTTTGTGGGGAGATAACTACCCCAAGACCTAACAATTCCCCACTACTTGAACACTTTGCCCCAAATGGCTGGAATTTCCTATCATAAACTTTTCTTCATATGTAATATGTCACTTGGCACACACAGGTGCAACCAATTTCCTAATATGAAGTTAAGTAATCAACCATCTTCTCCAGTAGCAGACTTTACCAAGGAAGTTTTGTTAGATTTTATTACATGTTCTTTTTGATTTTTAAATAGTTGATAAAAGGCAAGGTAATTTCTCATAGATGTGTACTTGTTTATATAGTTTTAAATGTTCTGCTCCCAGGCATTCCTTTTAATTTCAATACAGTTTAAAAAACTCTCTTGAACATTTGTAATGTTGGAATAATAGTCATCCACATTTCCTGTGGATTTCTACACTCCTGCATTAAGCCATAAGAAAACTCAGCTGGACTTTATTTTGGCTGAGTTAAAGGCGGTTTTGAAGAAAACCAAAATGGAATAATAACAATATTTTATCAGGTGGGGGGAAATAAATATGTTTTTAACTATTACTGAGACTCTGCAGGGAGCATATCAGCTACAGTTCAAACAAAAGCCCAATAAAGGAAACTGTCATTGCTGTTTGTATGGATTAGACCAAAGAATCTTTAATCTTTAATCATCTCCATCAAAAGGTCCCTTAAAAAGAGGGGTTCTATATATATATATATATATATATATATATTTTTTTTTTTTTGTCTTTTTTTTGAGATGGAGTCTCGCTCTGTCGCCCAGGCTGGAGTGCAGTGGCCAGATCTCAGCTCACTGCAAGCTCCGCCTCCCGGGTTTACGCCATTCTCCTGCCTCAGCCTCCGGAGTAGTTGGGACTACAGGCGCCCGCCACCTCGCCCGGCTAATTTTTTTTATTTTTTAGTAGAGACGGGGTTTCACCGGGTTAGCCAGGATGGTCTCGATCTCCTGACCTCGTGATCCGCCCGTCTCGGCCTCCCAAAGTGCTGGGATTACTCAATATTTTAACACATGTATACATTACAACTTCACAATGGCATCAGCAAAAATGAAAATTCATATTTATCAACCATTATGTCCCTGGCATGACAACTATACATTTTTTAAAGTGCTCTTTATCCATAAATTAATTTTTCTATATTCAGATATTGTTTTAGTGGAGTTGTGGTATTAAACACTAAATTGAGTTTTCTGAATTCTACGTAAAGCTGTCATAATATTAAACATTCTAAAACAGCTTAAGGTGAAAATATAATTACCTAAACTAATGAAAGAATTTGAACCTTTTCCATTTTGTTTCCAAGAAGCATAAATCATAGAATCTCAAGTAGAAAAGCTCTTTAAAGATTATCTTATCAAATCATCCATTCAAGGATGGAATTAACTGTGATATTTACAGCGATATGTACAGTCTAAAAACTCACTGAGACTCAAAGCATGTCATTCTTTTTAAAAGCTTTAACTCCAGTGCCTAGTACACTGCCTGACATACTAGTGAAAACTGCAGTAGATTTCAACGGCCTGCCTATAATCTACTTCTTATTCTGCAATACCAGATCTGGGTAGGACTCACCCTAGCTCCAGAAAGGGGCTTGTCCAATCAAAGCACTGAGTCTCTGCCTCTGCAGCTGCCCAGCGGCAGCCACTACTCCAAAACCCAGCACCAGCTCTAAGTTGGTCCAATCCCTGTGAGTCTCAGGACTTGTGAGACCTAATATTAGGCATTTGCTTTGCCTGCTGTTGCATAATGAAGATTCTGACTTAGCAGCATTTATCAAGAAAAGCCTGAAAAAAGAAGCTAAAAGAAAGGAAGGATTTAGATACAGACAAACTAAGTCATAACGGTATTATTTCAGTCCCAAACCCAGGCATTCCTGATGTCAAGTCTTATCTGGGACTTTTTACTTATGTGAACCAGAAGTCTCCATATTCCTTTTTTTTTTTTCTCCTAAGGTAGTTTGATCTGTTTTCTGTTACTTGACCCTAGAAAGGGGAAAGAGCTTCCTGACTATTATGGAAATTTGCATAAGCAAGGTTGCTCCATACGAACAACCCCCAAATGTGGATTGGCTGAGCTGGGTTTGGATGATACTTGGAAACTTACCAGTCTTTATCACATGAAAATAACATGGATGGCTGTGTATCTTTTTTTTTTTTTTTTTTTTGAGGCGGAGTCTCGCTCTGTCGCCCGGGCTGGAGTGCAGTGGCCGGATCTCAGCTCACTGCAAGCTCCGCCTCCCGGATTTACGCCATTCTCCTGCCTCAGCCTCCAGAGTAGCTGCGAGTACAGGCGCCCGCCACCTCGCCCAGCTAGTTTTTGTATTTTTTAGTAGAGACGGGGTTTCACCGTGTTAGCCAGGATGGTCTCGATCTCCTGACCTCATGATCCGCCCGCTCGGCCTCCCAAAGTGCTGGGATTACAGGCTTGAGCCACCGCGCCCGGCCGGCTGTGTATCTTAAGATTAGATTGTGTGCCTATCAAGCCTGCATTACTGGGGAACTTAGGAAATTTTAAAGATTCTGGAATAAGTGTTCTACCTCTTTTAGCCTGAGGAAAAAAAAAGAACTTTTACCTGGGAAATACACATCCTTTTAAATTATCAGGCTGGAGAGACACTAAAATGAGACTGCAATCACATCTTACTTCCCACTGGAGCTATGTATTCATCTCCAGAACCATCTTGCTATTGCCACAAGCAGCTAGAAATTAATCTAATAATGCCACACCACACACTATAACTTAATGCATAGCCAATCACTAATCAATGCTATTTCTGTAAGCCAACAAGAATTCCTGGCACATCACTTTATATCAGCCCACTTCCTATCTCCTTTTTGCCTTTAAAAATCCACTTGTAACTGCTGCTAATCAGAGTGCATATTCAGGGCACCTTCAGTCTATGCTCCTGGGCTACAATCCTCAAGTTTGGCTCAAATAAACTCTACTTGCATTAAATTTGCCTCAGTTTCTTTCTTTTAGGTCAGCCAAGACATCAGTGAGGTCTTAAAAGAAAAAGACAAGCTTGAGATATCACTGGTCTGCTGAAAGTAGAGTGAGATGAAAGTACAACTCTGTTAAGAGAAAACCTTTGTCTGTGGTTTGCAGCAGCTGAGAGTCTGGTGACCTTGGTTAAATAACAACCTCTTAAGACCTCAGTAGCTCACCTCTACCAAGAAGTTAGCTTAGGTTGTTTTTAAGATATTTTCCATCCCTAAATGTCTATAAAAATAAACAACTAAGTAAATAAATGGATCGAGATCATATGGAGATTATTTGATGAACAAAAATCTTCAGTTTTTTAATCAAACTTTAAAGAATTTTCTTTTATCTACAAGGGATTAATTATACTATGTTCACATGTATTTAATAAGTATTATTTACATGTTAAAGTCACTTTAGTTTTCTCTAGTGGTGATTTCAGACACACAAGTGTATCATGAGAGTTTTTTATGGTTAAAACCAAACATTTGTTTTTATTAAAACAAAAACAAAAATAAATAAGCCGCCCACATATTTCTGTTAATACTCTTCCACTGTGTATGAAAGTATATCTTATTTTTAAAGACCATTTGTCACATTTTAATAATCCTACCTACCAAATGTTTTTGCAGGCATTATGATCTTAAAAAAATAATAAAAGCTTTGCAGTTTAACATGACAATTTTTAAAAATTCTATTACTATTTCTCAGAGGAAAAAACACTGTAGAACCAACAAAAAGGAAGGAAGAGACAAAGGGAAGAAGGGTCTTACTTAAGCTAGCGTTAACTTTAAAATTTCTCTGCAGTTAGAAGTTAGGGGCAAAACTGAGTTTTGGGGGAGTGAGAGGAGGGCAGGGATATGTCTTAAAGCTGCATTGGCTAAGCAACCTGACTCCTTTTATTAGAACTACATGTTTGTTTGGGGTGGCCTGTGGAACGTGCTGATGGCAATGGCACAGGGGAATGGAAGAGAGGCCACAGGCTCCAAAGCACCTCTTGCCGCCACCCTGATTGAAAGGAGACGTCAGCCTCATTTAATCCCCTCCCCTCCCCTCCCCTCCCCTCCCCTCCGCTCTCCTCTCCTTTTGACAGAATCTTGTTCTGTTGCCTAGACTGGAGTGCAGTGATGTGATCTCAGCTCACTGCAACTTCTGCCTCCCGGGTTCAAGCGATTCTCCTGCCTCAGCCTCCCGAGTAGCTGGGATTACAGGAGCCTGTCACACCTGGCTAATTTTTGTATTTTTAGTAGAGACAGGGTTTCACCATGTGGCCAGGCTGCTCTCAAACTCCCAACTTCAAGTAATGCGCCTACCTCAGCCTCCCAAAGTCCTGGGATTACAGGTGTAAGCCACCAAGACCAGCCAGCCCCATTATTTCCAAGAGTTTTAGTTGTCTGCCTACTCAACTGTTTTATGTGTGATCTTCATAATAAGCAAATTTATCTGTCCTGGTTTCCACTTTTTTCTTAATTTCTCATTTTCTCTTTAATGAGGTTAAACTATGCAAATCACTTACAATTTATGAGTTCAAATTCACAAATTTCTAGTGCCAATAGTTTCACTCTGCAGCTACACAAACTGGAGCAGAAGTTTTATTTTGAATATATGTTTCATTAAGCATAATTTCTGGAAGTTGAAAAATAACTTACATAATATGCAAGAAAGAAAACTATTCCGAAGTTCCAGAGAGAAACTGAAACCAGTAACAGGATTTTGGTGGGCAGAACACACGGCAGGGGAGAAAGGAGATCTGGAGACCATGCCATGCTGTGACACAACAGTGTGGCGATCTCCCACAGACCTGAAATCCAGAGCAGTCGAGGCTGCAGAAAATAACAAGGTGGCTGAGAGATCCAGCGGTTCTTCCCGTGTCCTGCCAAAGAATATCCACTTTGTAGCAGCACTTCCCCAGGAGGTAAGCTTGGTGCTGAGTTTCACTGTAACTGGCTGTGAATTTTGAACAGCCCACCAGCCAAAGCTGATATAAAACTGTGATCTTTGAGCATCCTTGGTATGCTAGGCCCTTAAGGGCCTTCACTGCCCCACGAAAAATGGAACTAGTTAAAACCAATCATTTGTGGCCTTATGGACTCATTTCCTCTCTCCAGGCTGCAAGCTCATTTCCCCTATCCAGGGTGCAAACTTCAATCTCTAAGGAGCATTACCAATGAACCTGTATGTGTCCTCTTGCCCAGCAAATAATAAAATAATTTACTGCTTGTTTTGTTAACCCTTTAAGTAGTTAAAAGAGAGTAAAGTATTTCCGGGCTCCCTAGCAGGGGAATAAAAGCAACCAAAATTTGACCTGGGTAGGGTTAGGCAGGTTTAGCATACAAAATGACAAAGTGGTAGAGAGCGTCCTAAAAATTATTATAACCATCACTCAAGAGGAAATTGTCCAGACACGTGATCAAGAGATTGACTGTCGCAGAAGAAACCTGAAATGATTCCCTAGTGCCTTTGAAATTCCTGGTAGAAATCTTGTAGATCTGGATCAATGATGTTTCTTATTCTTTTCTAGGTGAAGATTTTAACTGTCGATCAAAAGGAGGATACAGAAGTATACAGCAGATAACACTGTGAAAGAATTGACGCAAACAAGCCTGGCATGGTGGCTCACGCCCAAAGTATTCCCATCACTTTGGGAGGCCAAAGTGGGCAGATCATCTGAGGTCAGGAGTTCGAGAACAGCCTGGCTAACATGGCGAAACCACGTCTCTATTAAAAATACAAAAATTAGCCAGGAGTGGTGGCGCCCACCTGTAGTCCTAGCTACTGGGGGAGGCTGAGGCAGGAGAATTACTTGAACCTGGGAGGCGGAGGTTGCAGTGAATCAAGACTGCACCACTGTACTCCAGCCTGAGCAACAGAGTGACACTAAAAAAAAAAAAAAAAAAAAAAACTGACCCAAATGATGGATTTCTCTCAAAAAGATTATAAGGAATCTCTCTCTCAGTCTCCCAGTCACAGGTAAATCCCATGCACTAACATGGGCCCATGCATCTGCACATTGTCTCTTCTCTGCCTGAAGCTCTCTTCCTTCCTCATAGCAAACTTTTACTCACATCTCAAGACAGCCAAGTCACCTCTTTTATGACATATAGCATCTTTCCAACAGTCATTTCTTCTGCTCTATACCCTCAGCACTAGGCAGTCACCTCGTTTCCAGTATTTATCCCATTGCTGCTACTATATAAGCATTTTGTTATTACATCAGATTGTGCATTCCTACAAATGTTTGCAAGGACATGGATGTGTATGATCTCACGGCCAGAGACTATAAGAGAAATGGCTCACGAGGGGTAATATGCTCTTCCAAAACAAATTCTGTCAACTCCATCACAAATGAGTCTGTGGAAGAACCACTGCTGAAAGCATCTCAAGAAACAAATAGGGCCCAATAAACTCAAGTTTCTAATGGGTAGGCATATAGGGGAGTGCAAGAAGGCACATAATAGAGCTCAAACAAAAGCAAAAAGCAAATGACAGAAGTCTACAGGAACAAGCATAGAAAGTGAAAGCTCAGCGTTAGCAGAAGTTTGTAAACAATGCAAAGGAAAAGTAACGAGAAAATTATAGGGATGTTGAGAGGCTGAAGAGGCAAGAAGCAATAGGCCCACTGGGTGAAGTTAAGCTGTAAGAGAGAGAAAACAGGTCTAGTTCAATCCTATTTTCAGCTTTAGCAAAGAGAATAGGCAAAAAATTAAAAAGGATGACATATCCATGGCTAAGAAGAAAGTGAAATCCAGGATGAAGTCTCTAGTCCTGTTAAAGCAACCCTCTGAGTTGCAGTAGCATTACCAGTAATCTCAGAAGAATCACAGAGAAAGAAAATCGGAAGTAGGAAAAAAAAAAAAACCTGGTTTTCAAAAAAAATACAAAATTTGGAAATGATACCCTGAGTAGCTTGATATCAACTTTCAGAAAAATAAACTGATAGCTCATTAATCATTTGTGATTATTTGAAGATAAATTATTGACTTCCAGGAACCACTAGAGGGACACTAAAATGAGTGACTCTAAATGAACATAATTATCTGTTTTGGTTGGGCTAGATTTGGCATACTGATGGGCCAGTCACAGGAGGTAGTATAGAAAGATTTCACTAAGGCCCCTGAAAATGTCACTACCTTTCTTAAGGTAAGATGGCAGCAGCTGGACTAGAGAATTTGGTTAACCTATAGAAAATTGATTTATAGCAAACTGAAATACTTAACGATAACTATTTTATGTACTGACAGTACTAATACGCCATAATGCATAAAGCTTTCCAATTCAGCCTTTTAATCAACTTCTTGGATAAGAACACAATACACGCTATTCAAGTTGCATATCTTACGCAATCTAGGGAGAAAATATGTTCAATGTTAAAAATCAGGCTTCAAAATTCCTGGAAAATAGAATAATAGAAAACAAACAAGACAAAATTCCAATTCAGATGAAAAAACACTTCTCCCCCCTCGCTATGAGCATAATTGCTGTGAACATAATAATGAAATGTGATGCTTATTAATAAAAGTAAAGGATAACTACACACACACACACACATATATAAAATATATATATAGACACAGGGTCTTACTTTGTCACCCAAGCTGAAGTGCAGTGGCATGATTAAAGCTCACTGCAGCCTTGACATCTCAGGCTCAAGCAATCCTCCCACCTCAGTGCCCCAACCCCTAGGCCGCTGCCAGTAACTGGGACTACAGGCGTTCACCACCAGGCCTGGTAATTAAAAAAATTTTTTTGTAGACACAAGGTCTCACTATGTTGCCCAGGCTCATCTTGAACTTCTGGCCTCAAGCAATCCTTCCACCTCAGCCTCCCAAAGTGCTGGGATTACAGGGGTAAGCCACCTTGCCTGGCCTAATATTCTTATATTTGCATTAATCAGGTCACATCAAGATGGCAAAGAATCTGAAAACTCCATCTTAGGTGGAGAGATTTAGAAACTTACGATACTCATCCTGGAAAAGGTTCAGGGAGAACATGATGTCGTCTTTAAACACATGCAATGATAATATATGAAAGATGGATTGGATTTATTCTGTATGGATTTGAAGTAACAAGGAATAAAGAGAATAAGCTGAAAGAAAATAAAATTTAACTAAAGATTTAAGAACAACTTCCCACTAACAAAGAGTTTTTCAGACAAGAAATGAGCAGCCTTGATGGTCCTTGAGACATTGTTATAGTTTGAAAAGTTCAAGTCCAGGCTGAAAACGTTCTATTTGTCAAAGGCAGCGGAGATTCCAAATCTAGCATGACCTCCGTACTTCGACTAAAAGATTTATAATTCTGAAATTAGGCATGGTGCCTGTTTTTTAAGGAGGTAAGTGGAAGAAGAAAAATACCAAGTTAACATGAACCTGACACTTAGAAAAGAAAATGCTGTGTTTTCTTTCTAATCTCTCAATTACTTCTAGGATCCCAGGGCATTATTACTATATTATCTGGTACTTCTGTACTCTTACAGGGGGACGGAAGTTCCTCATATGATATGACTATAAGCTGAAGCCACTGTGAAACAGTGCACTAAATTAGAATTGTGAATGCAGGAAAAGAAATTTACTAGTTGTTATCAGATCTACCCAGACATAACCACTTCACCACAGGTTGTTTACAGAACGTCTTTGCTAGTGGCTTCCTTTGTAGGAGAGGATGCTGCAGCACACCCAACTATTCTCAATAAACCACTGCATATCAAGTTCCTACACAGATGTCACTGCTCACAGCCTTAAGATTAGCATCCTTCATTTAAAACAGACATGATTGATCCTCACTTTTTTTTTTTTTTTCTCGAGACGGAGTCTGGCTCTGTCGCCCAGGCTGGAGTGCAGTGGCGCGATCTGGGCTCACTGCAAGCTCTGCCTCCCGGGTTTACGCCATTCTCCTGCCTCAGCCTCCCGAGTAGCTGGGACTACAGGCGCCCGCCACCTCGCCTGGTTGGTTTTTTAGTATTTTTTAGTAGAGACGGGGTTTCACCGTGTTAGCCAGGATGGTCTCGATCTCCTGACCTTGTGACCCGCCCGTCTTGGCCTCCCAAAGTGCTGGGATTACAGGCTTGAGCCACCGTGCCCGGCCGGTCCTCACTTGTAACAGCATGACTACACTAATACACTAATATATTAAAATTCAGTCACATAGTTTATTTTAAAAATTCCTGTTAGTAAGTTAAAACTTAATACCACCAAGGTGCTCTAACTCCTAGCATTGTACATCTGTCCCTTAAAATAATATGTAAAAGTTCTACTAAAAAAAATTGAAACAGGAGCTCGAATACTTTTGGACATGGATTATAAAGAGGACATACTATAATAATTTGCTACCAATGGTTATAAAAATTTTTTATGGAAAAATGTCTACACTTTTAAATTTTATTTTTAGAGATTAAAAATTTAAATATAAATTCTAAAATTTCTAAATTCATGTTTTCATCTAAGATATTACAATTAAAATTTCTCTTATGGAAGAGAATGTTCTAATTATTTTTACATTCTATTTAAAGGGCACTTTGGAGGTAGTAGTTAAGAATAAAGGCTTTGGAATTAGATACAAGTAGGAAGAGACCCTGGCTCCATTATTTGCTAGCTATGGAACTTGGGGAGTTATTAAACCACTCCAAGCCTGTTTCCTTACCTATAAAAATGAGAAAACTAATACCATAGTGTGGTCATATTTGTAAATCTCCTGGCACAGCATGAGTGTGCAATCAAAAAAGAGAGCGCACAGTGCCACCAATCCACACAAGTAAAACTAAAACATATTACAGGCCCTAGACAGCCAGTCTAGGTGCATGTATCCCAGTATGGCTCCTCGCCTGCCTCACTGCTTTGCTAATATCCTCATAGCATTACGTAACCATCAGCCTTCAAGCAGACATCCCTGAGGGATCCCTTTCTAATGGACCATCCTCATTAGCCAACAAGCATGCTCTAATACCTCATCTTCCTCTTCCATCTTCAAAAACTCAACATTCCTTGACTCCCACATCTTCCTCTTGCCAAGGCCTGAATATTTGGCTTCCCTTCCCAGCCAAATTCCCAAAAGAATTGCCTAGAAGCTTGGTCTCCACTCCCTTACCTCCCATTCACATCAAACTGGCTTCTCCCACCACTGTGCTGAAACTGCTTTTATACAATCAATTATCAGTGACCTGCAAGTGTCGATCTTAATGGATATTTGCAGTCCTCATCTTAATTTACCTCTCAGCTACTTGCAAACCTGCTGATCATTCACTCCTTGAAATTCTCTCTTCTCTCAGCTGCAGTGATTCTATCTCTTCTGCATTTCATCCTACTTCTCTTTCTGTACTAGACCACCAAATGTTGGAATTTCCCAATTCTGTTCCCATTCCTTAGTTCTGTTCTTTTTTCACTGTATATGCCCTCCCTATATGATCTCATCCTTTCCCATGGCTGAGGCCAACAACTCTGAAATTTCCATCTCAGTCCAGATCCTGTTTTCACTCCAGATTTACACATACCCAATTGTGTATTTAGTGGTTGTCTCGTAAGCATCTCAAACTTAGCATATTAAATTCTTGAGATACTCTCTCAAAATACTTGTTTTTCCAGTTTTCTCATTCCAGTTAATGGCACCTCCACCCATCTAGCTCCATCCATCTAGCATCCATCAATCCAAATTCCTAAACATGGCCAAAAAGGCCCTGCATGACCTGCCTCAGCCTACCTCTTCACATTGCCTGTGCATTTCTCCCAAAAAAGCACTGTGTTCAAGGAACACTGGCCATCTTGCAGATGCAGGAAGCTGCCAAGCTTTTTGTCACTTTAAGGACTTTTCATCTAAGGGTTCTCCCTACCTCGAATATTCCCTTCCTTCCCTCTCTCCCTATCCCTTCTCCTAAACACACAGATTATCTGGTGAACTCCTGCTTGTACCCAAGATCATTAAAAGTCATTAACACATGAGTATTAAATGACCTTTAAAGTATTAAAGGACCTTTTCTCCAAAGGTCCTTGAACATAACTTGTGTCTAAAGTGGATACTACTCTTGCACTTCTCTTTTATGATGTCCTGTTGTTTTCCCTCATAGCAAATATAGCCATTTATAATGACATATGGATTTTATGTTCTCCTTTATTGTCTGCTATGGTTTGAATATTCCCTACAAAACTCATGTTGAAATGTAATTGCCATTGTGACAGAATTAAGAGGTGGCACTGTTAAGAAGTGATTAGGTCAGGTGGGTTCCATCCTCATTAATGGATAAATGTTATTATTGTGGGAGTGTGCTGGTTATCAGAAGAGTGCATTTTTATAAAAGTGAGTTTGGCCTGTAGTCCCAGCTACTCGGGAGGGTGAGGCAGGAGAATGGTGTGAACTCGGGAGGAGGAGCTTGCAGTGAGCTGAGATCGCACCACTGCACTCCAGCCTGGGTGACAGAGCGAGACCCTGTCTCAAAAAAAAAACAAAAACAAAAACAAAAAAAGAGAGTTTGGCCCTCTCTTGCTTTCTTGCTTGCTCACTCTCACCAATGTTTGTTTTTGTTCTGTTTTGTTTTGTTTTTTTTGGTGATTGAGTTTCGCTCTTGTTGCCCAGGCTGGAGTGCAATGGCGCAGGTCTCAGCTCATCGCAACCTCTGCCTCCAAGGTTCAAGCAATTCTCCTGCCTCAGCCTCCAGATTACAGGTGTGCACCACTATGTCCAGCTAATTTTGTATTTTTAGTAGAGACAGGTTTCTCCATGTTGGTCAGGCTGGTCTTGAACTCCCGACCTCAGATGATCCACCCACCTCAGACTCCCAAAGTGCTGGGATTACAGGCATAAGCCACCGTGCCCGGCCCACTCTCACCCTTTCTTGCCCTCCCACCTTCCACCATGGGGTGATACAGCATGCAAGCCCTTGTCAAATGCTGGCACCATGTTCTTGGACTTCCCAGACTCCAGAACTGTGAGCCAAATAAATTTCTGTGCATTATAAATTACCCAGTCTGTGACATTCTGTTAAAGCAACACAAAATGAACTAAGACAACGTATTTGTGAAAAGTATTCCCTGTAACGGCAAGGACCGTATTTGTTTTGTTCACTAATCTACCCTCTGGGCTTAATAGGCACAGGCACATAAGGTCTCTTTGAGATGCAAGCAATGAATATGTTTCTCCTCATAACATAAAGAATATTACATAAATTCTTACATTTAATTACATGAAAGAACTGGGAGAAGTCTTAAATATCTAGTTGCATCAGCTAATATAAAAACCAAAATGGTCTTTATTCAAAATCCCAGAAAGGTTTTCCTATGCATTAAAAACAAACAGGAAGAAGGAGGTAAAGATTACATATGTTGGATTTGTAACCCAATTAATTTTATAATTTTACATTTTCAATGATTCATTAAAATAATGACATTTCTTTTTTTTGTTTGTTTTTAAGAGACAGAGTCTTGCTCTGTCTTCCAGGCTGGAGTGCAGTGGTGGGATCTTGGCTCACTGCAACCTCCGCCTCTCAGGTTCAAGCAATTCTCCTGCCTCAGCCTCCTGAGTAGCCAGGACTACAGACGCATGCCGCCACGCCCGGCTACTTTTCTTTTTTTTATTTTAGTAGAGACGGTGTTTCATTGTGTTGTCCAGGCTGGTCTCGAACTCCTAAGCTCAGGCAATCCGCCAACCTTGGCCTCCCAAAGTGCTGAGATTACAAGTGTGAGCCACCGAGCCCAGCCAAAATAATGCCATTTCTTATAAAGTGTGCTTAAATATGAATATATGTGGGCTTACAACTAATTTTTATATTTTAAAAATCCATACTCTTTTCAAAGAAAAATATGTTTGCATATGTATGTATGTGTGTGTATATACCTGTTTTTACATTTAAAATATATCTACCCTTCTAAAATAAAAATATCCAGATTATATAAACTTAGAGTTGTGGTTTAAAAAAATTAAATTTCTCTCATTGTCTAGTGACAGCAGTTGACTTGGCACAGTAGAAAGAACTACGTCCCTGTCCAACCCCCTTAAAAGAAAAAAAAGATGATGGAGCCACTGAAATGGAAATTGCTCAGTCCCCAGTGACCTTACCAGCGTCTGCTGCAATTACCTTCTGAAAATAAAATAACCAAATTACCGTTCAGCTTTCTGCTGTAACAAAATTAATCTGAAATATCAAAATTCATCTGCTTTATATTATGTATTAAGCAACTTCTATAACAAAAGCTCTTCTAGCTCTAAATCGTGAAGTACATGCACCACAGGTGCCATAATCAACAGTAATATATTCTCACATACACAGGAAAAATTAATGGAATGATTAATAACTTCACTCAAATTATCCATGACAGTGATTTGATTTAAGTCACTCCACATATTCAAAAGTAAGATCAATCAATTTTATGTGTGGTTTGGTTTTATAAAAAATTGTTGGGTTTTTCTTGAGACAGAATCTTGCTTTGTTGCTCAGGCTGAATGACATGGTAATAGCTCACTGTAACCTCCAATACCCAAGCTATCTTTTCACCTCCCCTCCTGAGTAGCTAGGGTTACAGGCATGTGCTGTCATGTCTGGCTTTTTTTTTTTTTTTTTTTTTTAGAAACAGGGTCTCACTATGTTGCCTAGGCTGGTCTCAAACTCCTGGTCTCCAGCACTCCTCCCACCTAGGCCTCTCAAAAAGCTGAGATTATAGGTGTGAGCCACTGTGTCTGGCTGATCAAATATAATTCTTTTTGAGATGGAGTTTGCTCTTGTCACCCAGGCTGGAGTACAATGGCTCAATTTCAACTCCCTGCAATGTCCGCCTCCTGGGTTTAAGTGATTCTTCTGCTTCTGCCTCCTGAGTAGCTGGGATTACAGGTGTCCAGCACCTCGCCCAGCTAATTTTTTGTATTTTTATTAGAGACAGGGTTTTACCACGTTGGCCAGGTTGGTCTTGAACTCCTGACCTCAGGTGATCCACCTGCTTCAGCTTCCCAAAGTGCTGGGAATACAGGAATGAGCCATCGCACTGGGCCAATCAAATTTGATTCTATTCTTCTTTGTAGAACAGATTTGTTCAGAAAATATGTGTGCAAATTGTATTTTAAAAAGACGTAGAATGATTTAGAAAAATCACTGAGTTTTAAAATGTAGTAAAGAATATCTAAAACATGAATAAATAGCCTCTAATTTAACTGCTTCCTACGTTTAAATGGTCAAAGTTTGGCCATCTAGTCTGTCAAGTATTCCGTAAGTACACTAATAAATACCATATAACATTTTTGTTGTTGTAATTAATAGTCTTGTTCTCTGGTTCTTCTATATTTAAATTTACTTCATACTCTCCGTTCTCCACACCTGAACAATTCTTGTCTCACGACCGTCAAGCTACATTTATCATTCAGACCATGATGTCCCCACCTAAAAGTCATTTTTGACTCTCCAAATAAAATCAGTTGCGTGGTTCTAACAGCAGAATTATTGAGAAAAGACTCTTTTCTTGGTCTCCACCATATTTTTAGATACTAGATCCTGTCTTGCTTTGGGAAGAGACCCAGGAGGTCCCCAATCCAACTAACTCATCTTCTCTTCTTGGGCCTAGAACACTCTACATGTTCCATGTTGCTGACACATCTGACTTGAGTTTACTTGGTGGTAAATCACATTTGCAAACCATGAACCAACCTGTATCTTGCTATGTCTTGGAAACCTTGGCCACTCTCCTTTTCATTCATTACCATATTCATTTATGTGTGAGAAGTAAAACATTAAAACAAGTAGGCAAGGGTGTTGAATGTTCACTGGTATAATATACCACAAAAATGAGTGCAGAAAAAACCTGAAGCCCTAACCATTTTGTTTGTGCAAACTTTATTTGAAATGATAAAGAAAAACGGAAGTAAATATGTGTGAACAAGTGCCTGCTGGCTCAAGAATCAGGTCTTCACTTTTACAATAGAAATGACCAAGCTGGGAGAATTTTGCTTGTTGGGGCCTCCAACTCTGAATCTAGAGAGGCAATAACAGAGACATGCTTGCCACACTCCAAAAATGTAAGGTCAGGAGATTGCTGACATTTTTTGCTGGTATGTAGGGAATTCCTGTTTCTCTGGTAGAGTAGAGCTTCTCTAGTTTGTTCCAAAGTTCCTAATACCTTTGTACTGACAATCAGAAAATATCTGTTTAGTTATTAAATATATTTCTAACCATTTTGTCATTTAGGCCAGTGATTCCCAATTAGATTGAGAACTAATAGGTTCTAGAAAATTCAATTCAACATAGCTTACTGACAAATACAGCCATAATGATTTAAGGGTGTGGGCTGTGAGGTCAGGCATGCCTGGGCTGAGACGTGGATCTACCACTACAAAGTTATGTAACCTTGGGCAAGTTACATAACATCTATAGGCTTAACATCTTTATCTGCCATCAGGATGATAACAGGACCTACTCCATAAGGTAATTATGAGATTACATGAGAACACCAGTCTCTGGTACATGGTAAATTCAGCAAATGTTAGCTATTTAGTCATAGTGAATGACTGGTAGGTGCTGGGTACGGGGCTAGACTCTGTGAGAAAGATAAACATAAAAAAAGATCTAACAATAAATGGCAACAGACAAATAAGGCAGAGATGAGAGTGTTACTGGGTGTATCTCAAGACAAACTGTGTTAAGGGCCCCAAACGAAGGCATAAGAAAGTCCCCCAACACCCTCACAGTCCAGTGGCAAGACAGGGATCATGTAGTTGTGTGTGTTGGGTGGGGGGAGAGAAATAAAATAGGAACGGCCTCAAGAAGACAGTGTCACAATTAAAGATGGGTGTGACAGAGTGATATGTACATTGCTATATTTAAGGAGAGTATAGAGAAGAGTAGTTCTTTGTATACAGAAGGCATAGTTCTGAGGGGGCAAAGTGTAATAAGAAATGCACAGAAAAACAAAACGAGATAAAGACAGGAGGAGAGGAAGGAGCATATTGTGCAGAACCTCAAATGCCAGAAAGAAGAGGGAACACATAAGTGACATATCTGAGCTCTGCCCAGGAATACTAATCCAGCAAGATGCGTAGGAGGATATGCAATTAGCACTTGACGTATGAGGGCAGAGGGGGTGAAGATTGTTTGGAATTTTCAGATGTGAATTTTAGGGGAAAAGAAAGGAAAATTTCTACAACAATCACCAACAGCTTAATTGCAAGTATAAACTATGAAACTTCAGAGCTGGGAGCACACAAAGCATTTTCTGGTTCTGAATTCAATTTTCTCTTGCTGAAGAGTCGCTGTACCAGCAACCATGAAAGGTTTCAAATACATGTATGTCTTACTCAGTTTGCACTGCTCATAATAAAAACATAGACTGGGTGGCTCAAATAATGAACATTTATTTCTTGCAGTTTCAGAGGCGAGGAAGTCCCAGATCTAGATGCTCGAGTGATCTGGTTCCTGGATGGACCAAATTCCAGGTTTACAGATGGCACCTTCTTGCTGTGTCTTTCCATGGTAGTGAGCGAGTGTGCATCTTTCTTGTATTTCTTCTAATAAGGACACTAATCCTATCATGAAGGCTCCAGCCTCATGACTTAATGAGCTCCAAAAAGCCACCTCCAAATACCATCACATTGGGAATTTAGAGTTTCAACACAGGAATTTTGGCGGGTGATTAAAACATTCAGTCCACAGCAATATAACAAAAGTTGTTTCAAGCCAACAGTACCAAGTTTAAGTCCAAATCCAGGAGTCAGTTGAGCTGAAGTCTTCCTCAGGTGTCAGCAACACCAATAAAAAGGGGAGGAGAGGCCGGGTGCGGTGGCTCACGCCTGTAATCCCAGCACTTTGGGAGGCCAAGGCGGGCAGATCACGAGGTCAGAAGATTGAGATCATCCTAGCTAACACGGTGAAACCCCGTCTCTACTAAAAAATACAACAACAAAAAAATTAGCCCGGCATGGTGGCGGGCGCCTGTAGTCCCAGCTACTCGCGAGGCTGAGGCAGGAGAACGGCGTGAACCCGGGAGGCGGAGCTTGCAGTGAGCCGAGATCGCGTCACTGCACCCCAGCCTGGGCGGCAGAGCGAGACTCCGTCTCAGGTAAAAAAAAAAAAAAAAAAAAAAAAAAAAAAAAAAAAAAAAAAAAAAGGGGGAGGAGAGGAGACAGTTTAAATCACTTTTCTTTCCCTGGAATCTGTCTTGGAGCCTGGAGTATTGGACCTTTCACTGAAAGATATGACTAGAGCAGGTTTACTGACAAGTTTTAGGGGATTTATAAACTCCCTGAAATTTACCCAACAGTTGTATCTATATATTCATATTTTTTCTCATTGATTCCTGTATTCGCCATTTAGGTAGCAAGCTTTTACATGAAAATTGTTTAGTGCTTATTTTTTACAGTATTATTCTAAAGACTTCATATATTTTAATTCATTCAATCCTCTCAATAACCTTATAAGGTAGTTACTATTATTTCCATTTTGAGGAAAACTAGACCCAAAGCCCCACACTAGTAAGTAGTTCTACAGAGAAGAAACCTGCAGGAGGTCCAAAAGCAAAAGTCTCCCAAGTTTCACCACAATAGTTCCATCCAGGGGTTTTGTGAGATGACTTTACTGTTCTTGAATCAGGATTTGGAATGACCAATCAGTCTGGGATTTCCGGTTAAACAGAAACATGCTTGTGCTTATTCACTGAAATCGGTTTATAGGAACCCATTAAACTGTACCGTGGGAAAGTATACTTACTGAATGGGCACTTTATGGACAGCTGCCAATCAGCCAGTGTGTGTTAGATGAATAATTTTCAAATAAATTCATTTTTCAATGATAAAAAACCCCTCACTCCCAATATGCTAACAATCAAAGAATCGTCTAAATCAAGGGGTCATTTTTTTAATGCTGGCCCATAATAAAAAAAATTTAAACTGTGATTCAATATGTACATACTTATAAACATTTAAAATACAGTTTTCATGAACTAATATTTATTCTTACTACATACAACACATTCTGATATTATCTATTTCAGTCCACCTTAGTCCAGTCTAATCTATTCTGTTCTGTTCCATTAAAAAAAAAATGCTGTTTTGTATCCACTAAACTGATTTCACGAGACCCTAATGGGTTATAACCCACAGCTTGTAGTATTTTACACATAATTAAGTAACTTAGCCTGTTCCTCAAAAACGAAGCAAAAAGCATGAGTCTAACTATTAATGGCTGAATGTTTATAAGCTTTTTTTTTTTAATCTTTAGAAAAAAGTTAATGATTTCCTGAAAACATTAGCAGATAAAACTTGACCATGGATATTTTTCCCAGTAATGAATGTCAAGTAATTCATAAATATTCACTTAAGAGTTGCCTGGTCTGAACTCAGTTGAAAAAATAGAAAACATAAGCCTTAACATTACAGCTCATGCAACAGTTTAGTTAGTAATTTGTAATACTGTTAAATAAGGTACTAGCAGCTTTTTCATAGGAAATGGTTTTGAAATATTCTCAATATTTTTAAGATTAATAAAATTGCTGAATACTGAAAAATTTGTTGTGATAAAAATTACAGTTCACAAATCATTTATATCCTACATTAAAGAAACTGTTTTGAATATTCTGTCAGTTGATCAACAAGTATTTAACACTTGCTGTATGCCAACCACTATGGAATAGTGAAAGAATAATGAATGATTGAATTAATGATCATCTAGAATGAAAGAATATTCTTGAAAGAACAATGAATGATCGGAGAGTCTCCACCTTCCAGATGTCCATTTGCGGGAAGATTGACTGTAAATCCAATAAACAAATAAGAGCTACAGAAATCATGCAAGAGAGTGTCCTTGAGCAGTGCTGTGGATCGCTTCATCTCAGATGGATGGTGCTTTGAAATTGAAATCCAATAATGTTTCTGGTAAAGTCAACTGTAACATTTTCCTTCCACGCCCATATACATTTTTTTTTTCTTTTTATCACATTATGATGCTAACAGCATGGTTTTTTTTTTTGAGATGGAGTCTCGCTCTGTTACCCAGGTTGGAGGGCAGTGGAGCAATCTCGGGTCACTGCAACCTCCGCCTCCTGGGTTCAAGTGATTCTCTTGCCTCAGTTTCTCCCATGTAGCTGGGATTACAGGCCTGTGCCACCAAGCCCAGCTAATTTTTGTAGTTTTAGTAGAGATGGGGTTTCACTATGTTGGCGAGGCTGGTCTCAAACTCCTGACCTCAAGTGATCTGCTTGCCTCAGTCTCCCAAAGTGCTGGGATTACAGGCATGGGCCACCATGCTTGGCCCTAACAGCATGTTCTAATCCCCCTTTCGGACAAAGTAGACACTAATACTTAGTGCAATGTAAACTGAGGTAACATGAAGAATAACACTCGGAGATACAGACACAGCAGATAGGGATTTGGGGCTCAGGACCTCCATTTAAAGGCTAAGTGATTTGGGGTAAGTTATTTCACCTCCTGAACAACAGATTCATTACCTGCATTTATATTTATTTGTAGGATCATTTTAAGGATAAACAGAATGCTTGTGAAATTACTTCATAAAGTACCAACAGCTGCTATTATTCATAACTTGTATTAGAATCAGTATGCATAGTGAAACTGATAGAATAAAATGACCAAATATTAAGAAAGTATAAAGCTAACATTTAGCAAGTACTTAAAACTGTTCTATTTGCTTTTTATGCATCAACACAATTAAAACTGTGCTATGACTGAGTATCTGAATCCAACAATGGGTAATAAATTTCTCCTCAAATGTCAGACATACTAAAGATGATTTAAGATGATAAACCTCTAACAGCCCTTGGCCAGCAGGAAAAAACAATCTACAGTTAACTAAAGAAAGGGCAAGAGTTCGCATCACACCACTCCACCCACGTGGTATAAGCATTCTTGGCACTGGCAAACCACAAAGAGATGGCTGCTTCCTAGGGTTCAAAGGCTGCCTCTGTGGGGCTGGAGACAAGGAGCGTATCCCTTTGTGTTCCACCAGTGTTGCAGATCAACCACCCAGATCCATCCACATGATGCCTTCCACTGGACCTCAGACTCTGTATTTGACCAAGAGGGCAAAGGAAGACTTTTTGCACAGAATTATTTCTGCATTCATTTCTATCATGGGCATCTACTCTTTTTGGACAAGATGCAATCTTAGGGAGTAAAGTGGATCACTGTAATGCAACACCCTGACTTACACAGGTGAAGTATTACAGACTGCATGTTTCCTATTGGCTTGGTAGGTTGATACTCTGACATTAACCATATTATGGATGAATAAGTTGATAAGACATGGATTATGGGATGTTGTCAAGTTATAAACAAATTATTTTTGAAAAGGTCACTTATAAGTTAGATCTTTAGAACCCATGATGCATTTCTCCTAATTAATTTACACTGGTGTAAATTAATGTTCAGCTGTCAGGATTGCCCACAGAAATCTATGCAACCCACGCTGTGAGTAGCAGCAGGTCAGGTGACCTCTGTTCTACAAGCCCCGTTTTGCCAGTAAAGTGGCACACGGCAGCACTGCAGAGCATAAGCTCCGGGTGGAGAAGGGAAGACCTGAGTTCAAATCCTGACATGCCTACTTTTATCTCAGTGAAGTTATTCAACCTCTTTGAGTATAAATTCCCACAGCAGTCAAATTATATTTAGAGATGAATTTTTTAAATCAAATATTTGGTGTGAAGATAATCTGGATCAGTTTTTACAAAAGCCTTTTTCATACCAAGGCCATGCACAAAGATGATAATACTTCCACTCATCCCTGGGGTAAGATGCTGATCATGGCTAAAGATGATCAGCCCAGGTCTCTGACAAATGCAATCCCTGCCTGGCCACTCTGAGGACCGAGGGGGTCAGTATCACTGGCACACCAACCTGAGACATGACGGTTTGTCAAGCCACCCAAGTGGTGAGGCTCTGATTACCAATTAATATATCTAAAAGTACCCTGGGATAGAGCCAGCCTATCAGGGACCTTTCACCTTCACAGGCTTAGGGTCCAACTGTTAAATAAAAGGCTGTTAGATTTCTCAAGGCCCTTTGACTATATAACTCTACTTCATTATATCCCAGAGCCTAACCAATTGTGCTTATAGCAAATTATCTTTGGGAAATCCTATGATTCCAATTTGGATTGTCACAATTTTTCCTTCTTCCCTGATCTGAACAATAGCAGCAGCTCATGGGCTGAAAGTGGGATGTCAAGATGAAAATTAGGTGATCAGGAATGATTTGTTATTAAAGGAATGTGTGAGTACTCACTGTGCCAGGTACAGTTCATATATTACCCTCAATTTCCACAGCCATCTTGGTTTCATTCCTTACTTGAACGCAAAAGCTACAAAGTGTACTATGCACACAATAGAGAAAGCTATACAGTGGGCTCAAATCTCCTCTGCCATGGAAAAGAGAATAAGGGGACCAGCTGTTCAGCTCTGGCCCTCTTTGCTGGGTTCCATTTAAGCTTCTGTACAGTTCTGGCTGGTTGGGATGTCTCCTTCTTCAAAACCATCTTGTTAGTTGGTTATTTTTAGCCACATTTAACAACTGAAGAAATGTAAGGTAAAGGAAGCTTAGAAAACTTGCCAGAGGTTATACACTGGAGTGAATTGCAAACACTAGGTGTTCTGCTTCTGGGTCAGAGGTTCAAGGGTGAAGAATTGCCAGGGCAGAGGCTGGAGATGGGACCTAAGAAATGTTCTACACTTTGCATCCATTGTCACTGAGAATGATGACAGAGGTGGTGCTGGCTCCTACTGCTGCTCTGAAAGGCTGGGTTAAGAGGAAAGCGGAGGTGGGAGCAGCAGTTCTGCTTTTCATGACAACCAGGGAATAGGGGAGGTGACCTACATGAACACCTGGTCTGTGTCTGTGTTTATATTACTCACTGTTTACTCCCAGGCTCTCTCACACCTTATCAGAGGGGAAAAGTAAACCTCCCACAAAACACCATTTGGTTCAACTACAGATGTATTTCAGATATCTTCAATTAACCCTTGATCCTGAAAAAATGCTTTCAAAGAACCTTCAACCAATAGCATACAAGGACCTACTCGGAAATCACAAAAGCCAAATAATGTCAAGCAAGTGTGTAAGAAGAGAGCCCTGTGTGGCAATACTAAAGAAAATGTTGCATTCTAATTACAAGGGGAAGGAAGAGTCAGCAAGTGTGTAACAAATGACACATGACAGTCACCCCAGAGGGTAGTATAAATTGCAGACAGTACAAATAGTACACAGAACGCATAATTTGCTTTAGTAATTCAGTTTTTCATTTGGTTTTCCAGATCTGTCAGGGATCAAGAAATTAATATAGACATATACTAATTGTACATATATAAATTATTTGCAAAACTATTTGTGAAAAAGTTTCACAAATCATTCAATCTAGATTTTACAACTGGTATAAAACTGTCCTGAAGCACCTGAAAACCAGGTGGACCAGGATCAGAAAATCCAAAAACTTCATCAGGTCTTATCCAGAATTACTCTATCTAATAGTAGTATTAAATCCACTCCTCTACTTAAGAGTTACACAGGCATATTTCAAGATAAATTATAAGAAAGACTGGGTGACCCTCAAATCACTAATTTCGATCAAAAACTATTAAAATAGGGTATTTTAAACTTTACTTTGATGTTAAACTTAAAGAGCAAAACGTCAACAAAACAGGTTTGACAAAGGACTATTTACCAAACACAGTCATGCAAGGATTATGAAACCACATGATAAGATAGCACACAAAGAAAACATTGGCTATTTAACTACTCAGGAGGAAAAAGGCAATGTGGAAGGGGGAAACAGTCTAAAAAGCAGTTTTTAGGGTTTCAGATACGTAATTGTGGCAGGAGGCACAACATCAGGGTAAATCTTCCTTTTGACTTCCTCGGAACACTAGTTGAGATTTATGTAAGGTGGTATAATTTAGTTTAGAGAAAACTGAGATTGCATCAATTTGGCCTCACCCTTGGACTGACATTTTATCCTTCTCTCCAGAGATCTTACTTGGACTGCTCTTAAGTATGCTGCTCCAGAGAACTCTGCTCTATATTGTCAGAAACTGGCTTTCAAGTAAGTTCTGTTGCTAATTCCACTTGATAATTCCACAGTTAAGTCAGAAGGCATTTGAAAAGATGTATAACTTTGGATGGCTCTTTTCTGATTATAGGCTGAAGGGGGTTCTTTTCTCTTTGGTTTGCCTTTTGCTTTTCATAGCTTGACCATTTCTGGCTTCCACTGCGTTGTAAGAGCTAAACTACGGGTTTGTCAGTCAGTGTTTCTCTCTCTGTGTCTGTCTGTCTCTCCCTGCTCCCACCCCCTCTTCTCTCCGTTCTCCTCTCTCTCTCTATCTCTCATTTCCTAGTTACAAATCATGTTGTCTTACTGTCTTAAGAGCACCACTGATTTCGTCCTTGTGCCACTGTCCCTATGCTTCCAAGATCATATTTCAGCATTTTAGGATATGTTTTTTGTTTCATTGTTAGAATACTTTTCAGAAGAGGTCATGATAAGCAAGACAATTTTACATTTCTGAGTTGAAAAAACTGTGCTGCTCTTCCAGAACAGTTTTGGTTTGTATTCGCAGCTTCAGGGGCTCCCCTGACTCTACATTTTAGGAACAAGAAGAGGTTAACATTGAGCAGGTTGTTCACGAACCGGCAGTGACCTTTACTACTGCAATCACTTTGGATTCAGACTGAGAAGGCACTACAGCTCTTCAAACCACTATGTAGGGCACGTGAAGAAGAAAGAAAAGAAAGAAGAAGAAGAAAGTAAGGAGGAGGAGGAAGGAGGAGGTGGGAGAAAGAAGGAAGGGGGAGAAGCAGGAAAGGGGACGAGGAAGAAGAGAGGAAGAAGAGCAGGAAGAGGAGCAGGAAGAAAGGGAGGAGGCAAGGAAGGGAGAGGGGGAGGAGAGGGAGGAGAAGGATGACCACCATCTTTACCTAAACTCATATCTTATCCAAAAATAAATTCAAAATGGATCACAGACTTCAATATAAAACATAATGCTATAAAATTTTCAGAAAAGAAAAACAGGAGAGAATCTTCAGAACACAGAGCTAGGCAAAGAGATCTTAGAATTCAGACCAAAAGCACAATTCATAGAAGGAGAAACTGATAAATCGAATCACATCAAAATTAAAAACTTCTGCTCTGCAACTCTGTTAACTGGATGAAAAGACAAACTGCAGACTGGGAGAAAATTATTTGCAAACCACATATCCAACAAAAGACTAGAATGTGTACAATTCAACAGTAAAAACCTAAACAATTCAATTAGAAAATGGGCAAAAGATATGAGATTCCACTAAAGAACATATACATATGGCCCATAATAAGCACATGAAACTGTTAAACCTCACTAACCATTAAGGAAATACAAATTAAAACCATAATGAGGTATCACTACATACTTATCAGAATAGCTAAAATAAAAAATATTGACACCACCAAATGACAATGCAGAGAAACTGGTTTACTCAGACTTTGCTGATGGGAATGTCAAATGTTACAACCATTCCAGAAAAGAGTATTGCAGTTTCTTATAAAACTAAAAATACACTTATCCTTTGACCCAGCAATTGCACTCTTGGACAGTTATCTCAGGGAAATGAAAACTCATGCTCATACAAAAACCTGTACATAAATGATTGTAGCACCTAACATCTTTGTTCATAAATAGCCCAAACTGGAAACAACCTAAATGCCCTTCAATGGGTAAATGACTAAAAATGACTAAAAAAATACTATAGAATGCTACCGTGTAATAAAAAGGAACAAACTATCAATACATGCAACAGCTTTGAGGGATGTCAAGGGAGTAACGCTGAAGGGAAGAAAAAGCTAAATGCCAAAGGTTACATACTACATGATTCTATTTGCGTAGTATTCTTGAAATGACAAATTATAGTGGTTGTCAGAGGAGGCAGGTAGATGGAAGGAGTGAGTAGGGATACAAAAAGGTAGCATGTGGCATCCTTTTAATGCAACTGTTGTGTATCTTGACCGATGGTGACCACAGAAATCTACATATGTGATATAACTGCATGGAACTAAATACATACAAACACACATACAATGAACGCTCTGAATAAGGCTAGTGGATTGTATCAATGTGAATTTCCTAGCTGTGATATTTTACTATGGATAAATAATAGGGGTATCTATTATTCCTTACGACTAACTACATATGAATCTAAAATTATCTCAAAATAAAAACTTTGGAGATCTTATTTATTCTAAATATCCTATCTTTCTGGTGTTTCATCCATTAGACGCCTGATGTCTTCCCTCCCTAATCTGGTTACTCTCTGTAGTCCTAACAGCAGAAAATATTTTACTACAATTCGTAGTTTAACTTGTGCTTCCCCAAAACCTTATTCATGATTTACTATTCCTAACTGGAGCATGCCTTTTGGAGATGGCCTTATGTTTAATACTGACTCTTACGCTGCATGAAATGGACAAAATATATTCCGAGTCTTAGTTGCATCACTGGTAAAATGGAGATAAATTAACTGATGGCATAGATTTATTTTGAAGACAATTAAAATAATAAGTAAAGCACTCAGTACATAGTAGGTCCTTACATTGTTTCCTTCCTTTTCCCATCATCAACCTAAAATCTAGCTTAATTACTATATAAAAACATCAACAGTAAACTTTGGTTTTGGCTCCAAGGCTCAGTTTAGAAAACAGTAAATGCATCTCTAATGAGCACAGCCTGAGGACTGGGGATGGAATGAGGCTAAATTCAGTTCTTAACACGCATTTCAATTTAGGAGAAACATAATGTTTTTAAGCCTATGTTCTCTGAGTCTGAAAACATTCTGGCTTATCAAAATGTTTGACAAATGTTTAGCATATAATTCATTTTTTTATGATTAGTGAGTGACTGCCACATAGACATTTAAATCTGTAAATGGTAACCAATCATATACTAAATTACTTCTATTCAGATATCAACAAATTTATTTATGTTGGACAAGTTCCAGCCTTAAAAATGACTCTGATTCGCCGGGCGCGGTGGCTCAAGCCTGTAATCCCAGCACTTTGGGAGGCCGAGATGGGCGGATCACGAGGTCAGGAGATCGAGACCATCCTGGCTAACCCGGTGAAACCCCGTCTCTACTAAAAAATACAAAAAACTAGCCGGGCGAGGTGGCGGGCACCTGTAGTCCCAGCTACTCCGGAGGCTGAGGCAGGAGAATGGCGTGAACCAGGGAGGCGGAGCTTGCAGTGAGCTGAGATCCAGCCACTGCACTCCAGCTCGGGCGACAGAGCAAGGCTCCGTCTCAAAAAAAAAAAAAAAAAAAAAGACTCTGATTCAAAAACATAATTTCACCCATTTCACCTACCTACAAAAGTATTTTTTAGTAATAGACTCCCCACAAGGTGATAAGCTTTAAATGTGTCAGAGATTTTCAGTTATAGTCCAACCAATTAAGCTACAGAACAGTAGGAGTGAAGCACTTAGGATTTAAAATTCAAGGTAGGTTGCTAAACATGGGATTCGGAGCAATTTGCAGGTCAGAGCATGACAGCTGGATTTGCTGAGCAACACTGGCCTGAGAGGAGTGTCAAAGCTAGAAAGAGAAGAACCAAATGTTACAATCCTCTAATATGAATAAAATGGATGAAGCAAAGTATAGTTTACTTCTCCTGGTTACCTGCTCTATTTATGAACAAGCACAAAACACAAAATGCAAAGTAATACTTGAGGACAAAGTTCGCTCAAATATTTCTTTAAAGTACTGGTAACAATTTTGTAAAATGAATGCTTACCGAGCAAAATAACTTTGTTTCCGTTCCTTCTTCTCTTCCTTGGTATCCATAATACACAATCAAAAGTGCAAAGTATTTGGAAAAAGTCCCTCTTTTTAATAGTGAGTCATAACCCTGTAAGAAAAAATAACAAAGCAACCGTAAACTTAAAAGTTTACACTGGCCAATGTGAAGAATAAAATGGAGTAGAACTACATGGACCAAAACAAATGAAAAATAAACTTTAACCAGGAAAGACTGTCACATGAGTCAAATATGAAATGCAAATGTTAAATGGGAGAAACTACAATCAGAATGGAGATGTTAAACTATAAAGCCAAACCTGATGGAAAACCAAACTGAAGTATTTCCCTCATATATTTTAAAACATGCCAAAATAAAAACCTTCACTGACTTTGGAAGATTGTAGCCTAACTATGTAGATGCTAATTATTTAAAAAAAAAATTGAACTCATAATCACCCTTCCCAAGCAATTAATAATGAATATGTCTCAGATAATTATGTAAAATGGCTCACTTAGGTGTTTTACAAGAATGTTCTTTTTTAAAAAATAAAAATAACTTCAGCACTCTATTTTATTTTCGGAAACATGCCAGCAAGTACATCCCACTTGAGCAAATGTGGAAATGAAAGTACAAAGACACAGGAAGCTGTTCCTCAGCATGGCTTTAAACCCTTGCCTCTCCCTCTTCTCCCCCCCCCGCGACCCTCACCCACGCTTGCCAGCAGTGGCTTAAGCCTATAACACAAAAGGTTGTCTCCAGATCAAGCTTCCTTAAATACCACTTTCATCACGCTACTCCCCTGCTCAAAAATTTCCAATGTCTACTTACTGCCTGATTCACCAGTCTAAATTTCTGCAGAGCACTAACATTCCTAAAATTTGTCCTTTCACCCTGAAGTTCACCAATCAAATTTAAATTTTAAAAAAGCAGGCTGAGCCGTGGCTCACACCTGTAATCCCAGCACTTTGGGAGGCCGAGGCAGGCAGAACACTTGAGATTGGTAGTTTGAGATCAGCCTGACTAACAAGGTGAAACCACTTCTCTACTATAAATACCAAAAATTAGCCAGGCATGGTGGTGCACGCCTGTAATCCCAGCTACTTGGGAGGCTGAGGCACGAGAATCACTTGAACTGAGGAGGCCAAGGTTGCAATGAGCCGAGATGGCATAACTGCACTGCAGCCTGGGTGACAAAGGGAGACTCTGTCTCAAAAAAAAAAAAAAAAAAAAAAAATTAGTAAATATAAATAAATAAAGCAAAGTGTATTCACAATCAAAATTATTTACTAATTCAATTCAATAAACAAATTAATCCACAATACATACTACATGAAAGGGAGTATGATAAGTACCAGAGGTCAAAGATAAAGCCATGATATTTGCTCTAACAGTATATATTGTCTTTCCAGAGAGACACTTAAGATTTCAAGAGAATGTTATATGTACTGAAAAAGAGGCCTCAGGAAAAATACTTAATTAGCTCAATTTAGCCATTTTCTAATGTATATTTTCAAAATATCATTGAAAAAATATAATATATATAATTTCTATTTGCCAATTAAAAAAAAATTAAATAACACTTAACCCTATGCAAGGCCCACCCCAGGTACCCTGAGCACACACTAAGGTTGTGGGTTAAGAATGGATTTCCGGCCAGGCGCAGGGGCTCACGCCTGCAATCCCGGCACTTTGGGAGGCCGAGGTGGGTGGATCACCTGAGGTCAGGAGTTCATGACCAGCCTGGCCAACATAGTGAAACCCCGTCTCTACTAAAAATACAAAAATTAGCTGGGCGTGGTGGCGGGCGCCTATAATCCCAGCACTTGGGAGACTGAGGCAGGAGAATTGTTTGAACCTGGGAGGCGGAGTTTGCAGTGAGCCGAGACCACTCCATCACACTCCAGCCTGGGCAAAAAGAGCAAAACTCCGTCTAAAAAAAACAACAAAAAAAATGCATTTCCTAGGTAAAGGGTACGAGCAAGCAGGTTTCGTCTGAATAAAAGCAAGAAGGCAAAATGGCTCCCTGCTGTTCCAGGGTAAAGTGAGCTGAGGATGAAGACATGGGCGGGATCTGGGTCACAGAAAGCCTAGTATGCCACTCTAAGGAGCTTGGACTTAATCCTAGTTAGGCTATGTGCGGCCCACCCCCTTCAATGTACCTTGTCAGATGCCACCAATTGCTCATGCTGAACTCAGCGGCAGCATTTGCAGAGCCATTACCAAATCGATCAGAGCTGGTCCACGAGATAAAACCGATTTTCTCATCTGCGATGTATATGAAAGGACGCTACCAGAGGGTTTTCCACGATGGAGTGTAGCATCAGACAGCAGAGGCAGAGGATGGACTTGAGAGGATTTAAGGACAGGGTGAAGTAGATTCACTAAAAAGAAATTACAGTCAAACTAATTGAGGGAGGAGCACCCAAACTTAGGCAGCAGTAGTTGACATAGAAAGAGGAGTGATGGACTCAAGAAATACCTGGGAGGATGATGAGTTGAGATTTGGTGACTCATGCAGTGTGGATAACAAGGAAAGTAAGGAATGAAGGATGCCCTCCAAGTTTCTGCTTCAGGAACTGTGTAGGCTACGACACCAAAGATCTGGTGCAATATACATGAAGAGGGCACACTGCATGTAGGACAGGGCAGCAGAAGGAGGTAAGAGATCGGTTGTGGACATGGTGCCTTTGAGACGGCTATGGAATAGTGGAGCTGGGGACATTCACCAGACGTTTGATTACATCGAAAGCACAAAAGGGCAGTAAAGACTAGAGGAAAGAAATTAGAAATAATCAGCATATGCTTGTAGTTAGGAAGAAAAGGAGAAAAAACAATATGATGATGAGATCACCTTGGAAGCCTGACAACTATTCACGCAGCCCTGTACAGAAACAAGGGAGTACACAGTCTCAGCTCTTACTAGTTTATCTTCATATCCCTGACTTGGACTTCGCCCTCAAAGAGTTTTTCATCCAGTCACGAAAATATGATTGTGCAGATAACTAAACTGTAGGGTAGTAACTTGGGGCTGTCCAGTGAATAATATTAAGAATCCAAAAGATGGGAAGTTCACTTCTGTTTGAGGTGATAAACCTTTCAGAGTGGTTAGGATTTCAATGGGTAAAAAAGAGAGATAGGGCATTCCAGAAAGTGGGAATGCCAGAGCAAAGGGATAGAAGTGAAAGGGGATAGGCACACTCAGGCAGGAAAGAGTGGCTACCAGGTACAGAAAGGGAACTAATCTTGATGCCTGCCTATGAAGAGCCATTTATTTCAACATATTATCCCTATGTTATCTTTTTATCCTTCAACCATACTACGATTTAGATGTCCTCAATTCCATTAAACTGAGGCTGAGAGGTACTAATTAATTTCCTTAATTCAACAGCACTAGCTGTGGTGCGGCAGTGATTTAAATCCAGTCTGGTATACACTCCAGTGTCTTTCGATAACCTTTGGAGCCAGAAAGCATTTGGGATGAGCTAGAAAAAGTAGTCCAGAGTCAACAACATCCAATGCTGCAGCATAGAATTCTCAAGTTAAGTCACATGTTCCTAGCCACTGGGACAGGGAGGTCATTGAGGACCTCTAACAGGACTGCATTAGTGATGTACTGGGAGTGGAAGTCATGCTACCATGAGTTGGGGTAGTTAGTACTCATTCACGAATTCAAGTGCAAGGGGAAACAAGAAAAAGGAAAGAAGGCGTTTGAGTGTCTAACTCTCACGAGCTCAGTTTCACACTGTGGTTTGAACCCCCTGGGCTCCTCCCCAACTCTGCACCTTTATCCTCACTCTTTCCTCAGGCATGAGGCAACCTTGCCAGGCTCCTCCTTCTGACAAGGCCCAATTCTACTTCAAAGGCTTTCCTGACCACTTGTGTGCCCTTCTCTCCCCTAAAGAGCTTACTTCATATATCACCTATCACTTACTGCAAGGCACTTAATCATATATGGTGTGACAACAGCATTTCACTTGGTCTCCTCGCCCCAACCATAAATTCCTTCGAGTCAGAACCACCATGTTTCACTTTTACTATACTTCTCTAAATAACTGGCACATAAGTAGGCAGAAAATCCATATAAAAGCTACTCAAGGAGTCAAATTAATCCAGAACTGGGGATAAGGTCAATTACATGGCAGACCAATACAAATCCAAAAATTCCTCCCAAATTAAGTATTACTTAGGGATAGAGGATGGAGTCTCATGCCAGCCTCCCTCAGACTCCAGGAAGGATCAGAATCCTAGGCTCTCTGCCCTGCCCTGGGTCAGGTGGTTTATTTTAAAGTTCATCTCCTACAAGTCAAAAAAGTAATGATCTCTATTAAATTTCCAGTCATGAATAAAAATGAAGTTACAGCAATCTAACTGGAAAATTTTATACTTTAAGCTGAGGCAGAAACTGATATTTGGTTCAAGTAGAAAAATATTTATGAAAATATGCACAAGACAAAAAGATTAAATGATCCAAGAGTTGACATCTGGTGCTGCTGTGTCTGATTACAACCAGTAAGGCGTTTTAAAAATTTTTCAATATCCTATGAGATAAATGAAAAATACTCTAATCTTTGGTTTAAGTTTCCGGAAATTTTTATATTCCTTAAACAAGATAGATGCAGTTCTTACAGGTTTAGACACACCAACAGATTAGCCAGAAGGAGCTCAATAGAGAATGCTATAAAAATGATTTGCACAGAACACCACACTGCAGCCTTCATGCTTCAGTGACAAACCAGGGCTCCTTAAATCAATCTCTAATGGGAACTACATTTTCCATTATAAGTGGTCATAATGGGCTTCTTAAAAGCCCTTTGTTCATTTAATGTTGACTTTCCTTCACATCAATACACTCTAGACTCATCTAATTGCTGACTTCTAAGAGTCTCCTGCATTTACCGTGTATTGCAGACCAAAAAGAATTTCATGAGAAAGCACAAGATGAATCTTCCATCTAAATATTTTTTTTTTGCAATCTTAAATCAGGATAGTCAATTTAAACTTAAATCCAGTTCATTATTCATATAAAAATAGCACATAAAAATCCTTACTTCAAAAGAGCTGTGATGAAGACAAAGTATTTTTTGAATCATCAGCAAAGTGTTCCTTGTTTGTACACATGGCACCATTTAAAATAACAGAACCAGCAGAGACCCCTTAACTACATCAAACTGACCCACACAGCTGTGGGTTACACAGCTGGAGGTCCTCAATGATCTCCCCGTCCCAGTGGCTAGGTACATGTGTCTTAACTTGTAAATTCTGAGCTGCAGCATGCGATGTTGTCGACTCTGGACTACTTTTTCTAGCTCATCTCCAAATGCTTTCTGGCTCCAAAGGTTATTGAAAGACACTGGAGTGTATACCAGACTGGATTTAAATCGCTGCCGCAGCACAGCTAGTGCTGTTGAGTTAAGGAAATTAATTAGTACCTCTCAGTCTCTCAGCTGTGGGTCACAAAGCTGTGGACCCACACAGCAAAGCATGACTTTTTGGATTCACCTCCAACATACTGCAGTTCCTTGAATATTCAAGTATAAGAAGTCAGGGCTAGAAAAACAGCAGTATATCCATGAGGCCCATCAGCTGTTTTCCCAGCAACATGTTTCTTTTTTTTTGAGACGGAGTCTCGCTCTGTCGCCCAGGCTGGAGTGCAGTGGCCGGATCTCAGCTCACTGCAAGCTCCGCCTCCCGGGTTTACGCCATTCTCCTGCCTCAGCCTCCCGAGTAGCTGGGACTACAGGCGCCCGCCACCTCGCCCAGCTAGTGTTTTGTATTTTTTAGTAGAGACGGGGTTTCACGGTGTTAGCCAGGATGGTCTCGATCTCCTGACCTCGTGATCCGCCGGTCTTGGCCTCCCAAAGTGCTGGGATTACAGGCTTGAGCCACCGCGCCCGGCCAACATGTTTCTTAATATACAAATGAAATGATGACAGGAGTACACAATGGTCACACTGTGTTTGGTCACGTAAGGAACAGACCAAAATGGACCTTTCTATGCAGGCATTTCCTCCTAGAAAATAGTTATATTTGTACCAAAATATAACAGGTGTTCCATCTCTCAAAGCCACACTGTCATCTAAACAAAGCAAGAATATTCAAATTTCAATGTTAAACAAGGTCAGAAATTTGAACACTCCCTATAACTTTAGAGAAACCTGGGAAGGACACAGAACCAGATATAAACGTGTGCCGCAAACTTACAAGGGTATCTAGACGCAGTGGTTCATGCCTATAGTCCCAGCACTTTGGGAGGCCAAGGCAGGTGGATGGCTTGAGGTCGGGAGTTCGAGACTAGCCTAACCAACATGGCAAAACTCCATCTCTACTAAAAACACAAAAAGTAGCCAGGTGTGGTGGCACATGCCTGTAGGCCCAGCTATGTAGGTAGCTGAGGCACAAGGATTGCTTGAACCTGAGGGGCGGAGGTTGCAGTGAGCCATGACTGTGCCACCGTACTCCAGCCTGGGTGTCAGAGAAAGACTTTGTCTCAAAAAAAAAAAAAAACTTAAAAGGGGAGCAATCAGATAATACCCCCCAAATAAATAAATGCTTGTTACAAAAACAATGCAACAACAACAACAAACCTAAAAATGAATGGCAACAAATAACTAAAAAGTTATTCCTGGTGATGAAGCAAGGTGATGATCAAGGATGGGCTCCGGATCTGCTATTTGGGAAAGGGTTTGACATCTTTGGATGGCAAAAATGAATGGAGAACTTATCAACTCCTATTCCATTATTCTCTGCGTAGGGTGCTCAAATTTGACCTGAGAAAAATTAAACAAATGTGAGTTTCAGTGCTCTTTTACCTAAGATAAGTCAAGAGATGCCATCAAATCTCCTACATACTCTAAATGAAGACCCATCTCTGGGCTAGATAGATCATTTTACAAGTTCTCTCTTAGAAAAGAACATGCAAATGAGATTTCTAAAAAGTCACTGGTCGGGTGAGGAACTGTAGAAGATGTAGAAAATGCCAGAAGCCTGAAAACAGGCAAATGCATTTTAATTTAGAAAGGGTAATTGTGCAAACTATACACTGAAGCATATCATCACATAGATTCCCAAGAAAATTTTAGAAATGATCATTTAAGGCAGTTTCGTAAGAAAATAGAGAAGGGAGCAGTGGACTCTGAGATCTAGAATGATCCCAGAAAGCCAACGATTCGGCAGGACAAGTGGGCTGCTTTTGGAAACATCTACCATGGACCAAGTATTCTGCTGCAGACATAAAGAGGAAGACAGCATTCATCACCCAGGAAGCTCAGGAAGAAGAGGCAACTGTAACTTATCAGCTGATAAAATGAGATGTGAGTGCTCTGATACTAGTGGTCACAAGGAACCACAGAGCATTGAGCAACTTACACTGCCTCAAAGGGAAGGAGTGTCCCGGCAACGTCACAGGTGATGCCAGTGCTGGGCTGGGAAGGAGGTGCAGGAGTTTCCCAGATGGTGAACGCAGAAGAGATCAGGCTCATCAGGCAGAATGAGGATGTGCAAGCCTCTGGCAGGAATGTGTGGTGTTCGGGGAATCCTGAGTGATCTGGTATGGCTGGAGTGCAAGGGCTGGTAGAAGAGAGGACAGTCAGGGAATGCTGGCTTAGTCAAATCACAGTGACCTAATTTCCCTCCCTGACATAGCTACTATTCTAGTGGATTAGGAAAATGAGGAAAACACATGTAACTGCACTTAAGAGGCATTTGATAAATTTCTCTTGTCTGCTTATGGATAAGATGGAGAAATGTGGGCTGGGTGTGTAGGTGGATGTTTATATGATTAGATGAATAAAGGAAATCACTGAATCACTGTACCAAGAGGTATGTGTTGACTGACTGACCAACCTCAGTTGCTCTGGAGCTGAAATCCATTCTGAACCTGGAGAGGGAACGTTAATAGCTTAATACAGTAGTTTTTCTTATGCCCTGTCCTCATGAGTATATTTCCCACTAACTTGAACAAAAACATAGAGGCCTCCCTTATCAGCCATTTGGAGAGGTAGGTACTTAATAACATCCTGGATAGCAGCATTAGGATTCAAAAGCCCTCGGCTGTCTGTAGAAAGGAGTCAATTATTATGAGGTGGAAATTTGCTCCCAATGAATCTCAGGTTTTACTGGTGAGGTACTAAGAAATGAGAGCGGTACAGTTTAGTGTTAGCACAAGTGAATATGATTTGTGGTTTTAGATGACAGTAAGGTTCATATATGGAATTACAGTTGGGTAATTCCACTGTGCACCTTCCTCCCCACCCACCTCCAAAAAACCCACTAGTGCTATCAACCTAGAATAAACAGATTATAATAGTCTGTCACACCCTTTTTGAGGATTAGACTCCATCAGGATTACTGCATTTAGCTAGGGATCTCACACTACAGGGAAACTAGAACAAACAGGATGGTTAAATGGCATAAAACTAGATTTTAAGAATATTAGTCAAAGGAGTTGGTCACGAGAGAAAACTTGGATTACATGACAGCTGTTTTTAAACATCTGAAGGATCTTTATCCAATAAAGGATTTAGGCTTGATAGACAGATCTCCAAAGAGGTAAACCTAGAATTAGACATTAGATACAGAGGGAGAGAGATCCACGGCTCAGTGTAAGGAAGAACGTCTGAGAGGTAGGTGCAAACAGCTGCCTGCAGATGGAATGGCTCCCTCATCTTCAGGAGTGACAGAGCACATATTGAGCAACTGTTATCTATGACTACTGTAGAGACGCAGTTCTCAGCCTTATCAAATTCAACACGTCATCTAAATAAATATGTAAACCATTTTATTCTACGCCCTTCGTAATATTGAGATGAAATTCATAGATCATGTAATCTACTTACACATTTAATTTTATAAAATCATCATGATGCCCCAAAGGAAAGTATTTGATCACGGGTATTTCAATATGTAAATTCTCAGACACAGTTCATTAGAAGACATATTATAGATTCATATTGCTCCTACAGAAGAAGATATGAAATTCCCAAGTATAAGGGTCAATTCTTCATTTTCCTGGACTGCCTCACTCATTACAGGGCATTTGGCACCTCTGCTTGCCCCCAGCTAAATGCCAGTAGCGACCTTCCCATAACCATGCCAACCAAAATGCCCCAGGAAAGGGAACCACAACCAATGAGAATAACTATCAAAAGGAAAATCAAGCCTCACAAGTAAACTAGTATTTTAAATTAGTTTTTAAATTAAATGTTTTTAAGTTCAAAAATTCCTTTAAAGCCGAGATTTTATAAACTTCATATACCTGAGAAGTTCTCTGTTTTCCATATGCTCTGTGCTTCATCTGAATAACACCTAACCCATGCTATTAAGGCAGAGGGTACCTTTTTTTTTTTGAGATGGAGACTCACTCTGTCATCCAGGCCGGAGTGCAGTGCCATGATCTTGGCTCACTGCAACCTCTGCCTCCTGGGTGCAAGTGCTGCTCCTGCCTCAGCCTCCCAAGTAGCTGGGATTACAGGCAGCTGCCACCATGCCCAGCTAATTTTTGTATTTTTAGTAGAGATGGGGTCTGCCATGTTGGCCAGGCTGGTCTCGAACTACTGACCCCAGGTGATCTGCCCACCTCAGCCTCCCAAAGTGCTGGGATTACAGGTGTGAGTCACTGTGCCCAGCCGACGGGTACCTTTAAAATAAGATAGGCCTGGTTAAAATCCAGATTCCACCACCTACAAGGTATGTAGCCTTGGGTAAGTTACCTAATTTCTCTAACCTTCAGTTTCTTTATCTGCAAAAGGGCTGTTACACAGACTCAATGTGTAAAAAAATCAATGACTAGAATCTGGTGCCCCACGGAACAGAAAATTCTATCCATTGACATTTCCACGCATCCAAATATCCAAGTGTTCATGAAATACCATTTTCAATATACCTGAAGAGCCACATTCAAATCCGCCCCAAATAGTAAACTATCAAGCTAGGCAGACCTAGTAAATATAAAGATGACAGGAAATAGTTAAATATTTATTGAACATTAACCATATGCACCAAATTTTTTGTTCAATACTGTTAAACACACTGCTTGGTTTAATCTTTATGACTGCATGAGGGGGTTAATCTCAATTCTTTCCAGATAAAGAGTCTGAACTTTAGAACAATTAAAGAATTTATTCAAGGTCAAATAGCTATAAGAGTTACAGCCAGAATGATCAGCTCTGTCTGACCCCAAAGAAGGAACCACTAGTAATGGCCTGTAAAGGTGGGCTATTACTATACATAATTTTCACATCAATGCCTAGTTCTTCCTGGATTTAGCCACAGTTCAAAAGAACAAGACAGGGGCCAGGCGCAGTGGCTCACGTCTGTAATCCCAGCACTTTGGGAAGCAGGGGCGGGTGGATCACCTGAGGTGAGGAGTTCGAGGCCACCCTGACCAACTTGGTGAAACCCCATCTCTACTAAAAATACAAAAATTGGCCAGTGTGATGGCGCATTCCTGTAATCCCAGCTACTTGGGAGGCTGAGGCAGGAGAATTGCTTGAACCCGGGAAGCAGAGGTTGCAATGAACTGATTTCGTGCCACTGCATTCCAGCCTGGGTGATAGCCAGACTCCGTCTCAAAAAAAAAAAAAAAAAAAAAAAAAAAAAGAATAAGAGGGTGAATACAGCTTTATGGCCAACCGTCTTCAAGGATATAAATAATGACCTGTATTGAGGTTAGCCATTACTACTCATACTAAATGCACTTTAGTAAACATGTCAGTACATTCAACAACTATTTATTGCACTGAGTAGGTTTTTAAAGAGCTAACTGGAAACCACATTCTCTTACTT
This sequence comes from Piliocolobus tephrosceles, assembly GCF_002776525.5. Lineage (NCBI taxonomy): Eukaryota > Metazoa > Chordata > Mammalia > Primates > Cercopithecidae > Piliocolobus > Piliocolobus tephrosceles. Next base: position 24,633,456 of record NC_045438.1, on the reverse strand, counting down.
CACTAAATTACCCCTTAAGTTTTGAGAACAGAAGAAACCAATCTATTTCCCCACAGAAAATGGAATTGGTAAATACAGATAGTCAGAATTTGGAATTTTGATCTTTTTTTTAAAAAAACATTTATTTCTTTGTTGCTCTTAAATTATGAAAGCCTGCTTTTTTCTAAGTACTAAAATTATAGCTCATTTTTAGAATTAAAAAATTATAGTTCTATAACATTTCTACCAAATATTTTAAATATATTGAATGCATTCTCTCATTAATACTCATAAGGTATAAGAAGTCAGTTTTGAAGTTTTCTACCTGCACACAAAGATTAGAAGGGCCAAATCTGCACTGTCATACAGAAAGTTACTGGAGGTAATGAAACAGAAGACTCTATCTGCTGATCTCATCTCCTAGTCATAAGAGACATCCTCTTTCTCACTATCAATCACTACTGGGTACCTGAGACATGCTTTTGATTACCTGTCGCAAGGGTGTGCAAAATATGATGCCTGCCTCACCCACAGTGGATTTTCTGGAGACACCCCCTACTATGCTGCGGCACCGAAGATCACTTCAGATCATCTCTAAGACAAATCTAAAGACATTAGGCTCCAAGTAGCATCAATAAACAGGAGACATGGGAAGAAAAGTTTGTTTTCAATTACTTCTGGAATTCATTTTAGTACTACCAGACAGATTCATTTCTAAAACCATACAGTCTCTGGCCCATTTGATTTTTTTGCAGACATATTCTAGCTCCGGTCCAAAGGAAATAAGCTGCAAACTTCTGGAGTCTCTAGACTGGTGCAGAACTCAATCTCATTCCCCAAATCCTTGCAGAGAATATGTGCCAATGTGAATCACTGTGCCAGGGTCCTGTGCTCACAGCAAATGCCATCACCAATGCATGTGTCCTGGTCTTACACTGGGTCCCAATGCAATCAATTTCAAGAGAGGAAAAAAAAAATGTGAGCAGTAGTTACCATTACTACTATTACTACTTATTATTATTTGGTGGGGGCTATTTCGTGGATCTGAATTAAGAGTTAACTGATAAAAACCAACAAAATTGGATAGATGAAAGGCGTTAAAAGATAAATGGAATGCCTTTCCAAAAACATACAGTATATGAGTAGCAAACACTCCTTTTCAAGAATTAAATTTGAGTGTTTTCTAAGAATTTATCAGTGAGAGACAATCTACCAGTTAAACTGCCATTTCACTAAAGAAAAGGCCATGTACTTCTTTGCCTTCTGTGGATGAGATCTGCAATTGAATGCATTTTCAAAATACACTGGCATACATTCATACCTGTAAAAATGCAAAATAAAATAACTGAATTATCATTCTTTTTTTAATGTGCTTTCAGCATAGTTACATGGAGAGTGTAAGTGGCAATAAACAACTTATGCTTACTCCTAAATAGTGCCTTGTAATGTATTTATGAGCAATTTTCTTCAATTCAGTAAGCACTTAGAACCTGTTTTATGCCTACAACTGTACTATTTATCTGAAGCCTGTGACTATAAAAGGGACCCAATGTGCTCTACAGAAACTTCAATTTTTGACAAGGGAGATAAGATTTACATAAAATTATCAGAAAACAGGGGCATGAAAAAGATACGCCAAATAAAATGTATGACACACAGAGGAAGTGCTAATAGGGAAGTAAGAAAATGGCTGGGTCACACGGGCCAGTGCTGGTAGGGAAAGTGTTAAAAGTAGGACATCCCCGAAAACCACAATTCAGGGTTATATTTCAATAGTGCCACACAATTAACAATCAAATCTGTAAACCAGAAACAGTTTTATCCCCGATGAAAATGTTATCTATAAGAGCACACTCAAGACAACAGCATTTCTGCCAGATTCTGCCTCAGATGTCTTGGTAACAATGAAGAGAGGCATGTAGTATTGTGGTTAGCAAAATATGGACTGTGGTAAATACACAAACGTGGGTTCAGGAACGAGACATAACAAAAAGTGTCTAAGCAGCAGGGAGTATGCCCAGCGTGAAACTAAATCAGCATGGAGAAGCACAGGGACCTCTTCTTGAAAAAAAAAAAAAATTATGTGTTTAATATTCAACTATAAATTTCTAGCAGCCTGGGTTAAGAAATCAAGTCTATGGTAAACGTTCTTTTTTTTAAAGGTTTATTGAGTTGCTTGTCATAAAACTTGTAGAATTCAGAAGAAAATGGCTTTCTGGTAGACTGGATTGTTGTTCCTAATTATGCACTCCTTCCCTTGCTGTTAGATAATTATACATCCATACCCTTTGCTGTGCAGCTCTGTGATGCTTTGCACTAGTATACAGAGTATATGACCATATCTGATTTTTCATGTGACTTGTTTTGACCAATAGACTGTGAGGATTAATAGTCATATTCATACTGACTTGAAGCACTAAGAGACCTGGCAAGTTTCTGCTCCCCACCAGCAGAGTATGCTCCGGGTAGCTGCTTTTCCCTCTTCAGCTTGGGTTCCAGGATGAAGACATGTGGAACAGACCCAAACCTGTACCTCAGCTTTGGCATCCGACTTAGCCTTTGCCAAGGCCAGCTTGCAGAACCCAGCCAGGAGTAGCTAAACCCCAGTCAACCTGCAAATCCATGAAGGTGAAATACATATTTGTGGATATAACCCACTGCGGTTTGGAGATAATTATGTAACATTATCACAACAAAAAACCCAATACACCCTTAGAACCATCCTGATCCACAAATTACTTTGTGGAGTTTTACCAGAAAGATCAAAACCACATAGTACATATTATTGTTTATATGAATAATTCTACCAAGGCCTGAGATACCAAAGCCCAGACACAAGACAATTGACACAAATAGCAGAGGAGGCTTTCTTTTCTTCCAGTTGTCATTTACCCCATAACCACTTTGCATGGCTATGGGGTTTTAGCTGGGAAGGCATCATTTGACAAGAAATTGTGCATTGTCTTGGTATATTTATATATAAGGGTTAATATTACTTACTGTTATAGGTTAAATTACAGCATTCCAAAAAAAAGGTATGTTGAAGTTATAATACTCAGTACTCCCGAATGTGATCTTATTTGGAAATAGGGTCACTACAGATACAGTTAGTTAAGATGAAATCACACTGGAGTGGTGTGGTGCCCTAATCCAATATGACTGGAATCCTTATAAGAAGATGGCCATGTAGTGATAGAGACACAAAGAGAGAATGCCATGTAGACACAGGCCACACTTGGAGCTATACTGCTGCAAGCTAAGGAACTCCAAGGTCCAGCAAACCACCAGAAGTTAGGAAGAGAAAAGGAAGGATTCTTCTACTGGTTTCAGGGGGAACATGGCCCTGCTGACACCTTGATTTTGAACATCTAGCTTCCAGAAAGTGAGAACATACATGTTTAAAGCCACCCAGCTTCTGGTACATTGTCATGGCTGCCCTAAGAAACTAATACGCTGATTTTAAATTACTTTAATACACTATCACTGTTTAAATTACTTTTATACACTATCACTGCTCCAAAAATTTTATTACTTTCTCAACATGTCCATTCTGCCACGTTCTCTTATAATTTAAAGGAAATGCAGGCATGCCATTAAGAAAATTGGTAAAAATTATTTACCAGTTGCCTCCTGGGCCCAGATGTTAATTCGATGAGCTTTTTGTTCATCCAGTTAACATCTGGGTCCAGGAGACAGTTCAAGCACAGCTTATTTGGGTAGGTGGACTAAGAACTGACCTGATAATCAAAGAATTATTTTATCCTATAAGAGTCTTTGGAATATTCTGAGAATGCAGAATCACCATGTACTATGCCACTCCTATCACACTTTCTATAGCAATTTTACAGACAAACTCATACTGCCAAGTTTCTCAGCGCACACTTATGCTACCTTGTGTCATTTTCTTTACGTTATTTCTTTTTTGAGATGGCATCTCACTCTGTCACCCAGGCTGGAGGGCAGGGGTGCGATCTTAGCTCACTGCAGCCTCCGCCTCACAGGTTCAAGCGATTCTCCTGCCTCACTGCCTCACACTCCCCAGTAGCTGGGATTACAGGCACGTGCTCCCACACCTTCCTAATTTTTGTATTTTTAGTAGAGACAGGGTTTCATCATGTTGGCCAGGCTGGTCTTGAACTCTTGATCTCAAGTGATCACCTGCCTTGGCCTCCCAAAGTACTGGAATTACAGGCATGAGCCACCATGCCTGGCCCCTTGTGTCATTTTCTAATTATTGTTCCTTATGCCCATATTCCTTCCAATCAGACTGTAAACTCTCTAAAGGCAAGGAATGTGTCTTATGCTGTTCATCCATGCAGAATTATGCACACATCACAACTCTTTGTTTAGGCTGGACACAGAATTTATGTTTAATAAGTTGATTTTTGACTTGTTACGGCTAAGCAACAGAAACTGACTCAGGTTATGAAACGGTAAGGTCTTGCCTTTCATTTAGATTAGTGGTCTCCACTTTTTATTCCACATCAATAAAAGTATCTGAGCATAAGCCTCTAATTACTTTTACTTATAAAAACACGTCTTCTGTACTAATAATGATAAGGCATATAACTAAAATAGAAGTCATGAAAATAAAGACATTCTAACAATTTCTTTCTGTACCTTCATGTGATGCATGAACTGCACTTTAGAAACCACCAGTCTAGAGTATGACAGCAGGTATGTGACAACATTCCCTGGGATCTGGTCCTTTCCAGGAAATGGACCTATACAATTCTAACACATTTATAAACTTAATAATTATCTGACAGATTCATAAAATTGTCTAGATCAAACAAGCAATATTTTAAAGTTGATAGGATTATCTTTGCAACTAGGATTAATTTGTATATTATACTACTAGCCCCCTATTATAAATGCGTTTGCTAACTGTGGTGCTCTCTGCAATTAAACCCTTTAAGTTTTAGATGTTAGAAACGAAAATCTATTATCAAGTCTTCAGGCAAATATCTGTAAGACTGAGAACCCAAATGATATAACATTCTGATCTTGAAAACAAGGAAAACAGAAGGATGAGCAAAGGGGATGATGAAACAGAACACTCATACTTTATCTCTAAGAATGTCATCAACACAACAACATCCGATTTTCCTGTGTTCTACGCGCATGTGGATAACGTTGTGCTAGAAAACAGAAGGACATTGAGTAATATAAAACACAACTTCTACAAGCTTACTATAAGAACTGGCCCAGTGCAGTGGTTCATGTCTGTAATCCCAGCACTTTGGGAAGCTGAGAAGGGCGGATCATTTGAGGTCAGGAGTTCGAGACCAGCCTGACCAACATGGTTAAACCCTGTCTCTACTAAAAATGCAAAAAAATTAGCTTGGCATGGTGGCGCACGCCTATAGTCCCAGCTACTCCAAAGGTTGACACGGAGAATTGCTTGAACCCTGGAGGTGGAGGTTGCAGTGAGCCGAGATAACACCACTGCATTCCAGCCTGGGCAACAGAGCGAGAGTCTGTCTCAAAAAAAAAAAAAAAAAAAAAAAAAAAGAACAACTAAGCAATAAAGTAAGCCAATATTTAGTTCATTTGTGGTACAAATGCTTAAGTGCCAAAAGAACTGAAGTCAGCATACAATAGATGGGTTGGAAAGTATTCATGGAATTAAGTATAAACTTGGTGCGGAAGACTGATTTTAAAGGAAGAAATGTGGAGGGAAATTCCAGCTAGCAAGGACAGCAAAGGCTTGGAGGCAGGAATTATTCTCCTGTATGTGTGGGATTACTGAGGATTCTGACCCCACTAAAGTGCCAAGTTCATTCAGGGAAGAGTAGAAGAGAAGGCTGAGTGCATGAAATGTACAGACATCATCATCTAAGCCACGTTCTTGGGATTAAACTTCCAGGAGAAAGTCACCACCACTAAAATCTCTTAAGTCATTTTACTTGGTCTGCTTATTCTTGAAGAAACAGGCTTGGAGCTGATCTATACATAAAGCAAGAGAGCTAAATACAAGAAAATACCAAGCAGATGATGTGTGGGTGAAGATTTTGAGGAAGTGAAATATTAGTAGCTTTAAAAGGAGGAAGAGAAAGTAAAATATGTCAAAATGAATATGCATTTGCTTTTAAAAAGTCAAAAATATAAAAATCGGATGATACATAATTGTAATAATGTTCGATAATTATAATTACAACACATATGGATAACAAATAAAAATGTGAAAAAGGAAAACATAAATCTCTTATGATCCCCTTAGTGAGAAAAAAGTAATAGTTTGTCACTTTCCTGTTTTCTATGCAAATGCATCTTAAAATCAAATGAGAATTTTTTGTATATACTTTTTATGTCTAACTCAGTTATTATAAACATCTTCCATGTAATTAAATACTGCTCAAAATCATTATTTTAATGGCTAAATATCTTTTCATATGTATTTACTATCACTTAAAAAAATGACTCCACTGTTGAATTTTTCTCAAATTTTTACAGTAACACCCCTGATAATAACTAATACTTACACAGTTGCTTACTCTGTGCCAGGCAGGGTTCCAAGTACTTTACATAAATTAATTTACCTAATTCTCTGTACAATGTAGGAAGTAGATACTATTATTATCTTCATTTGACAGATGAGAAAACTCAAAGTGTGGAGAAATTAACTTCCTAACTGCACAGAAGTGGTAACTGGTGGAACAGGATTCCAAGCCACATAACCGGTTCTGGCATTCCTGCTTTTAACCTTTCTACTATATCAGTGGCCTCTCAAAGATCATGGACTCATCATGGAACTTCAGCTTAACGTCTGATTGTTTCCTTAGGATATACTCAGAAGAGAATCACGAGTGCCAAGGGAGTTCATAGGCAAACTGCTCTCCATTGAAGGTATACCATTCTACCCTTCATGAGCTAAAAACAACCTCAGTCTTGCCAGCATTGTAACTGACTTTTAAAATCTAATAATCTGCATTTCTTTGATGCCATGAAGTCAGTATTATTTTCATGTCTTGGACATCTTAAGTTCCTGTTTTGTGAATATTTTATTCCTATTTCTTGTTATAAAGGTTTTCAAAGAGTTAAGACATATTAAATAGAAATTACTTTGGAATGCCCTGTGATTCAAAACATCAAAGAGTATTGCTAACTAGTTGTTTCAGTGGGACACTATAGACAGACAGAACCCTGGGGGAAATCACCGGAAACTAGGGATGAGGGCTCAGCTATAAACACCTGCAACCACAGAACTGAGCAGACCTTCCCAGCAAACCCATGAATAGCCTGAAATTGAGATTTATCCTATACTACAGGGGCGACACTTATCCAATGGCTAGAATATTTAGCACTGCTACTAAGAGCACTCTCACTTCATGATATCAGCATGCCTGGGGAAACAAGTCAATAAATTCAATGTTTGTACAGTGCCCCAATCACAGAAGAAACATGAAAGCTCTTAAGGGATCTCAGACCTACGAATTTATCTCACAAATTATTTCTATTCTACAAGGCATATCTGGTTAGTGATAAGAACAACCCACTAGTCAGAAATTCCACATGAACAGTGCTGAACAAACACTATTAAACTCTTACTCTCTAAATCCTCTGTTAATCAGCTATCAAAAGCAAATTACCCCACGCCAGGCACTTTGCAATAAAAACCAAGCACTTAAGATCTCTGATTACTTGGGTTGGAATTAAAAATATTTCATTCACATACTTAGGAGTCACTTCTTAGGTTGGACCACTCTCTCCAGACGACTCACGTCATCTATCAGGGTCAATGTTCAATCCTTTCAATGTCTTAAGAGTACCCTTTTTACCTGGCTGATCCCCAAACTTCAGTGACACCCTATATGGAGGCTTTCGCCCCTTTATGTACCAACCACAGAAGAAAACTAGAGTGGGAGGCATAAAAGACACTCTCTCAGATGAGTGTCATAATAAATACCAAAGCTATTTTTAACGGGTGTTAACACAGTGTTTGAGAATTAGTAAAGTAAGCAAGGGCTGCTAAAAAAAATTGATTTGGACATGCACAGGTGGCTCTCCATATCCATGGGTTCTGCATCCATGGAATCAACCAACCAAGCAGATCACTTGAGGTCAGGAGTTCGAGACCAGTAGGGACAACATGGTGAAATCCTGTCTCTACTGAAAATACAAAAATTAGCTGGGCTTGGTGGCACATGCCTGTAATCCCAGCTACTCAGGAGGCTGACGCAGGAGAATCACTTGAACCGGGGAAGTGGAGGTTGCAGCGAGCCAAGATTACATCACTGCACTCCAGCCCAGGTGACAGAGGGAATGTCTGTCTCAAAACAGTGGGAATCTGTCTCAAAAAAAAAAAAAAAAGCTTGAAGAAAAAAATGAATTGTTGGATGGTTGTGTACTGAACATGTACAGACATTTTTCCTTGTCATTATTCTCTAAACATTGTACTATAACAACTATCTACTTAGTATTTACACTGTATTGGGGTATTTCAAGTCATATAGAGATGAGTTTAAATATACAGGAGGATGTGCATAGATTATATGCAAATACTATAACATTTGATATCAGGAACCTGAGCATCCTCAGATTTTGGTATCTGCAGGGGTCCTGGAACCTACCCCTGGAGCCAATCCCCTGCAGATACTGAGGGACAACTGATTTATATTGAGGTGGATGGGGGGTGGGGAGAGAAGAAGGATGAATGATTAAATAAAAGCCTCAACCTTGATTTTTTTTTGACCAATCTTACATACTATCCAAAATCATTGTTAAGTTTTACCAGAACGTCAATTTTGCTAGAAGCAAAGTATAGCTATCAGCTATAACACAGCTAATATAGAAAATCATTCCTAGTATGGAAAATTATTCCTGGTATGGAAGCCTACTTGGGACACTAATTACATGTGGAAGGCTCCATGAGTTTACAGAATCTCAGCTAACAAACGCCCCTAGAGATGACACCAGAAATGAGTGTGGCTTGCTCATGAAAATTGGACAGCATGTTCCAAGCAGAGGGAAAAGCGTGGAGAAGAAAAATCATACTCTATCCACGTGCACAAAGTGCCAATTCGTTTTGTATTTCTAAAACACACATTTTTACCTTGGGGATCCACAAACAAGGATATGTAGGTATATGGCATTTGCTGTGCATGATAACAGCTTGAACTTCCATCAGGTTTTTTATGGGTCTATGAAATGGGTCAAGGGGACTTAGCTAAGAATGACTGTGGGTAAAACGCATGACAAGGAGGGATAGAGACAGGAGATGAATCTCTCAGGGTCCAAGAGACCAGGGTGAGACGTGCAGATTCCTTCCCGTGTATGATGGAAATGTTTTAGATGGTCTGATGGGGGAAGTTTAGAAGGACAGCCTGCTGAAATGGGGACGGCTGAAATGCAGAGCAAGGCAGAATACAGACAACAGTCCAAGGCATCTAAGGAGCAAAGCAGAAGCAGTGGGAATGGAACAGAGTGAATTAGAGACAGGTTAGGAGAGAAAATGAGCAACTTCCATGTTTATATTTGCTTGCATATGCATAAAATGTCACTAGAAGATTATCGATTAACTAACACTGGTTACCTGTGGATTAGTGAAATGGGTGACAGGTGAATGAGTATGAGAGGGAGTACTTTCACTCTAGAGTCATTCGTACCTTTTGAACCATGAGGATACTACCTATTCTAAAAATAAATTTTAAAAAAGACATGAAGGTTATCAGAATGAGATGCCTCTATGTAAAAACCTGCCCAGGTCCCCCTCCAAACCCCCTCTTATGTTTTAAGTTGCACTTTTGAATTCAGATCATTTTTATGTCAAAGGCTACCAGACTGTACGAATGACTGATCCTTGAGAAAGTCCGATCTTTCTGCTTACCGTGGTGGTAAATACATCAAGCTCAACTTATCATGTCGATGTAAATACTGGGTTATCTGGGTAAATTCAACCAACTTAACAATTAGGTGTCAAAACATCAGTATGAAGAATTAACTCCAGGAGCTCAATCTTTTAGATTTCATGGTAAATAACAGAGGCTCAGAGAAGACTCTATGATTTATTAAAACAAGAATAAATCACACGAATCACTGATGTGAAGGTCTGATTTTTGATCCACTCTGGTGAGTGTTATGCTAAGTTAGGCCCTTTGGCTAAAAATGACGTTATTCTATTGAAACTCCTGTTCAACCTAGATAGCATTTAAGGCAGGTACTCCAAATATAATTGACTTAAATTGAATGGCTTTATTAATTTCAAATTAGTAATGAGTGAATATAAATGCAAGAGTTTAAAAAAGTTTTGTAAAACTATGTAACATTGTTTTCCATTTGGCTAAGTTCATATGCACTAAATTTGCAATTCTTGTTCAAAATATTTAATGTAACCAATTAAACTTGTTCATCGAAAACATACTGTGTCCAGAGATCAGTTGTGCAATGTTTTCATTTATTTGGTTTTATGTTTTATAATCTGCCTTGTTCCACAAAGGATATGAGTCATCTTAAAAGAATATAATTCAATCAAATGGAAAAGTATAATTACATAAACATCAGAATCAAGAAAAACAAGGTAGAACAGAAGCTCAAGACCATAGGGAAAGACAGAATATTGATATTAGGTTATGAATTTTTACATGATTATTAAAATTCAGTTGCAAATTTGACTGTTCATTTCCTAGTTGCCAAGTTAGAAAGGGAAATATAACCAATGATTTGATTCTCATTTTGCATGATGAAAAGACCACACACACACACACACACACACACACACACACACACAAATTGTTCAGGGTAAGTAAAATTTTTCTTTGGCATTTAAAGTTAAAAGGAATTTCTTGCATGAGTCTTCAAACAGGAACTATAGAAAGAACCATGATCGTAACCACATTTCTAAAGTAACATAATAGTAATTTTCCTCCAACTGTATTAATAAAATCCCTCAGTGTGGGCATATGGAGGGGGTGTGTGTTAAGAATGCAAAACAAGGTACCAAAGTACAGATTCTGAAGACCTGGGTAGACTCCTGGTCCAACAGCTGGTATTGGAAGGGAATAGGTTGACATCATGGCTTTTGTTCAGCCAACCCCCCATAAACATCATTTCTCTCAATTAAGCTTCTGATCAAATTTAGCAACAGAAAATTCACATTCTCTGGCATGTGCAGAAACAAATGCATTTTGTATCACTGTTGAGGGGAGACCAGTAGACAACAATTACTCTTCATGTATTCCCTATATCTGAAATTCAAGGTCAAACAAATTTACTTCTGTATATTTTTTTCTGCAATCAACAATTTTGATTCCAGCACAAGTGAATTGAGTGGATCCTGTTGAATTTAAACAAACAAAAAATTATAGACTGGGATTTTAAAAACAATGGTAAATGGCATTTAGCAAGAAAGGAATAGAGGTTTCTAAAATACAGCCTTTAGGAAGATAGAGAAAGAAGAGGAAATCCAGGTCTTGGATTGCATTCTGGTGGTGCTTCTGGAGGCGGAGTGCTGGGGGATCAGGAGGTAGGACCCAAAAGAGAAACATCCAATCCCAGAGGCACTGTGCATTTGGATGCAGGACACACAAGAGAAAAATATCTCTTCGAATCTGAGATTAGAGCTTTTATTTGACTGTGATTCCAAGGCCAAAGTAATAACAGTTAAACTGAGCAGTTAAAGGCTTATCTCCTACGTGTAAAATGAACACATAAGTGCTTATAAGTAACAAGGTAAAGAGAGCTTACTGTAACCAAAGGGGAGGGCTTTTTTGAAAAGCTTAGTGTGCAAGGAAGAGTCAGGTAAATTAATTGCTCAATACCCTGAGTTACAAATTTAAGAAGTGTAAAATGTAATTATCTTCTTTACAGGAGAGAATTTAGGATTTGTTTTAATAAATCATAACAAATTAATTTTTTTCATAAGTTCTCTCTCACTGTTGGTTCCTGCAGTCTTGTTACCTTTTACAGAAAAGTTTTGTTTCCTTATCCATCTAGGAAGAAAATAAGTAGGCTGGAGAAGCAATAGTAATAAAGCATGGCCTACCATATTGTGTAAAAATAAGTCATTTGGGTAATATGAAGTGAAGATGGTAAAGATGCATTAAAATGTCAGAAAGAAAATCTGGGAGCGCACCCAGATAATATTGTTAAGCAGAGATCGAAAGAAGTTTACACTGACTCATGAAATTCATATGATGGAAAAAAAATGAAATCAAAACAGAAAATATCATAGTGTAAAAATAAAGCAAATAAAGTGTGATGCAGTTAACCTTGTTTTTTTGTTTTGTTTTGTTTTTTGTTTTCCAAAAAGATATAACATTTTAAAGCAGTTATCTTCCACTGTATCTTCCAAACCCTCATTTCACAATCCCCTGGCTGTCAAATTTGGAAACTGATGTGTTTCTATACTGAGGAGAAAAGAGTTTAAATTGTGCATCTATATCTTACATTTTGAATCATTTAAGAATCACAGACACTTCTAAATGTTTTATTTCTACTTTTGCCTGTAATAAAAGACATGATAATTAGATCAAACCAGAAAAACTCAACTCTAAAACAAGTTAATACATCACTTATTAACCAAATCATTGTTTCCTCTGGGGTAACTTAGAATTTTCTTTGAAACACGACTTTTACTTTTTAAATTGTGTTTGAGAGCACAGTTGAAGTAGGCATGATTACCAATGAGACTGGAAATTTTGCAAGCTTAGACACGAAATGAACTTAGGAGTTGGGGAGAATTACCTCATAACCTTAATGACACATTACAGAAAGACAGCATATGGTCCTAAAAATGTCAGAATTGAAATATAAATGTGTTAAAATAACTGAGTTTGCCTATTTATACGAAGAAGCAATTTTTGAAATCCAATTAAATTTCACCAGCCACAGAACAATTCTGTGATTCTAAATTGTGGTTTTTAGATGAAAGCTTGAAACACAGTTCATTCATTCAACAAATAACTAATGAGCACTTATTCTGCATAAGATGCAAAAGATTATAGGATTTAAAAGAGAGATTCAAGATTCTGTCCTTTTTGAGCTTATACTGAGTCACTTCTCCAAATTTCTATACCTAAGTGACTATAAAATTGGAGCTTACAGTGACGCATTTTTCAAAACTTTAAACCTTATTGCTGAATATAAAATAAAAAATGATAGCCTGGGAAGAGAGAATCTTGCCAAAAGCTCTGATGTATAAACTTTACACCTAGAGGGGAAAATCATTCACAGATAACCAGTTTCTAAGAAATACAGAGCATAACACCGCGTTGGAAGTTAGGCTGGGCACAAGGCTGCCTCTGCTGGCTGACCTGGTACATCCTTCCAGCAGAATCTCAACTCCCCACACCTGTATCAAAGTTGCCACTCTTAAAACACATCCCTTCACGTAAGCAGAGGCTCCTAAATACGCAGCACAACAATATCCCCCAGCCTCATCGATCTCCCGAATAATCTGACTTCTAGAAGGACCTTCTTTAAACTGGCCCTAACGTCTTGACGGTAAGGGTTTGCACCATCGGTTTTATATACCAACCAACTAGCTCTGAAATACACAAAAATCCACAGCGACTTCTACATGCCGCTAATATAACCCTTTGCCTGTCTACATGTTTTGGCTAGAAAGACGGGAAGAACGCATCTGCTAATCCAGCCGGAAAAACACAGTGACATATTTCCACCTGAGCTGCTGAAAATCCAACGGTCTTCTCCCCAAGTAAGCCCCATGCCAACCTGTCCTCCCCACTCCCGCACCACAGGGCGCGCACCCCCACAGCCCCCAGGGGGTTGGCGGGGAAGGGTCAAGCTCTCCTTCGCCCCCGCTCGGCCTCCCGAGCTCAAGCAGAGGTTTTCAGGTTCACAGGGGGCTGCGCCCAGCGCCATTAGCACACCTCCGAGCGCTCCACCGAGCCCCCCCGCGGGAGGCAAGTTTGGCTGGTCCTGGACCCTGCCCGCGGCCTCTCGGCGGCAGCATCAGCAGCGGGCGGCGGCGAGGGCTGGGCCCAGCCTCACCACCTACCTACAGGGCGGGGGCGCCGGCTCCTAGGGTCCGGGAGAAGGGGATCAGACGCATGCATTTCTGGCAGCGGTGGCCTCTGCTGCTGGGCGCCGGGGAGCGCATCCTCTCGGCGGGTGGAAGGAGGGGTCAGGGGAGGACCGTACGCCGAGGAGGAGCAAGGGGAGGAGGCGGGAGCTCCGAGGCGCGCGCCCGCGGGGCCCCGCGCCCGGATCGCGTGGGCGCAGGAGCCGCAGTCGGGGTGTCTTAGGCCTCTCCCCACGCGCGACGCCTCGCCAGCCACGCAGCTGCGCCCACCGTCAGGGCATCGGCAGCGACGGGCTCCTGAACCCGGCCGAAGGCGGGGAGCCGCGGGTGGCGCGATACTCTGCAGACGCCCGCCTCTAGCTCCGCCCGGCCCGTGGCGCGCGCTGCGCCCCACCGCGGTTGCGGGGGCCGGGGAGCTCGGCTACCGGGCTCCGCTGCTCGGGCTGCAATTGCGGCATCCTCCCCGCCCCCCGCGACCTCCGAGCTGGGAGGCTGGGCACTCCGGCTGCCCGCGGCTGCTGCAGCCTCCGCTGCCTCTAGCCGGGCGGCTCCGCCCCGGAGAGCTGCGCGCGCGGCCTCCGCAGGCCTCGGCCCTTTGTGGCGCCTCCCGAGTCCGGGCGCCTTGCTACCCCAGCGAACCGCCGCCTGGCAGTGGCACCTAGGAGGGTCCTCTTACCTCACCCCGGGCAGCATCCCCCTTAGAGCTGGCCCGCCTTAGCCCCTACTCTTCCTGGGAAGTAAGGCTTTGACAGCAGAGCAGTAGTTAGAGCGTCTGCCCAGCTTTAAAGCCCTTTGACTTTCCTTCCAGCTCGGGACCGATGACCACAATAAATTCATCCTTCTGCCCCTTCCGGCGTTGCATTTAGCAGAGGGGCCCACCATCTCCTCCCCCTCCCGTTCCCGGTACAGTATCCTGGTTGCTGCCAAATTGCAGTCATTACGGCAATAGGAACATAGCAGTCGGGCCCTCCAGCCGACTCTTGGCAGATACTCGAGAGAACCTTGGAGGGGGATGGTTTGCATCAGCTGCGGGGCCTGTGCTGTGAGCTCCCCATCCCCAGTTGGGTGCTGTTCCCTCTGCGGTCCCATGACCAGCACTGCAAGATGACTAGGAGGATCTGGCCGTGGAGTTCATTCACTCTTATACGCAGAAAAATATCCCAAGGAAGGGCCTGCAATAGTCTGTTAACTGTGTCACAGGCCTTCCACACAGATAAACTAGATAGCGGCCTCCTCTGGGTTGTTGACGCTGCTTAAGCTGTAATAAACTCTCCGGAAGGCGGAGCAAAGCGTTAACAGTGGTGGCTTTGGCATTTCAGTAGCAGGTGATCATGTTATACTATACTGCAAATGTGGAATAATTGTCCAATTTTGCACTAAGCACGTATTAATTTAGACGTCAGGTTTGTATCTTTGGGATTTGAATATGAAGATGTTGGATTTTTTTTCCCGTAGCCATTGTGTTATTTGTAAATTATTTAGCATTTAGTAAGGGAAAATTAGTTTCCTAAAATATAAAGAGTTGATTGCATTGTATCAAAGGAACATGGTTTGAGATCTTCAGAGAAGCTGAGGTGCTCTCACAGTTCTTTGATAAGTGCTTTTATGATTTTGAAATCTAAGGTTATTAAAAATCAGGCAAAAGTAAAACATGTTCCATGGCAAGGACAAATTGTGACTAAATAGCTAAGATTTTTTGAGATAGTTCTTTTAAGCAAATTGAAGGTTGGGTGTGAGGCCCTGTGGGAGCTGCACTGCGCTTGTCCAGGAAGCACCCAGTGGGGCATGACTTGGCTGCTTCCTGACACTCTCTGGTTGATCTAGAGCCCCAGTTTATTTTCAAAAGATAACTATTATTATTTATGATATTTTCCCAAATTTAGAATTACTTGATGATAGGAATGTATATGTACATATCTGATGTATAAGTAACAGGATGAAGTCACTTAGGAGGAGAATTTGGCAGTTGCTTACTCTTTAACAAAATTTTTGTTTTGAATGTAGTTTCTGAAGGAAATGTCCATTGACTTACAGGTTGTCACTGTTTCTCATCCTTTTACTACCAAGAGGACCCTGTTGTTTTTCTCTCTATGGACTCCATGTTTTGTAAATAAATTAAGCAGTGATTTTTTTATTAGACAAAAAGCTATAACTGAGTATGTATTTTTAAAGTTGTGACCATCGATTATAAAACTTCAGTCTTCTGGCCAGGCATGGTTTCTCACGCTTGTAATCCCAGTGCTTTGGGAGGCCAAGGCGGGCAGATCACGAGGTCAAGAGATCGAGACCATCCTGGCCAACATGGTGAAAGCCCATCTCTACTAAAAACACACACACACACACACACACACACACACACACACACACACAAATAGCTGGGTGTGGTGGCGCGGACCTGTAGTCTCAGCTACCTGGGAGGCTGAGGCAGGAGAATCACTAGAAACCGGGAGGCAGAGGTTGTAGTGAGCCAAGATCACACCACTACACTCCAGCCTGGTGACAGAGTGAGACTCCATCTCAAAAAAAAAAAAAAAAAAAAAAAAGGCAGTCTTCCAAAGATACTGCAAGGAATTTAAAAATCTATCTTTATGAACTTCTCTAGGACTGCATGCTGTATCATATGCTTCTTATAACATTTTTATTATACTGAAAGTCCTGATATAATAAAGATTCTGCTCCCCAGCTAAGGGAGTACAAACTCTTCCTAAAGATTCTTCACTCGTTCCTTTCCATTAACTCATTTACCTAAGCCTTGGCTTTATTGAGAAATCAGAAGACATGAAACTATTCCTTATATGTGTTGTTCAGTACTGTATGCATTAGCTACTTGTAGCCGTTTCAATTTAAATTATGGCTGGACTGTGCTTTTGGACAGCACAGACTAGAACATTTTCATTATTGCAGAAAATCATTTTGAACAGTGCTGCCCTATATAGAAGGTCAAATTTTAATTGGCAGATAAGATATAATACATGAAATAATTTAGGAAATCTTAGTATAATACAGATCAAACCTCAGTAGAAAGTGTACTTCTTAAGAACATGGTAATCTTTAAGAATTCAGGCTCTGACTTCAGACTACAGCTCCACCATGTGCTGACCTTGGGTGAACTACTTAACTTCAGTTGCTTTATCCATAAAGGATCTGCTTTATCTATAAAGAATGGCAACAGTACCAACTTTATAGGGTGGATATAGGAATTAAAGGAGATAATCCTGAGTGGTTCTTAGACTAAAGTCTAGAATGTGGCCATCAATCAAAGGTATTACTAGAATAATATACTTTATTATGATAAAGTTGTTCTTTTTAAAAATGGTATCCCTAACACTTTTCACTGTTCTTGGCTAGCGGAAGTTACTGGGTAAATGCTGAATTAATGAAAGAATGTAATACTACACTGATTTTATGGCTGTGAGGGCCTCTTTTAAATATGAAAACTGGCCTTTCTCTGTTGAAGGGTAGAGAGGTCATTGTAGGATAATTTAGGTGGGTTTGTCATTTAACTTTTGCAGGAAGAAACAACCTTTGTACGATGAGATTTTGGAGTAGATAAGAGGAGCAGAGATCCCTTCCTTTCTTTTTTTTTTTTTTTGAGACGGAGTCTCACTCTGCCGCCCAGGCTGGAGTGCAGTGGTCGGATCTCAGCTCACTGCAAGCTCCGCCTCCCGGGTTCCCGCCATTCTCCTGCCTCAGCCTCCCGAGTAGCTGGGACTACAGGCGCCGCCACATTGCCCGGCTAATTTTTTGTATTTTTTAGTAGAGACGGGGTTTCACCGTGTTAGCCAGGATGGTCTCGATCTCCTGACCTCGTGATCCGCCCGTCTCGGCCTCCCAAAGTGCGAGGATTACAGGCTTCAGCCACCGCGCCCGGCCCCCTTCCTTTCTTAAAGGAAGAAGAGGAGGATCACTTCACTCACTCTGCCATTTGTTTGCTTTGCTGAACCTGTGGGAGGCAGCTGGATCTCCGGGTTCAGGCAACAGGATTTCTCCCAAGTGATTTTCTAGAGGACTAAGGTAGGCGGGCTTAGAGAAACATTGCCAAACAGTGGCAATCCTACAAATGTGTTTGGTATTTTTCTTACCTATCTATCTAAAGACAATTCTTGTAATGAAGAAGCATGATTAGTATTTCTGTTTCTGAACACAACACTAGTAACTTCTCATGAAACTAGAATGCTAAAAATATTGGCAAATACTGCTCTAACATTGCCCAAATGAAAGACTCCTGAGTCTCTGGCTGATCTAGAGGGCCACTGTATTTTCTTTTACATTCTTTTTTTTTTTTTTTCCAAGACAGGGTCTCATTCTGTTACCCAGGCTAGAGTGCGACCTCCAACTCCCAGCTCCAGTGATCTTCCCACCTCAGTCTCCCAAGTAGCTGGGACTACAGGCATGCACCACCACACCCGGCTAATTTTTGTATTTTGTGTAGAGATGGAGTTTCGCCATGTTACCCAGGCTGGTCTCAAACTCCCAGGCTCAAGCAATCCATCTGCCTCAGCCTCCCAAAGTGCTGGAATTATAGACATGAGCCACTGCACCTGGCCTATTTTCACACCTGTAATCCCAGCATTTAGGGAGGACGAGGTGGGTGGATCACTTGAGGTCAGGAGTTTGAGACAAGCCTGGGCAACATGATGAAACCTGCCAATACTAAAAATAGAAAACTTAGTTGGGCATGGTGGCACACACCTGTATCCCACCTACTTGGGAGGCTGAGGCAAGAGAATCACTTGAACCCCAGAGACAGAGGTTGCACTGAGCTGAGATCGTACTTATGCACTCCAGCCTGGGTGACAGAGCCAGACTCCATCACAAAAAAAAAAAAAAAAAAAAGATAATGATTATTATGTATGATATTTTGTCCCAAATTTAGAATTACTTGATTACAGGAATTGATATGTACATATGTGATGTATAAATAACAGGATGAAGTCACTTAGAAGAATTTGGAAGTTGCTTACCCTTTAACAAAATTTTTAAGTTTTGAGTGTAATTTCAAAACTGGTTAAGTAATGACAGTGGAGCTACTGAAAATATTGAAATGTCTTTAGAAGGTCTCTCAAAAGGTGTAGGAGACGAGTTTTATGCATTAGGTGATGAGCTCAGGCTACTAGCACCAAGAGAATTCACTCTTTAGTGAACCTATCCTTCTTTCTCTAGCACAGAGAGAAACACCTCTTTTCAGACACTTGACTCAGGCTGGTTGAGACACAGGAGGCAAATACTGATCATTATGTGTGGAGGTATACGAGTAGCCATCCTGCAACTAAAGAGGCAGAAGAGAGTTTATTATTTAATAGTATTGAAGGTGGTGGCTCATTTTCACAAACTGGGATCATTTGTCTACTGGTTAATTATGATAATATCTTGAGTTCTGAGAAAAATGTAAAAGTGTCCTTTTGTGGATAGACCTATGTTCAGTGCTTCATTTGGCTTGTTATAAATCTGAAGAGGAGGTAGAAATCACCTTGGCCTTTGTGGAGTCTACCAGAGTGTACTGAGAAAGAAATATTGCTGTATATAGAAATGGATTGTTGTCCACATAGCTGTCCTCATTTCATACTTATGGCTGATTATTTAGAGTTAGCCCAATACATCTGTCCTTTTCTTTTATTCACAGTTAATTAAAAAATATCTGCTTTTGAACAATTTCCTGTTGTCTTATTTCTTCTACAAATAGTCTGTTCAGTAGCCTGAGAAGTTGTGACATAGTTTTTACACTTTCTGAAAAACATATTCAAATAAGCTGCTACAACATTGGTGCCAAAATATAATTTAAAATTTTGAAAGGAATCCCTAAAAAAGTAACATTATGTGGTGGTGGTTTGTATTATTGCGTACAAGAAATTTACAGTGAATATACTAATAGGGAAATAATTACAGATTAATAAATAGTTACAAAAAATGTATAGGGAAGTCCTGTGTTTCCTCCTAGTTTTCTCCCCATGTTGCATATCTTGCATAATTTTATTACAATATCAGAACCAGGAAATTGACACTGGTACAATCTTGAGAGCTTATTCAGATCTCACCAGTTTTTTTTTTTTTTTTTTCTTTTTCTGTTTTTTTGAGACAGAGTCTCACTCTATTGCCAAGGCTGGAGTGCAGTGACACAGTGTCAGCTCAATGCAGCCTCCATCTCCTGGGTTCAAGCAATTCTCCTGCTTCAGCTTCCCGAGTAACTGTGATTACAGGCGCCCACCACCATGCCCGGCTAGTTTTTATACTTTTAGTAGAGATGGGGTTTCACCACGTTGGCCAGGCTGGTCTCGAACTCCTGACCTCAGGTGATCGACCCGCCTCGGCCTCCCAAAGTGCTGGGATTACAGGCATGAGCCACTGTGCCCAGCCAGGTTTCACCAGTTTCACATACATTCATGCATGTTTTGTGTGTGTGTGTGTGTTTCTATGCAATGTTATCATATCTTGTATCACCACCACAATAAAATACAGAGCTATCACCATGAGGCTCCCGTAAGCTACTCCTTTAGAATCATACTGATCTTCCTCTTCACCACATCCCTATTCCTGGCAACCACTAATCTCCCATCTCTATGATTTCAAGAATGCTATATAAATTGAATCAAATGGTACCTTTTAGATTGGCTTTTTTCCCCACTCAGTATAATTCCCTTGAGATCTATTCAACTTATTACATGTATCAATCGTTCCTTCCCTTTTCAGATAATATTCCAAGGCATATCGATATACCACAGTTTGCTTAACCATTCACCCATTGAAGGGCATTTCAGTTGTCTCCAGTTTTGGGCTATTATGAATAAAGCTACTGCTATGAACATTCATTTGCAGGTTTTATGTGAACATAAGTTTTCATTTTTCTGGGATAAATGCCCAAGAGTACATTTGCTGAGTCATATGGTAAGTGCATATTTAGTTTTTTAAGAAACTGCCAAACTATTTTCTAGTGTGGCTATTCCATTTTATATTCCCTGTATATGTGATAAAAGATGGATTTTTAATCTATTAAATAAACTTAGTATAAAGATACATTTCTCTTATTATACTATAATTACTTGGTTACTTGAACTACACCAGACTAAGTTTGAAGGTCAGGGATCCTGTTTTGTTCAGTGTGGTGTCTTTGGTGTCTAACATAGTACCTGACATATATTAGATTCAATAAATGTTTATCAAATGAATGAATAGCTTAATAAACAAAAGAAGGACAGCTGACTCAGGTTGAGATCAAATTGAAAAATTATAAATAAATTATAATGATAGTTGAATATGAATTGGACACCATGATTTTTCTTCTAGCATTTTCAAATCAGAAATTGGCACTCTATAAGATGAATCATTTGTGGGCAAGTTAATAAAAACTAAATGTTAAATTATGTTGTTCCAAGGTTATTTTTGGCTGTACTTTGGTAACAGTAGAAGGTTGTAAACAATGTAAATGCCCAATGATATGGAACTGCTTTAGTAAGATATCTGTACAGTGGAATACCTACCCTGCAGTTGTCAAAAACAATGAGGAAACTCCATTTAAATAATGAACACCCTCTAAAGATATTAATTAAAAAATACAGAAAACCATGTAGAGTATGCTACTCTTTGTGTAAAAAAATTTAAAAAGGAAATTAAAGAAAAATAGATCTACGCACAAAGATGTTAATTCTTCCTGTTATAAAATACAGGCTGTACCTGGGTCATGTTGTGCTTGAAAGTAAAGAAGTGCTCAAAAATGTATAGGGACATTCCAAAACAACACAGGAGCCAGCTTGAATGGACTCCTTCTGGCTGAATTTGGGACAATGTAGGTTTTAAATGAATAATGACAGCAACAGAATATAACACACTGAATAAAAACTCACTAAAACAGAAAAAAGAATATGAGTCCGGGCCGATATGTAAAAATTAAATAAAGAATAAAAAGAGGGAGGAGAGGAGGAGAGGAAGGAAAGTTCTTTTCAGAAGAATGATAAAATTAAAATATCACCATTTTGCCATCACTGTAGCAATAATTGATTCAGACAAGGATCATCAGTGGATGCTAAACCCATTGGCTAAAAGTTTGCTGAGGAACAGAATGGTCTACAGTCTCAAAGTATCACTTCCACCATTGATATTTGCTTTTTCCAACATTTGCCAATTAATTACAATTATAAAAGGTAGTTTTGTGATGGAGAAATATGGCAGACATCTTAATCAAATGACCATACTTACTGTATTAGTTTCCTGTTGCTACCGTAAAAGTTGCCACTAAATTAGGGACTTAAAGCTACACAAATTTATTATCTTACAGTTCTGTAGTTCAGAAGCACAACATAAGTCTCACTGAGCTAAAATCAAGATGTTGGCAGAGCTGCTTTCTGTCTGGAAGCCTATGGGAGAAGAGGAACCGCCTGCATTCCTTGGCTTGTGGTTCTCCTTCCTCCCTTTTCAAAGGCAGCAATGGCCAAATGAGTCTTTTGCACATCACATCACTCTGTCCTGATGCCTCTGCCCTGCTTTTTCACTCATAAGAATGTTTGTGATGATTTGGGGCCCATCCAGGTAATCTAGGATAATCTCCTCCATCTCAAAATCTTAATCACATTTGCAAAGTTCCTTTTGCCATGTAAGGTGACATGTCAACATGTTCTGGGGATTAGGACAGTGACATCTCTGGGGTTGTGGGGTGAAGTGGACATGGTTCTGCCTACCACACTTACCCATTACAGGTAATGTGATACACTGGAATTATGTGCATTCTGATATAATGCACTGAGAAAGACACATCACTTAGGATAGTTGTCCTGCCAAAAGAAATATTTAAATTGGCGAACTTTCTGAAACTATTGTACTGTGCTATTCAAAAAGGTCAATGATGTAAAAGAAAAAAGTTTGGGGAAACTGTTCCAGATTAAAGGAGGGAGACTACGGACAGGTGACAACTAAATGCAAGGTATAATCCAAGAGTATATCCTAGATTAAAAGAAAAACTATAAACGAGATTATTAGGACAACTAGAAAATTTGATTATTGACCATATAATAAATGACAATGTGGAATTGAATTTCCTGAGATGATAATTATATTGATTGCTCTTAGTAGATGCATAATAAAGTGTTTAGTATGTATGATAAAGTATCATGCTGTCTGCAGCTAACCTCAAATGGTTCTGGAAAAAATAGAGAAAGCAAATATGAAAAATATTAATAATTGATGAATCTAGACCAGTACTGTAAGATAGAAATATAATGTAAGCACATGTATAATTTTAAATATCCTAGTAGCTACATTAAAAAAGTAAAAAGAAAGCAAAATTAATTTTAATATTTTATTTAACCCAATATATCCAATTATTCTCATTTAAAAATGTAATTAAAGTAAAAAGTATTAACGCGATATTTTACATTTCTTTTTTAAAATACTAATGCTTAAACGTGCAGTGTGGATCCAACATTTACAGAATATCTATTTATACTGGCTACATTTTAGTGCCTAATAGCCACAAGTTGCTGGAGCTGTAAATTGGAAGGCACTGGTCTAGATGAAGGGTATCGGTGTGTTCATTGTACTACAGTTGCAACTTTCTGTTGGTTTGATATGTTTCAAAACCAAAAGGTTGGAGGAAAATGAACTAGATACGTGTTGTATGTGCATAAATTATTTCTGGGAGATATAGAAGAAGCTGGTAACACTGGTTACTTCTAGGAAGAAGAAAGGAGTGAGTAGGAGAGTGGTTTTCACCATACCCTTTTGTACTTTGTGTAAAATATTGTGACTAAACCTATACAAATTTAAACTAATACCTGCTTAATCTTTTTATTCAAAACCCGATACTCTAATGCTAAGGTCTAGCAACCCCTTAATTAAGAGGTAAGAGCTCCACCTACTGAACTTGATCTAAGATTCCTTGGGATAGGAAAGAAGTGTCCCACTTAAAATACAATGAAGTGTAGAAATTTCTTCTGATGATTTTTCTTATTATCTTAATAACCCCCTTAAATCTTCCTGTTCTCATATTATTACATATTTTCGGATAAAGTATATCGATTTAAACTTCATCTCTGATTTGCTGGAAAAAAAAAAAGAAACCCGATTCAAGCACGGGCTCACCTAATTTTGTGGTAATGGATGATGACTGCAGCTCACAGTGGCGCCGGACGTTGTGAGCAAGTTCATTACAAATTTATGTCTTACTTAAGCCTCCTTCCACCTTGCAGCGGAGCAAAGTCTCTTGGGTTAGATTTCTTCAACTGTAACGGCTGGCATTTTCAAAGCTGAGTTATATCTTACTGCCCTCTGCATTTACTTTATGAGAGTTTCGGAATTAAGACTCTGCTGTAAGGTGTCTTGACTCCTTTGGTAATTGCATCATTTCCTGGCCGTGTCTAGTATATAATGCGGAGAAGTGAAGCAATTGCCCAGATAATAACACAGTTTGGAAAGTTGGATAATAAACACAGCGGGTTTGAAGGATTTGCCTGGAACCTTGGGCAGACGTCCTGATCCTTCACTAGGCATACCACCCACAGCTCTCCCAGCCTCGTTAGCCTGCGTATACCTAATAAATAAAATAGAACCGCGTGCTATGAGGCCACGTGGCCCTTCATCACCCACATTTGTAGAGCACGCGCTCTGTACCCAGGGCAGCGCGGGGTCGCTCCGGCTCTTCACCGAGAAACGCTCTCAGTTGGTGGCAGTCTATCGTTAGATTTAGTAAAATGTTTAGAGGGACTTAACATCCACGTGACAGAGAACGAAGGAAGACGGAGAGGGACAGAAGTTAGATTTGAAAGAGAGGCTAAAATGGTTAATAAAATAATAAAGCAAATTACAAGGCTCTGGACAGTACGCGTCCAGACAACACTTGTCTTGGTAAAGAGATTTCCATGTTACGTAAAAGAATGAGAATTTCCAGGATGTCTTTTCCAGCATGGCAGTCGGAAGAGGATTAGATTTGGAGGGTATAGGTGTTTTCCTTAAGGGGCCATCGGGGAGCTCGGCGGAAGGCGCCGAGAATTTGCTTCAATTTTCAGGAAATAGACTCAGTGCAAGAACAAAGTAGGTGTGGCTTAGACGCAATAACTCTACCTCCTACTGGTTAGAGGAACTAAATGCAGATTTTTAACACAGCAAGTATATTTAGAGAGAAATATCAAGTAAGTTCCCTGGTGGTCTAGTGGTTAGGATTCGGCGCTCTCACCGCCGCGGCCCGGGTTCGATTCCCGGTCAGGGAAGTAACGTTTTCTTTGATTTTTGAATCTCGCAAGCAACTTAGAAGTCGTGAGTTTTGTGTAGTTTTCATTTGTTGGTTGGGTTTTTTTATATAGTTTTTTTTTAATCATAAGTTTTATCTTTGATTTTTGAATCCTGCAAGCAACTTAAAAGTCATGAGTTCTGTGTAGTTTTCATTTGTTGGTTGGGTTTTTTTTTTTTTATAGTTTTTTTTAAATCATAAGTTTTATGTACTTTTCATTTGCTTGTTGGGGTTTTTTCATCATTAAAAATGGACTATTTTAAAATGTTATTTAAGGCTTAAAATACGCCATCTCTACAAGTAATGTAATTTATAATCAATCAAATAACATAAAGTTCTGTGATTCTAAAATTGTATTGTTCAGCTTTTAAAAATAATTTAGATATTTACAAGCAGTCAGTTAAGCCTTTGTTTAACCTTGATTTTGTTTGACTAATAAAAGAGGAAAATAGTTAATGAGGAATAATACGTATTCAGTGTCATCCTTAGAGTTCATTTTTAGTTTTTCTGTACATTCAGATTATGTACTTTGGAGATTATTTGCCTATATTGGAGCTATTTTTACTCTCATCTTTATAAATATGAGATCTTGTCTGAGATGTATGGTTGGCTAATTATTACATAGCTAGTTTATAGTGTTCTAATAACCTATTTATTTATTTATTTATTTATTTATTTATTTATTTTGCTAATTTCAAATTTTCTGTGACAGATTTACACAAATATGGTAATTGTCTTCCATCCAGAGTATCAATTGCCAGTATATAAATCATATAGCCCCCTCAAAAATGCACCTACTTATCATTAGTAACTCCCACATTCAGGGTAAAGTAGAATTCTGGGAGTTCCTCAAAGGAAAATATGGAAATGTTGGAGTCAAAAAAAGAAAAATGGTGTTATATAGACATTAACTTTTTTTTGATCCTGAAAGTTCTAAACCATCCTAACCTTTGCCAATTTTTGAGCTGTTGGATATATTTTTTTTTTTTGCCTTTTTTTTAAGGAGAAATTTCATCATAGCATAGAAACAGACTGAAAGCTTGATTGCAACTCAAATGGATTTGTTTTGCTTTCCTTTTAGTTGTGCTGAGACTGATTGGGAAGAGGAGAATGCTGAGTACTTAATGTTCCAGGAAGTCGATTGTGATAGGTGCCATGGGGTTAAGAAAAGATGTGATTCTTGGTGCTTAAGACTTTCACTTCATTGGACAATTAAGACAAAAATATGTTATTACCATTAACAAAAATAATTGGCACCATTCATTGATTATTTGCTATGTATCAGGTACTTCAAATAATCACAATATGCGGTAAAAGAAGGGAGAAGGAAGTGAACACTAGAATCAAAATAGAACTTTAAAACTGTTTTTCAAGCTGGATCTAAAGGTTAGAAGTATCTGGAATGCCTGAGAAAAGCAGAATGGGCATTTCTTCTAAGGGATCCAGTATGACCACGGTCTAGTATCTGCAAGGAAGAGGACAACTGCATCAGAATGGCTGTAGTAGGGAACCTGTGCTGAGGAACAGTGGAGATGAGGGCAGATAGGTGGCTGCAGCCAGATTATGGAGGACCTGAAGACAAATCAAGGAGTTACAAAGGGAACCCAAGAGGACTCGATGTCTGATAGGATACAAAGGATTAAGAATAGGGAGGAATCTGTTATGAAGCCGTGATTTGTTCTGTGTGGCTGGTAAAATTGGGGTGGCATTAAAAGTAATAGGAAGGTTGAGATGGAGAAACTGATGAAGAAGAGAAGGCAAGTTCAGTTTGAGCCCCCACAGAGGCGGCACAGCTAAATGGTGGTCAGAAATACAGAATGGGAATTTTGGTGATAATTAGGATTGAAGGAAGTGATTTTGGAGCCATTAATTTAAAAGTTTGAGAAGATTTGGGCACTTCCCAAAGAAAAAAACCTATAAAAAGGATAGAAGACCAAGGGAAAAACCCAGGAGAGTATACAGTAAAGGAGGAAGGGAAGAGGTAGAAAATGGTGAAAGAGTAGTCAGAAAGACAATAAAAGGATAAGAGAGCTTCAAGAAGGAAGTAGCAGTGAAGAAGATAGCATACTATAAAGAGATGAAGGAGAAAATGGAGGAGATTAAGCACGGTCAGATGGTAAGACAGTGACCAGTGACCGTTAGGTACAGAACAGACTGGTGGAGCCCATACCACAGTAAGGAAATCTGTCCAGGAGGTTATTGCCAGAAACATGATTCAAGGTGCTGAGGGACTAATGTGAGAGATAACAAACTTATTTATGACCTACATGCTGCAGAAGGCAAATATAGTGAAGAAAAAGAGATCTTATGAAAATAAAGAAATACTGTTATTCCAGAGCCAGAGACTGTGAATTAACCCTAACTGTGCCAATATCAGCTGCATTATCTGGGTTAAGGACCCAGCTCTCTGAGCCTCTGGATCTGAACGAGTACAAGAGAGATACTAACCTGCATGCATCCATGCCTACTTCACAGAGTTATTGTCATTCATTCATCAATTTAGCAAACACTTATGTAATTCTTACTCCATGCCAGTCATCTTTGTATGCACAGGTATAGAAAAATGAGCAAGACTGTTTCTATGACAGTTGAATAGGAATCAAAGGAGAAAATCGTTAAGGTTTTGATCATGGACTATTAATTTTAAAAAGGGTGCTGTTTGAGACTGGGGACAATAGAGGAAGCCATGTTGCATTTAGATTTGGACTGAAGAGAGGTCACTCAAGTGAAGCTGTCTTGTACATGGGTTGATATTTTTTACTAATGATGATAGATTTGAAGGAGATCCAGCTCTGCAGTGAGAATTGAAGCTTCAATAGTTGAAATGCTTGCCAAGAGATTGGTGCAGCAAAAAAAAAAAAAAAAAAAAAAAAAAAAGAAAGAAAAAAAAAGGGCCAAGGTTTGCAGGCTTGACTTTGGCTGGAGAGGACATACGAGGAAAGTTTGAAGGATGAGAGTCAGGAAAAGTCAGGTTAATAAAGACAAAAGCAAATACAGTCTGGAGATTGCTGTGTAGTCATTAATAGAATCCAGCATATGTCATTTGTTTGATTAATTTTTAATGTTTTTAGTGGATTTTTTTATGTTTTAGTTACTATCTTCCTTGTTGTGCTTTACTTATTCTATTGTTATTTTTAGTCAAGAATGAAATTATTTCAAAGTGGTATTGTTATTTAGACACAGCAATAGACTACATCACCTACACACACAGCTCAAAGTTGCTGCTTTGTAGAGCCAGAATATTGTGCACAATTCTGTGCTTGTGAAGAAGGGGAAAATGCTGAAGTATTAGTTGCAGAAATATTCCACGTGTGAACAGGTGCTTCAAAAGTAAAGGAATGGGAATTATTTAACCTGCACAAAAGAAAACAAAAGTTATTGCTGTATATCAAAAATATTTTCTCCTGGACTTGTCCAATTATTTTGTTTTAAATACAAAATTGTCATTCATCTAGAGTTGGACTACTACAGTGAATGATGATTTGGGCTGAGGCATACTGAAAGAGTAACCAGGAGTGTGGAAGGAGGAAAGGAAGGATTTTACCAGCATCTAGTACGGTGCTTTACATATGATTAGTATTGAATGAACAAAGGAATTATTAAACCAAGAAGTAGACTTCTAGGACTTCACTTGAAAACAATTACATGCAGGCTGAGCCCATCATAATGCTATTCTTATATGAATGATAGCTCTACATTTCTGCTGAGAGAAGAGCAACTGGAAATAGAGTTAAACTGAGTTATTGTGAATAATGTCTGACTTTTATTGAGTTATTTTAGATACTGAACACCGAATTGGGTCCTTTGTCCATACCAATCAAGTCAATCTTTATAATAATTATTCTTGTATTGTGTGGCTTAGAAAACATAGGTTCAGAAAGTTTATGTAAATCTATCTAAAGTCACACAAGTATGTGGAAGAATCAGAATTCCAATCAGGATGTGCCCAGCCTGAATCTTAAATTCTTTAATATTCCCCCATTACAACAAATTGTCTGGTGGCACTATGGAGAGTCTTCTTTAGAGAGATCATTACAAATAGGGTGGTTTATGGGGAGTTTTTGCATAGAAGCAAAGAAAAATCATATGATATTGCAAGTTATTTTTAAAATGTATAATTGAATTCTATGCATTACCAGGTTTGGTGAAAATTAATCTAGTAGCTGCTTATTAGGCGTTAGCAGACTTGATAGAAAGAAGTGGGAAATTTTTATTAGTAAGTTTAACGACAAATACAAGTGTACTCGCCCTTATGAATAGGCTTGTTTATATGTGACAATGGTTTATTCTTTAGTACAATTTTTACCTATTTTAAAATAATCTTTGCCACATATCCATGTTGATTATTATTTTATTGACTTAAAAATGGTTCCTTTCTTTTTTATCTTCTTACTTTAATGAGTAGACTATAGAAAAATATTTTTCCACGAGTTAAAAAAAAACAAATTTAAATCTAGACTACGAATCTACTTGATCAATTACCTTTTCTTCTGCTTATTATAGCCTCTGAATTTCTATAGTGTATATAGGACTTTATATAGTGTGCTATTGTTTTGTGTAAATTGTGCTTCTGTAAATTCTCTGAGACCAGAGTTCACAACTTTTATTACTTTGTGTTAAAGTAGTAATCATATAATTGGTGCTCAAAAATTTTTCCTGTTTTTTAGTCTACATTTGATCGCTGAAGGCAACAAAATTATAGACAAGCCAAGAGCTCCACAGCAGAGAGCAGGGTCTATGTTGTATTCATTTTTGTATCCTCCAGGCTGTGATAGTACTTGGCATATAGTAGCAATTCAAATGACTCTTGCATGAAGAAATGAAAGAGTAAGGCAAAAGACTGAAACTGGAACTTTTCAGAAGAAACAAGGGTGACCAATAAATCTTTGAAAACAGAATCAACCTCTTTTCGTGATCAGGGAAATGCAAACTAAAACAAAAGAGATACTGTTTACACCCGTCAAAGAGGCAAAATGGAAAAATCTGGCAATATCAACTGTTGCCAAGAATATAGAACAATGGAACGTCTTATACACTAATGGTGGGAGTATAAATTGGCATAATAAAATAAATTGGAAAACATTTGATATTATCTAAATTTGGAGATTCCCATACCTGGCAATTCAACCTCTGGGAAATCCCCGCATGTGTGCACCAGATGTGTACAAGAATGTTCACAGCAGCACCATTCATAATAGACCCAAATTGGAAGCAAGCTGATTGTCTATCAAGAGTAAAGTAGGTAAATATATTGTGGTATAGTCATACAATGAAATACTACAGAGTAGTAAAAAAAAAAAAAAAAATGGATTGCATCTCCTCTTATCAACATGATGAATTCCAGGAAAATAATGTTTAACTTAATAAGCAAGTCAAATACAGTATAATCCCATATTATATGAAGTTTTAAAATGCTAAATTAAATATATTGTTCATTGATAGACATATAGATGATAAACCATAAATAAAAATAAAATAGTGGGGAATGGGGAATGGAGAAGATGGAGAAAAGAAAAAGTACACAAAGGACTTTCAAAGTACTAGTGGTGCTAGGTGCTAAGTGCTAAGTTGGGTGGTGGGTACAAAAGTATTGATTCTCATTTGATTATTTATACATTTATATATTATATAATACAGCATTATATAAATGTTATGCTATTCTATATATAATATATAATATGATTTATGTATACTATATATGCTATTCTATATATAATATATAGAATAGGATAACTTATATAGCATTATATATATATAGACAGAAATGTAGAGCTGTCATTCATATAAGAACAGCATTATGATGGGCTCAGCCTGCATGTAATTGTTTTCAAGTGAAGTCCTAGAAGTCTACTTCTTGGTTTAATTGATAAATATATATTATATATTTGTATATTATATATAGAATAGCATAACATATATAATGCTATATGTTATATATAATGTTATAATATGCTATTCTATATGTTATATTATATATTATATAGAGAGAATAGCATATATGTAATGCTATTCTATATTAATTCAATATTGAATTAAAATGAACAATAAAGGCCGGGCACGGTGGCTCCAGCCTGTAATCCCAGCACTTTGGGAGGCCGAGACGGGCGGATCACGAGGTCAGGAGATCGAGACCATCCTGGCTAACACGGTGAAAACCCGTCTCTACTAAAAAAAATACAAAAAACTAGCCGGGCAAGGTGGCGGGCGCCTGTAGTCCCAGCTACTCCGGAGGCTGAGGCAGGAGAATGGTGTAAACCCGGGAGGCGGAGCTTGCAGTGAGCTGAGATCGGGCCACTGCACTCCAGCCTGGGAGACAGAGCCAAACTCCGTCTCAAAAAAAAAAAAATAAAATAAAATAAAAAATAAAAATAAATAAAAATAAATGATAGGTAATGTTTGGGCCAACTCTTTGGGGTTATGGCATGTAAGTGATATTTACTTAAGCAAACTTCCTTCCACTCCGCTCCATTGTCATACTTTATAATGGTGCTTTTTCTGAAGTAAAAGTTCCAGGTTGAACTTTCTGAAGTTGTTCTGAAAGCAGGTTGAAAATGGTAAATGTGAAAGTAAACCACAAGGTGGCATCCTGGCCTCATGTGTCTCCTTCTGATTCTTTAATAAAGTAATCCCACTTTTGAAATGTTGAGGATTTTTTTTTTCGTTTAGTTTCTTTCTTCTTGTTATCAATGTGCTTTATTTTACTTGTATATATACTGTGCTGTCAGATTAAAGACTGGGGAAAGCCATTCAAATAAATTCAATGCAGCAGGTATGCTGGTTCAGCATGTGACGTTCATTCATTCATTCTTCATTCCTTCACTCATGCATTCATGTATTCATTCATTTAACCAATATCCAAAAATATTTGTTGAGCCTCTTTTCTATATCAAATAGACGCAGGGCAAAGAGGTCCCGGAGACTCAATGATAAGCAGAAACATAGTCACTTTTATTTGCTTTGAGTGTGGTGGCAAAGATAAACAGTAATCATACAATGCCAAATTTAAATTGTGACCGACAAAGTCTGTGAGGAAGAAAGGAGAAATAATTGGTTCATGTAATTCTACAGTGAGGTTTTGAACCAGTTGGAGATGCCAGAGGAGTGATCCATTTGTTGAGATCTGAAAGATGAAGATGAGTTACCTAGGTAAGAAAGAGAGAAACGAACATTCACGCAGAAAGAACATGTGCAAGGCCTTGTAGTAGGAGGGAGCAAGGAGAATACCAGAGGCTGAAAGAAAGCCAGGAGGGCTGGTTGGCAAAGCAGAGGTATCAGAGAGAGGTGAAGAGAGGCCTAGGAAGTAGGCAGGGGATGGATCTTGCATGGCCTTGTAGTGAGGTGAAGGATTTTGTCTTCACTCTAAGAGCATTAAGGAGCCACAGCAAGGAGGATGAAGTAGCAGCTCAAAACCCATGCCCAGTCACGGGTGGTTCAGTAGTTTTATGAGTACTGTATATATGAAAGATCCTGCACTGAGTATTAGTGGCCCAACTCTGTTCACTTTTGTGTGATTCACTTTTAGATAATGAGGGACATCACTTGAAAACAGTAATGCAATTTTAATCTCAGCCATGCTCACCGGATTAAAGATTTTTCTTTTAAAGAAACATGACCCCATTGTATTTATTTTGAATCAGACTAAAAATCATTGCTTTTGAAGACAGGAAACACAAAGTGTGCTATCTTAACAAACAGATAGACCTATTTAGCTCATCCACAACAAAATAAAAACTCCTGGCACCTAAAAATATAAAAGATATAAAAGAAAATGTTTGTTTGCTTTATGGTCAGTTTGTCTCAGAAAGAATCATGTACTCAAAATTAGGAGACCTGGATCATGTCACTGTGGGAAAGATGATCTGACTTGGCTGTGCCTCCATTTTTCTCATCTGAAAAATGAAGCATGGTCTAGTTTATGTTCTTCTAACTCTGAACTTCTGCAAATCTGTGAATATATTCATAAAAATCAGTATGTACACGTTATTCATTTAATGTAAAGAGAATGGATATTGAGGGAGTACCTTGGTATATATTCGAATGAAAGTGTCTGAGTGGGAAAGCAGAAGTTGTGTATAAGACAAATGAGGCCAGGCGCGGTGGCTCATTCCTGTAATCCCAGCACTTTGGGAGGCCGAGGCAGGTGGATCACCTGAGATCAGGAGTTCAAGAGCAGCCTGGCCAACACAGCAAAACCCTATCTCTACTAAAAAGACAAACAATTAGCCGGGCATGGTGGCAGGTGCCTGTAATCCCCGCTATCGGGAGCCTGCGGAAGGAGAATTGCTTGAACCTGGGAGGTGGAGGTTGCAGTCAGCTGAGATCATACCACTGGACTCCAGCCTGGGCTACAGAGCAAGACTCTGAATCAGAAAAAAAAAAAAAAAAAAAAAAAAAAAAGACCAAATGAGACTTAATGTGGATATTAAAACACCTTTAATAAACTAAATTTGAATAAACTGCACTACCATTTATTGATAATATACTATGTGTCGGGTCTTATGAACATTATCTCAGGTGATCCTCAGAAAATCCTTATGAGATAGCTTTCTTTTGTAAAATTCTATTTTATGGCTGGGTATGGGGGCTTATGCCTGTAATCCTAACGGTTTGGGAGGCAGAAACGGTAGGATCATTTGAGCCCAGGAGTTCAAGACCAGCCTGGGCAACACAGCAAGACCCCCCCCTCCTAAAAAAAAAAAAATCACCAGGCATGGTGACCCACACCTGTAGTCCCAGCTGCTAGGGAGGCTCAGGTCGGATGATTGCCTGAGCCTGGGAGGTCAGTACTGCAGTGAGCTGTGATCGTGCCACTGCATTCCAGCCTGGGTGACAGAGCAAGACCCTGTCTCAAAACAAAACAAAACTATTTTACTAATGATAAAAACAAAGCTTAGTAATTTGTCTAAAGTTCAGTAATTTGTCCAAAGTTGCATAGCCATTAAATCTCAAGATGCATCAGGTCTGTCTGATTTCAAAACCTGTTCCTCTAGTCTTTATACTTATTATACTTTTTGAAGAGTTGAGATATTTTATAATGACTTATAAATATCAAATAGAGATAAATTCACTAGAATTATAAATATGGAGTTCAAGTTGTTCATAAGTGGTTTATAAGTATTTATAAGTGGTCTGAGGAATTAGCACCAAGAATTTTAAGAAGCTCCTATATCTTAAACAACATTGCTTAGAAAACTTGATTTAAGTAATTAAACATGCATTTTCCTAGATATGGCTATGAAGTTGCTGTATTATTAAGCAAACAACTTCCTTGTTAATGTCTTTACTGTATCAGTAGAAAACACACACAATTTTTTTTTTTTTTTTTGAGATGGAGTCTTGCTCTGTTGCCCAGGTTGGAGTGTGGTGGCGCAATCTCAATTCACTGCAACCTCCACCTCCCAGATTCAAGCGATTATCCTGCCTCAGCCTCCCAACTAGCTGAGACTACAGGCGCCTGCCACCATGCCTGGCTAATTTTTGTACTTTTAGTAGAGATGGGGTTTCACCGTGTTAGCCAGGATGGTCTCAAACTCCTGACCTTGTGATCTGTCCACCTCGGCCTCCCTAAGTGCTAGGAATACAGGCGTGAGCCACTGTGCCCAGCCAGAATTTCAACTCTTATACTATACATTTAAGCATAACAAACAAATAACTTTCACCACTTGTCTCACTGTGTCATATCCTAAAGACTAACCATTTGTGAACTTTGTTTCTTCTTTTGTCCAAGCTCCTGATATCCAGAGCAAAGGGATTGTCTTGTCTGCTGCATCTTGGTGTTTGGAGAAGTGGCTAAATGCATTTATGTTGAATTATTGTTCCTGTGTTGTTTTGACTGTGGCTCCCACTCTTGGGAATCCTTGGGGTTTGAGGATCACATCAAAAAAGTATCTCTGGTATGAGAAATGGTCAGTGTGGCCAGATAATTCATGGGTTGAGCGCTGAGACTCGTTTCCCATGATCATCTTGGTCAGGAGGCACTTGGTGTTTTAAGCCTGTTTTCTTGATGCAACACATATGCCTTAAATCTGTTAATGATTTAGTAGTGATGGACTTATGAATATATTTTACATGGGCCCAACGGCCTCTCAAGCTTCCTTCCAAGTATCAGTAAAAGATATGTGTTACCACAGGCAAGGCTTGTCCACTGAGCTTGGCCATACCCTCACCTCCCTTAGCTGATGGGTCACCAGCTTGCACAGGTCTTTTCGGTTTTTGTTTTTGAGATGGAATCTCCCTCTGTCACCCAGGCTGGAGCACAGTGGCACCATCATAGCTCATTGCAGGCTTGAACCCCTGACTCAAATGATCCTCCTGCCTCAGCCTCCCATGTACTTGGAACCACAGGCACATGTGTGTGCCTGGCTTGCACATGAGTTTTCATGATGTTACCACACCCAACCATTTATACTATGTTACGCTTATCTTTTCATTGTCAAAACCATAAAATAAATCTAACAGTGGCTGCTTGTAAGATCAAAATGTGACTGGCTTAGTTCTCATTTAAGAGTGGCTTGTGCCTGTGACAGAAATGTGTTATCATTGAGAGTCAAATATGGTCTATGTGCCTCTGTGTTTTGCCCTCATGACTGCAAACACATCTCTGTCAACTTGCCAGGTCCCCAGAGAAACCAATTTGATGCAGCTGTGCTGGGACAGACTGGTTAGGACAGGGAAAGAAGCCAGTCATTCCTGGCGTAGGGGAAAGTCCACCCAAACAGAGCTATGTAAAGCTCAGGTCACATTGTTTTGGTGAAAAAAAAAAAAAAAATCTTTAGGTTCTCTGCAATTAAGAAAAAAGGTTAAAAAAGAAGTGCTGAAAGACCTAGGAAGGTAAATCCTGTTCAGCTTGATAGCTTATAACCAGGAAAGGAGGGGTTAACTCAACTAAGATATTCACTTGTGTTCAGAGTCGTAATTTATCACTACACTTATACAAGTAAAACATTATGAATAATAGCCATTCTTTGCAAAATACTTTTTCTTCCGCATGAGAAAATGTGACTTTGTTTTCATTGTAATGAAAACACAAGACTTACAATGCAAACTTGATACAAGAAACTTTAGAGTTAAATGCCAAGGTTATTCAACCTCTTTCTACCCCTTAAAAAAAGCTTATAATACATTCTGTTACACCCATGTCACACTTCATATGCATGAATCTCTTCTTTTCCACACACTAACAGAACGACAACAGAGGTCAAGAAAACCAAATATTTAGTTTACAGAAGGCTAAGAACTTAGAGGCATATAAAAACGTCTCGGCATAAGATTTTTGAAAAATTATACACATATTAACTGTTAACTGCTATCAAAAACATTCTTTAACTATAGGCCGAAGAGTTAGGTCAGTTAAAAGGCCCTTTCTGATAATGAGAATTATTAAATAATTATTAATGGGTTACTGGACAGGTCTTCATAAGTCAAATGAAGAATTTTGTTTTATGGCAAATGGACCTATGGAGTATAAACATTCAGAATAATCCAGCATTCTCCCTAAACAACAACAACAACAATAACAATTTCTTATCTTTTAGATCCAATGGAAGATTGGAAATGACTTTTTTTTTTTCAAATTCAATTTGCTTAGCACTTTAATACTTCACCATTTTGCCACCTTTGTCAACCACTTTAAGTGAGATTATAGAATTTTCTTTGGTAACCTTTAAAGAGTAAGTTCATAGATTAAGAAAAGATAGGTGTGACTTGATTGAAAGTTGAGTCAAAACTAGAGAACTGCCAAAATAATTTTCCTTTTATGTTGCATTATAAAGTGGAGTTATTCCTTTTTTCATCCTTTCATATATTAAAATAGTGAGATGGAGTGGTTTTACGATAATACTACAGCTGGATTTACTGTCATTCTTTAGTCCAAACTGATCCTAGGTAGGCTGAAATCCTGGGGGAGTCTGAATAATTCTGAGACCAAAAAAGCAATGTCAAAAGTCACAGCCTAGAGGTCAAAAGTATGAATTTAAGTATCAGTTTTCAGATAGTTTAACTCATAGCTCAACCTGCTAGGAATGGCCTTGGACAATTAAGCTTTATTCTCCAGTTCCTAATATGTAAGTAAATAAACTATTATTTACTCTACAGGACAGTTATGAGGCTTAAATGAAGAAACAGATTTCAAACACTTAGCATGGGGCTTAGTACAGATAACAACTGACCAGTATTAGCAGTTAGTATCATAATTGATTTTCTTTTTCAGACCTGCACCTTACAGCAGGTACTGGTTCCAACAGTCAGAGCAGATTCCCTGACCACTTCCTTTCCTTTCAAGTTAGAAGTGAGGGAGCCATGGGAAAAAGCACCACCTGGTGCCTACAGACCCATTTCCCGTCTGCCTCTGGCCCCTCACGCAAGATTGTCTACGTAAGCTCAGGGGCTTTTCTTCTTCGTAAGTCTCCCAACCAAGTTCAAAGACTTAGCCTTCCAAATAATATGAACTACAGTCACAGTTTATGATGTCATGTTTGCTGCAATGCTTTGTTGTAGTTGCTGAAATATTCACAGCCTCAGTCAGTGCTTAGATCTTAAAAGAATTATAAGGGGAAGTCAAACTCCATTCTTCAGTAAAATGCAGCAGAACAACTAGAAGCAGTCCCATTGGGCAATAAAAAGTTTAAAAAATGCATCTATTTTTAGACTATTAGGCTTTCAAAGTCAATCAGGATTCTTTGATTTGACTAGGACTCTATCCTATTGAGACATTCTAAATGTAAGCTAAAACAGCCACATTTTAATCTATGTACAACTCTAGCAATGAATTTCTAAAATAGCATTGGAGTACAATGCTATGTTACTGTATTGCCTGAAATCTGAGATGCATTGAAATTTCTTTTTTTACATTCTAGTAATTAGGGAGTTTTATGGTCAATGTGTAAAGTTATGCTGTAGTGGTTCTTTTTCTTTAAAAACTGATCTTCAACCAATAGTGTATCTCGCAACTAATGGAGTCTTAGACTCATGGAAACACGGAATTCTAAAATCATATTGTTTTCTCATGATGTTACCTAAGGTGATTAGTCTGACTTTGTGATAACTTAAAGATTAGCAAAGTAACAATTTGAATATATAAGAAAGATAATCCAAAAGGCTTCATTATGTTGATAATACATATGCACAGGTGCATAGGAGAGCCATCTCTCTAGTTAATATTTGAACTTTTCCCTAGCTGCTTGGGAGGCTGAGGTGGGAGGATCACCTGAGCCCGGGAGGTTCAGGCTGCAGTGAGCCATGATCACACCACTGTACTGCAGCCTGGGTGACACAGGGAGACTCTGTCTCAAAAATACATATATATATATATATATTTTTTTTTTCAACTTTTAATGTTTCAACATCACTCTTTTAAAGTTCTTTCATGTTTCTTCAAAAATGCAATATCATATTTGTGGTAGTAAAATATCCAAAGAAGAGCAAAAACCTCCTCCCCCTAGCTCCCAGAATCTCCTTTTGTCACTCTTACTGCACCTCCTTCTTCTGAGAATCCCTGTGAATAGCTAGGGTGGCAGTCATACCTATCATTGTCAGTCTATAGGATTGTACTTTGATGTGCCACTATACGCCATGCAAAACTCAACATATACGGTGCAATGCTGGGCACACAGCAGTTATTAAAAAACATAGCTTCTGGCTCACTGATGTGAACTTTAAACAAAACTTCTAGTTAGTCATGCACATAGCTTTAAACAGTTGGGAAAACACAAATTTCTAAAAGTGTTCCCTTTTTCCTTTTATCCTGTTAAAAATCCTTTGAGTTAATTTTGGGACTTTTACACAAATAAAAGCAACCATCAATAAATCAAACCCTGAAAATTCTTTTTCCCTAAAACAACTTTAAAGGGTATGACTCTTTTTCTATTTTGGTAGCAAACATGAAAATTACCACATCTGAAGGTGGAATACCACCTTCACAGAACACTTGGATGAGGGATGGCAACCTCCGATGGTCAGGTTGATATAAACAGTGATATGTGATGCTAAAAGTCAATCATATGAAACATTGATCATAATTAACTTGAAATGATTGAATTACTGACAATGATTATCTTTAGGAACACTTTCTTATTCACTATGTTGCAAGTTCGTTTGCAAATACTTAAGTCAGTGGAATTGAAAAATAATAATCTGGCTGGGCATGAAGGCTCATGCCTATAATCCCAGCACTTTGGGAGGCTGAAGCGGGAGGATGAATTGAGCACAGGAGGTCAAGAGCAGCCCAAGCAATATAGTAGGGCCCTGTCTCTACGAA
Organism: Piliocolobus tephrosceles; assembly: GCF_002776525.5. Taxonomy (NCBI): domain Eukaryota; kingdom Metazoa; phylum Chordata; class Mammalia; order Primates; family Cercopithecidae; genus Piliocolobus; species Piliocolobus tephrosceles. The sequence continues at coordinate 24,594,027 of NC_045438.1, read as the reverse complement.
AAATACAAAAATTAGCCGAGTGTGCTGGTGCATGCCTTTGGTCCCAGCTACTTGGGAGGCTGAGGTGGGAGGATCACCTGCACCTGGGAGGTCGAGGCTGCAGTGAGTTATGATCACACCACTGCATTTCAGCCTGGGTGACAGAGTGAGCAGAGACCCTGTCTCAAAAAAGACAAAAAGAGAAAGAAAAGAAAAAAAGAAAAATAGTAATATATATATAACCTGTAATACAAAATGTAAGAAAAATAAAAGGAAAAGAAAGGGAGGGAAGGAAGAAGGAAAGGAATTTATCTTAAAAATATTTAATTCAAATAAATTTTAAATTCCTGATCTCTAAGTTTACATTTCAAAAAAGGAAAAGTTCTCTGAATGCTGACATTAACAATAGGCATACATTCAGGTTGTAGATCTTAAAGCAAAAATTATATGGCCGTTGTCCACAAATCATGATTATAAACACCTAAGACAATGAAATCAATTTTCTTATTTGCTATCTTATTCTATTAGAGCCAACTGAAAATATAAGAACCACAAGGCTTATAGACACGATAAACAAGGTGATTTGCTTTTGCCTCCCCCTGACCTTTTCATTACCCATTTACAGACAGAAATTAAACTGTTTGCTTGATTTTTTCAAAACCAGAATACTATAAAAGCCCTCCTACTTTTTCCTTTGAACAAATTGATAAGCATAATAAAAATCACTTTCATTCTTTTCATGTTGTTTGGCCCAATAGCTTCAGGAACTCTATGATGGTTTATTTAGGCCTCACTGAAGCAGAGGCAATACCCATAAAACTTCCACAGCAACAAACAAAATTGTCATTGAAGCACAAGGGATTTATCATTAGGATGTATGCACATACCTATCATGTATGTATGTGACATCTTTAAAACACTCTACAAATCTTTTTGAATTGCAACATGTATGACATGTTCTAGCTTATTATCCTATATTTGGTATACCATTTGGAAGTCTTGAATTTGCACTTTCCCAAGAACTGTAGTTAAAAGGCAGAGGAAACTGATTATTTCTTGCCTCCAAGTATCTTACCTGCCTATGCTTAGTTTACAAGCTCAGATAAATGTTATTTTCAGGCAAGCTGTGAATTATATCAAATGATTTTGAAAGACATAAAGAAAAGCCATAGCTTGGATTGTTAGTAAATAAAGACCTCTCTTGAAATTCATGTCGACTTTCCACATAGAAAGTGGAAGGAAACTTTTCTGCAAAGCAACTCATCCACATAAAAAATAGTCAAAAAGGATTTCATTTAATTAGTGATATGTAAAGACTCTTGCATAGAAAAAGGTTACAAAGTAATGCAAAAAGACTAGGTACAGTAATTTTAAAACAAATATTTAAAAGTATAATTTTGCATAATGTTTAACATTCTCGTTTATTGCTTTCTCCACACAGTAGAGAAATGAAGTGCATAATACATGTTGTGTCTCTTATCTTTTAAACATAAACTCTCACATGCTTGATTTCAGCGTAAGAGATTATTTTGTCATTAAACGAAATCGAAAAAACAAAACCACAACCCCATTACATAGCACTAGTTTAGGCATGGGCAAAAATAACTTATGTACATCCCATTGCATACATTCATCTTGCTTTGGGATCAAATGCAATCACTAACTTGACAAAGAGCTTTAAAAATTGTAGCTTTTCTCTTCCCAGTGCTCCCTCCTTGCTTCATCACCTCCAGAAATGTAACTTCTCCCAAAGGGTGACAAGAATAGATGTTGCATTATTAGGAGAAAATGAAGAGGATAAATATATAAAAATAGTCCAAATGAAACTGAATAAATTAAACCAAACTCCTACAAACTGGAGTTTTCAAGTTGGCATGAATTAAATAGCCTCTGGTGGGCACATGGTAGACAACTGCTCATAGGTGCACTATATAAATGTAAGGTTTATATAAAGAAGCACCATATTTTGAGCCATTGAAAAAAAAAAGTGCCTGGGGGCTTGCAGGCAGAGCAGAAATGCTTATTAATCTGAGAATTGATGAAATAATTGCTTATACCAATGCACTGCTAAATGTCACCTCTTGGCATGTCTGTACAGAGAAGGCAAACTAAGATAAAACTAGATCTTTCAACTTGAAAATTATTTTCAGCAGTCATTTTGACCAATAAAACCTGTTAGTTTCAGCAGAATACTCTTTCTGGCACGGTATTAAAATGTCTGCAGCGTATTGCAAGACTTCTGTGCCTTTCCTTTCTTAACCTATCCTCCACACTCGTCTTTTCTTGTGCAATGTTATATATCCAGAAGAAAACTTCCTAAGCTCAGGCACTTATGAAACATGACTCTCTCACTCTCTCTCTCTATATTTCCCATCTAGTCTCAAGATAATTCAGTCAGGGCATTTTTCTTCCCCAATTCAGACATAGTGATGCATTGCTGGATGGTACAGTCCATACATTTTCCAGGAAACTTCTAAATGGTAACAAGTGTGAAGTTTTCAAAAGTTGCGATGTCAGTTACCGAGCTGCCTTAAACCAAACAAAAAAAAGATAGAGAGAAAAAAGAGAATACCACATTTCTACTCGTGAGGTTTGTGTCTCAAATAGCTTTATTGTTCCTTTGTGGATCTGTCGGCATCTGCATGGCTACCTTCAGGGTGCAGAGGTTTTAAGCTGACTCTGAAATGGAGGACATTCAGTTACTATTGCAAGAAGTTCAAGAAAAATTTAAAAAGCTCCAACTTCTGTCCCCCAGGGTCGGTAAGGTTTACTGTTTGTTCCACTGCTGGTCTGCTGAGGACTGGACGTGGCTGATACTGACAAGGGCGGGCTGATGGCTGTGGCTGCGGCCACTGCTGCTGCTGCGTTTGGGGGGAGCATGGGGAATGCCCCCGCGAAGGACAGAGGGAAACTGTGTGCAGCCGCGGTGGCTGCTGCGGCTGCAGCGTGGACGGTGGCAGAGAGGGACAAGAGAGAGGTGGAGAGAGGTGGCACGCAGGGGGCTACACTGCCCGTGGATGGCATTCGGAGGGCTGAATCCGCGTGGGCAAACGTGGCCGTGAGGAGAGCAGAGCCGTGGGCAGGAGGCACTTCTGAAGTTGTGGAGAGGCGACAAGGGGTTGACTCTGAGGCATGGAGGCCGTTGGGCTGGAGCAGGGCTGCGGGCAGGTGGTGGAAGGCGGCCGCCCAGTGATGTGGGTGGAGCGGATGATGGTGGTGGGCCATTGAGGATGTCATGGCCGCCGCCTCCCGCTGGGTGGCGCAAGTGCTGAGATGAGACACGAGCCGCACCCGCAGCGGATCCGAGGAGTCCAGGCCTTCCACGGAGCTCAGGTACCGCGCCACTTCTGTTAGGCACTCTCGGAATCCGATGCTCATGAAGTCCATGGCAAGAGCGTGTGCGTCAAAGTAGCCTAAAAGTGGGTTTGAGCAAAGTAGGGGACAGGAGAGAAATGAGGGGGAGGTAGGGGTGAGAAAATGGTATAGTTAAGAATAACCACCCACTGATGTTCCACTCTGTCCTTCAGAAGACTTAAGTGGAACGATAATCCTTTCTGAAAATATTGCCAGCTATTTATGGTTTTAATTTTGTGCAGAAGTCAGGAAGGTATACTTTGCCACTCACATGTGTCACAACTCTGGCAATGCAATATGCTGCAGTTGTTCTTGCAGCTAAATATCACAGTGGGGAAAAAAATTAAGAACATCTGCGTTTCAAACACTTCCAGAGAGAGAAATGGGGTCTCCCCTTTTGTATTGTGGGATGGTGAAATTCCCCGGAAAACTTTTTCATGGAAATAGAGAGTTCCAGTCTCTCTGTCTCTGTCACATGAGTTGGAGATTAAAGGGCTTATCTGAAACATCTTTACTCTCTTGGCATTTTAACAGAAACGCCAAGTGCATCTTAGCAGCTTGAGGACTTTAGAAATGTGCTAGAATCGCAATAAATTCATAACTCCTTCTTGACTCACAATGTTTTTTATCAACAAAGTGAAAACATCTTGTCATAACTTTGTATAAAAAATTTAATGAAAACAAAATGAGTTTTTTTAAAAGAATTGGTTTCTTACTTGAAGATCTTATTTTTCTGTCAGTAATATAAGGCTAAGTTCCTGATATGAAAATACTGTATGTTAACTCCTAGTTTTTCTGAAGTTCAAATATATGTCCTTACATTTTCTTGGCATACACCCCAGAAAAAAATGTATATTAATTTTGTCAGTGTATATGCATGCACTCCTATACCTATGGTTACTACCATAAAAATGGTTAGATCTTGGTCACATTTATCTGAGTGTCTGTCTGAAGATAATACATTAGAATAGAAAACAATCATGTCTAATTATCAGAGTGCCCATGTAAGGCACAATAATAATGAGACATTTGGGGAAATATTGCCCTCTTTGAATGAGTGACACCTGGTATATACAAACAGATTATTTTTCATTTACAACTTTTTAAAAAGCAATTTCCAAATCAAAACTTTAGTCTATTCATTTTGGGGATGTGTATATACATGAATAAGAAATATCACATTCGAACAAGGTTATTTATTAATTTATTTATCTTTGAGACAAGGTCTCGCTCTGTCACCCAGGCTGGAGTGCGGTGACCCGATCACAGCTCACTGCGGGCTCCATCTCCCCGGGTTAAATGATCTTCCTGCCTTAGCCTCCTGAGTAGCTGGGACTACAGGCATGTGCCACCACACCTGGCTAATCTGTTTGATTTTTAGTACAGACAAGATCTCGCTATGTTGCTCTGACTGGTCTAGCACTCCTGATCTCAAGCAATCCTCCTGCCTCAGCTTCCCAAAGTGCTGGGATTACAGGCATGAACCACCACACCCAGCAGTTATTTTTATCTAGAACATTTACTAAATTATCTGTTTAAGTTTTTGCTGATCAAAGCATTACCTATTTATTCATCATCTATTAAAAATTTGACTATCTTAATTTGTAATCAAAGAACTTCAGAAATAGTAGTCACATATATTCAAATTCCTAAAGCTAAAGTTCCAACAATCTGGAAGTCCCCAAAAGATATTTGTGGCAAATATATATACTACTAAAACAGAAACAACAATAGTACAAAGCTGAAACCAAGAGAATACCATGAAATATGGAAGATCAGCAGCAAAAATAGTTATCATCCCAGGACTCTGACACAGTTAACAAACAGAGCCTCTTGGATTAGGATGAAAAGCTATTCCTGAAGAAGAGGTATTAATGGAAAGATTTCACATTTGGTCCTCAGGGTTCTGTAGGGCTTTGCAGACCTCTTCTGACTCCCATGAGAGAAAGACAGGGGTAATGAATAGAATAGACAGAGTCAGGAAATCCAGAAGGATTTCGAAACTTAGGTTATTCTACTAAATCCTCTCTAGATACTATTGTCATACCAAGACAGACTATAAAGAATGAACTAACAGAATTGGAGCCCCAAGAGCTTCTAAGAATTTTCATTACTAGTCATGAAGTAATTGAAATTTGTGGCTTGCCTGCTATGTTGTCATATATGGTTGAGCTCTCTGTTGTATCTTAAGGAATATAAATTGTGCAATTCCTATCCTATTGTGGACTTCAGAGGGAACTGAGGATAAGTAGCTTCCTTTTGTGCATGGATCTTGGGCCAAGAGCGACATACATGTCCATCCCACTCCCTCTATGCCGGCACTATTCTATCAGCCTTAACTGAATTAGCTGGTAACAGCCTTATAAGTTATATAGTATGGATACTACAACTGTCCTCTTTTTACAGATGATAAAATTGGACCAGCTCCCCGGGGACAGTAATTTACCCAAAGTCCAAAGTCACAGAGCTAATCAATGACAGAACCAGGATCTGAAATCAGGCAATCCAGCTACAGATGCGATGCTCTTCACCACTGCTCTATGAGGCAGTTGGTAGTCTTTTACAATGTTAACCCAAACTGCCAGCTCCCTTCTTTTTTTTCATTTTTTAATTTTTGTTGCGATAGAGTTTCACTCTTGTTGCCTAGGCTGGAGTGCAATGGCGCGATCTTGGCTCACCACAATCTCTGCCTCCCGGGTTCAAGTGATTCTCCTGCCTCAGCCTACTGAGTAGCTGGGATTACAGGCATGCGCCACCATGCCCAGCTAATTTTGTATTTTCAGTAGAAACGGGATTTTTCCATGTTGGTCAGGCTGGTCTCAAACTCTGGACCTCAGGTCATCTGCCTACCTCGGCCTTGCAAAGTGCCGGGATTATAGGCATGAGTTACCACTCCCGGCTGCCAGTTCCCTTCTTGAAGGCCATTCTTCAGTGCAATGACCTCTTCAATGACCTGACAGGCGACGTGGATGGGTGGATGGAGCCTACTTGGAAATATCTGTTCACAAACTATTCTGGGACAAATTTTAGGACTATCTAGGTGGCCAAGAATAGCAACCAAGATGGAACTTAGTTTTTATAATAAAGCCTAAGAACAATATTACTCTTTAGAAGTACAGCTCATGCCAAATATTTGAAACCCTGATAAGAAAACTTAGACTTATGGCTAACAATGCTAAGGGAAGTAAAGCAATCAAACAAATTTTCTTGTAGCATGACTAATTCAATCAGTATCCTAATATCCTGAAGTAGCAGTTGTAGAGACAGCATCATGGGGCTGCAGGGGCCTTTGGTGCTCATGTTGCTAGTGTAGCCTTCAAAGTGCAGCCCAGACTTTTTTCTTAGGTCAGAGGCACAGCAGTGGTCAAGCTACATGGTTCGTTGGCTTCTGTGATTTAATCCAGTTATCTTTTCTGTTATGTAAGAATGTTTGCGTTTCATGCCATCATTCAGGACGGTTCCTTGAGAAGGTACAATCTGGGATAAATCAACCCATTGGGGCATCTCTGTACAATGGCTACCCTCCCTCCTACTAGCCACAGGAGAAAGATGGTTAAGATCAGGGCTGATGTTCTAGAGATCCTCAACAGTATGGCCATATAGGAATTAAATACTGGTAACAGTTGCTTCCCTCCAGTGCCCTGCCTCTGCCCTGATCTAGGACCCATATACTGTGTAGTAAAAGGTTAATGCTGAGCACAGGGAGGCCTCCAGGATTTAGTTGGAGCCCTTAAATCCTTCTGATACCTTCTCCTTATTCAGTTGTTAAATATACTGAATAACGCCCTTGGCTAAGGTGAATATCCAAGGATTCTTTGAAGGATGAAAAACATTAAGGGGGCAAAATCAAGTCCGACTTGTGATACGTAAGTGGGATAAAGAAATCTGAGTGAACTAGGATCTCAAGGCTATTGATGAAGAGATCCTCTCTCACCATCTTGACAATTCCTCCCTAAATCACTATTCAGTACAGAGGACACCTCTCTAGGGCCCTGGACCTGGAGTGCCTGCCCCTGTTTGCTTTCCCCAAGAATGACTCTGCTCCATTAATGGCTTCTAGTGTAGAGACTTCCTACTTGCACTTCAACTGTTCTGTTTGGTCTAAATTCAAGACCAGTCAAAATTTGAAAATAATAATGAAAATAACTCTACACTCACTTCCTTTGGAATAGCTGAATTATTTTCAGTCTTAGCCTTCATTTAATGAAGGAGGAGGAGGAGAAGGAGTAGGAAGAAAGAAGGAGAAGGAGGAGAAAAGGACTGCCTCTAACCTCCTTGTTTATGTTTGGATGTTTGTGTGTTTGTTTTTTGTTCTTTCTGTACAGATTCCAGCATACGCTTCTTAAGTCCTAAACAAATCTCTGACCAGGCTGCTGTGAATGAAGCTTTACTCCCACAGTATTATGAAAGCAAACACAAGCCCAGGGTCAAGTGCTTCTTTTGTTCCAGAAGTTCTTTCCCACGAGTTCAATCCTGCCATTAGCATTGATTTCCAGGGCTTTAATCTGGGGCCACCTATCTCAGCTTGTTAAAGAACTGTTCAGCTATGACTTCCTTACAATATTAGTGGGAATAATATGAAAAGAGAAAGGTAAAAAAGGCAAAAAAAAAAAAAAAAAAAAATGAAGTCATCTACTTACCTTTACCCCCTGTTGCCTGAAGCATCTTCAAATGATCCACTGTCATTTGCAATATTTCAGCTTTTTCTAACTTTGCAGATCCCTTCATAAATAAATAATAAATTATCATATGTCCTACAGAAACTAATATGAAACATTATACACTGAATTTAGCAGTATGGCTTCAATTTCCCTCTCACTAGACAATTCCAACTTTTATTTTTTCACAGAAAACTTCAAATTATATTCAAACTTTACATGAAAGCACTAATTAATGTCATACCTAATGACAACTATTTGCTATTTGAACTTTTAAAGACTAAAAGAAACTAGAATAAATGACTCTTTTAAATCATAAGAATAACTATTCTCCTAAGATCACCACAGCAAAACGATTTCAGTTGTAAAAATCTCAAACTTTGCATGCAATCTGTATCTTGGTCAACAGTATGTTTTATTATGGGGCATCAATAGTCTTCTATAAAGCCAAAGTCTAGAGGAGTTGCATAACAACTGCAGAAGATAAGGAGATAGAATTTTAGCAATAGATTGTTAAATTTTTTTTAAAATAGAAAACTTCAGTAAGTCCTTTCACAGGTCTACTAAATCCTGAAATAAGGTATTCACACTAGAACAATATAATTGGATCTGCATTTCAAGCAGATCCAAACATTTTAAAAGGGAAGACTTTTACGGTTTTTTCCCTCCAATAATTACCAGCAGGTGTCACTGTGAATTTCTAAGCTCACAGACAAGAAGCAATAATTTACTACTTACCTAGGAAGCATCATAAATGCTTGAGGATTTTTGAACCTTTTAAAATAGTTCTTAACAAAATCGTCTTGCAAATATACTTTTATGTCCCTGCTTTCAAAATAAGGAAACCTCTAGTAATTAATTGAAATACAAATGTATCATTTCAAACTGTCTCAGGGACTGTGGGTGGCTTCTCATTTCCTGGAAGAGCTAAGTAATTACCAAAATGTTCTCTTTTTTTCCTTTTTTAAGGACACTAAGGTTTATTTCAGGTCTCTATGCTTTACTTGTTTTGTAAAAATTATCAGCACCACATACGGTGAGAGTGCCAGTTACTTAACTGCTCTAAAGAACACTTTTCTAATCATATTGTGACAGGGCCAACTCACTAGGGTTGGTAGCCAAGCTCTGCAAATGGGAAAGCTTGTGTTTATGGTAACTAACTGCCAAACAACTGACGTTTGCTTTTAAGGTTTAAGTCAACATTTAAGGAAAAAAAAATCTAACAAACCAAGAAAAAAAAAATCAAACAGACTTCGCCTCATAACTGCAGACATTTCAGTACTCCCGAATTTTAAAAACATCATTGATTACTGGCATTTTCACTTGAAGCCTATTGGCACTGAAAACGCTACTAATCAAAACTACAATTTCCACATTATTTTTAGTTTATCAAACACAGTCTCTGCATATAGATTGGGTGTCTTGTCTTAAAAATGTATAATCAGTAGCATATTTTGTTTTGTATTTGGTCAGTGTTTAATTTTTCCATGAAAATGGTACAAGCAGATTCAGTAAAGTCACTAATAATTGAAACTGCACTTTCTGGATAATTTCCGAGGACTTTGTAGGGCTTGTTTTATAATGTTTGCAGATACATGAAGTAAACAAACAAAATGGAATAAACAAACAACTGCCGTCTTATTGGAATTAAATTGAAAGTATTTTCAACAAGGATATGCTGCCATATCCTTTGAAAGATGCACTTAGAAATCTGTGTCATTAGCCATTGCGGCAGGGAGAGAGCCATGACTTTTCTAAAACCACAAAAGATTTAAACATTTGGCTTTCTGCTTTTCCAAGTGTGCAAAATCTTTTTCTTTCTTTCTTTTTTGGTAAAGGAATAGATGAACTCTGAAAAGGGGCATTTATGATTAATTTCATTTTTTTACCAAACTTCTAAAAAGATGTCCCAAATCAAATGGCATTCTACCAACCCAGGGATTAAAAATGAAAGCAAATGGCTTGGTAAATACATTTTATTAGTATTATTATTTAGGAAATAGAGCTAGAGATGTTATTTCTTGGGCTCTGATTGTTTTCTAATTAAAAAGATTACATTTTAAAAACATTTTGAGAAAAAAAAATGGTTTCTTTTTTTTGAAGGATACTGTATACAGCACAGTTTTAAATAAAACCACTACTGGTATTCATAGAAAGAACAGAGAAAGCATGAACACTGTTACCCTTAAGGGGAAAATAAGCTAAAGAATGGAAATGTTTTTCAACTCCATGATGGATTATGTTTTTAATAGTTTTGCCACAACAAAGCATTTTATTGAAATAGCTGCTCTGTGCCAGATCAGGGCACATACACCATTATTTTAATGAGCTTTAACAAGAACCCACATTCCCAGATGAGCGAATCGGATTGTTTGAGCTTTTTTTGGGGGGGTGGGTGGGATGGGGGGGGAGTCTGGGGAGGGGATAGCTTACTTGTTTTTCAAAAGCAGTTGGCACAAGTCTTCTCAACTCAGATAAACTGTTATTTATCCGATCCCGACGCCTTTTCTCTATAATCTATCCAAAAGAAGCAAACAACCAAAGTTTATGAATTCACAAATGATAAAATTACTCAAATGGAAAAATATAACTGTTACACATTAGTATGAGCTACATGAAATAAAAAGGGGAAAAAATCACATACCCCTCTCCTTTTCTTTCTTGCCATAATCTGAGATGTTGTTGTTGGAGAATTCAATCTAATCACAGAGCTAGTATTTTGCCTATGAAATAAGAAGAGTATATCAGGTGCTACATTAACATAACAATAGTTTCTTCTGGGTACTTGTGGCACCCATTAAATATTCAGAGTGATTCCACAGTTCAAGTCTGTGTTATTTTATTCTTAGTTCTTGTTTCACTCTTAACAGACTTTGCTTTCAGCCCGGCTGTCTCTTTTCAGGTAGAAATTATGCCTTAATTTTTTTTAAATGAGTAATCCAGATGCTAACCCATTGGCCAAAATGTCCCAGTGAAATAATTATGGGCAGTTAGGGTGAGAAGTTAGGTATTAGCATTTTCTAGTTCCACTCATATATTTTAAAGTCAACTAATCTCAAATAGCTTCCCTTCTCCCTCCTGTCACACACACTGAAAAAAGTAATGCCACTTTTTCAAATCAGGGTTATGTTAATCACCACTATTAAACAGATGTGCAGTCATCATACGTCAAACTCTTGTCCCTAGGTGCAAACTTCAAAATAAATAGAAGTTATCTACTGTTTCAAAATTTCAGTTAGTCATATATTGCAACAGGAAAAAAACTGACAAACTTGATGTTTTGCATACTAATCTTCCAAAAATATTCCCTAAATATGCCACTGATAGGAAAATTAAAACTCATTTTATTATTAGGTGAATGGTTTATTTTGAAAATGAAACTGTAGGTGTGTCTCAGCCTTTAGTCTAAGCTTAAATCTCTAGAAGCTGCAATTCACCTTGGATTGACTAATGAAAATATACTTTTATATTTAAAGTTCTATCAAAGTATTATTTGGTCACATAATTTTTACAACCCTTTCTAGTTTGTATCTGTTTCTCTTCATAATTCATGGATACTATGCTTCTTTGTGTTCTCAAATTGCCCAGGTTCCTGTTATTTGTTCTCTTTCATTTTAGAAATGCTGCACACACCAGGTTGCTATTACCCCACCTTCTCACTTCTGGATCTTATTTCTGAATTACCTGTCCCCCTCATTTTCACCCCTTCTTTACGGGTTTCACCTTTCACGTGATAGCTTCTGTTTTTCAGACCTCATTTTTAAAGACGGCACAACACTTTAATGATTAGATACTTAAACCGTTGGTTTCGTGTAAATATCTTTGCTCTTGCAGATTTCAGGCTTTGCTTTGTATGTATTAGAATAACAATATAAAAGAAAACCAGTTTTCCAAAGGTAGGAAGAATTTCCCTCTTTGAGTGACAGCTGCAGATAAATAATTAAGGTGCTTCTGGTGATGCCAATTAGAAGCAATTATCATTTGACCCGCCTTGGCTCTAAAATGCCTCGGTAATCTCCCTCTGTCGCAGGAAAGTGGAGGTCTGGCTTCTGTGATTACGACGCCGATCTCTTCCAGACTTGAGAACAAGCAGTCAAAGAAATGATGCCCTTTCCGATCCTTACATCTGTCACTCTTGCGTTAGCCAAGTCACACACGGTCAACCTGCAAAGTTCAACCTACTTAGCCTTGACATCGCAGGTTGCTTTAATTCCGCCAAAAATCAAGCTGTGATTTTGGTATCTCTAAAAATAAAAAATCAAATTGTTTCTATTTTCTCCAGATCTGTTTTGAAAGTGCTCCCAAATACGGTTTCAGTGGCTGGGGCATCGCCTGTCGCACGGACGTTGCCGTTCGCGCGCCCAACTGTGACAGCCAGGACCCTCCCTTACCAACTCCTGCGCTCTGCCTTTCAGTGGCGTCTCCCATCCTGGCCACTCTACCCCTAAGGGGAAAACCCACATCCCTTGCCTCATCCCAACTCACGCTCTGCGAGAGCCCACCAAGCTTTCTCAGGCAAAACTTTCCCTCTCCACCCAGATGCTGCAGAGGGAGCCTCGGGATTTCCAGGGAGCCATGCGTGCACAAAGCTACCCCAAGCTCCCGAGCTGCGGGCCGCTCCCGCCGAGCCCGCGCTCACCCCGAGTAATTGTTCTCGCTCCCCACGTCGATGGTCTCGTCCATGTCGCTCTCGGAGGTAGTCTCTTCGCAAGGGCGCTTCATCCCGGCGAAAGACCGCGCGGGGCGCAGTCCGGCCGGAAGCTCGGACGCCGACCTGGGCGCAGCACCCTCGCGCCCGCCTCCTCCCTCCCCGGGCCTGGGCAGGCGCGGCTCCGGCGGCGGCGCAGTCGGCTCCTAGCGGCTCTTTCCCACGCCGCGACTCTGCCTGGCCGCAAGAGCCGGCGCCGGCCACGCCCCTTCGCGCGGGTGGGGCCACCTCACCCGCCCCCGCGCGCCGGCCCTGGCCGCCCGCCTGGCACCGCCCCCTCGCTGGTCGGCGTGGCCCGCGATTGGCTGGACCAGGGGGCGGGGCCGCGCTCGCCAATGCCTGCTGCGGGGCTCCGGCCGAGGCGTGGGAACGCGGCCGCGGACCTGGGACCCGGGCGCAGAGAGCCGGCCGGGAGATGCCGGGGCGAGCGTGAGCGCGGTCTTGCTAACCCCAGCCGAGGGAGCGCGCGGGCACGGCGGGGGCGGGTCCTGGACTTTGGGTTTCTGTTCTCCTCCGCGCCGCGCGGTCTCGCGGGCGAAGTTTCAGTCCTAAGTGTAAAGAATAACCTCGAGCGCCTGGCTGAGTGCTAGCAGGCGCGTGTGACGTAGGGAGGCGCCGCGGCTCCGCCGGCCGCCCCACTCGATGGTCCCCTGTCTGGACCAAAACTGCTGACTGGCTGACCCGAGCAGTCACATTTGCCCTCTGGGCTTTTGAAACCCTTAAATCAAAATTGCTTTTGAATCTGATAACTCTCGAGACTACTTCCGCGGCCTCGGGGCTGTTTCATATAAGGACGCGAGTTTTCCCGATCAGGTCGGTCGGCCAAGATACGATTTCCAATTTGCGATCCATCAGTTACTTCCATTGGGTCTTCGGCCCCCAGGGACTGTGGATCGTATACCCCGCGGAGAAGCCCGTGGACTGGAGCTGTGTCAGCTCTGATGGTAGGAAAGACTAGATCAATGACGCGGGCATTTCAGGACATAATTGTAGATTTTCAAGTTCTAGTTTTTCCGAGCTTGGATTATCCAGATAATTGCCTCCAGTCTCCCTCCAGTCCCCCTGGTGTGTGCACTCGCAGCCGCAGAGTTAGAGTCCGGGACGTGAAGATTGGCGCTTGGAAATTAAATTTGGTTTCTAAAGTATGAATTCGTGTCCAACAGTTCGTGCCTTGGACAACGTGGCTTGTGTAAAATTCAAGCTGTGTGTTCAAAACATGTTTTCTAGCCGCTGGTTCTCTCCAAGTTATGTAGGACTTTTGAACTGGCCACCCCGCTGTGCGTCTGCGAGGGCAGGGACTGAGCGAGACCCAGCTGGGGGCGCCGGGGTCCGCTCGCCTGCTCCGGCGCGGCAGTGCCGGGAGACGGGTGGCGGCTGGGTTGGGGTCCAGCCGGAAACCACACGTTGGCAGGGCCGCTTGGTCCGTAGTGGAGAGCCTCTGAGAAAGGTCCGTCTATCGATCCCCGCAGCCCTCAGTCACGGACGCATTCATAGCTTCGTGGGGATCGGCCCAGGGCGTCCCTTTGACACTCCGTTTTCTGTCCACACAAGCCCGGCGTGGGGCAGGGAGAAGAGGAAAGGACGCGAATGGAAAAGACGGGACCCTGGCGGGGTTTGTTTGGCCTGGGGGAGAGCAGGAAGGACCCCGGTAGGCGCGGAGGACCTGCAGCCAGCGTGCTTAGCCCTTATTAGAACAGAAACCCCTTTCCCCCCACACTCTCATCTCTTTTGCGCGGTCCCCGCCGCCTTGCCTTCAATAACCGTGTGAATAGAAACGCGAATCGTTCCATCCTGGCTTCTGAAACTTAAGGCAAAGCACACATTCGGCGGGGCCAGGTGGGACTGGATGGCGTTCGCGCCCGGCGGCGGGGCCGCGGGGGTCGGTGAACCCCAGCTCCCCTGTCGGCCTCAGGGCGGGTGCTGGGTCGGCGCGGAGTTCGGGGCCTTCGGTCGGCTACACGAGGGCGGGCCAGCACCCAGACCCCGTCCCCACTCCAGCCCCTCAATCCAGCGGGTGACGAGCCTGACGCGCGCCGGTTGTCTGCCACCTCCCGGCCCGAGCGCCCTGGGCCAGTACCTCCTGGCCTCAGGTGAACGCGCCGGGGCCCGCCAGGCGCGAGCGCCACCGTCACAACTTTCCGTGAGGGCTGCACGTTTTTCTGAATTCAAATGCCTACAGGTGCAATTAATGTTTGCCACACGAGCAATTAGCTGGCGCGTCCAAACGCCGGAGGCAAAACCTGAGATAATCACTGGAAAAAAAAAATCTAACAGTTCTTTGCCACTATACTAGTGTATTTAATTGTAATGATTGCGAAAAACTGCAAAGAGGGAAACGATTTGCTGGCAATTAAGTAGCAACTGGTTTAATTTTTTTTCCATATTTATCTTTGAAGACTTAACTGCTGTACTATGTGTAAAGAAGAATATAGCAGGGACGTTCGAAAGCACACAAGGAATTTTAAATCTGTTAAAAATATTTTTTAAGCAAAGAAGGTCGTATTTTAAAAACACTTAAAACAGCGCCTGGTATATAGTAAGCGCCATAGAAGTCTGTTTAATAAGGAAGAATGCATAGGGCAAGAGAGCTCAGGGTTTTGAACGCTGTTAAAAGAATATGCTTATTTATCTGCAAAACACAATAGCAATTAGGCAGCACGAGATTTCTCCATTAGGTCGTTTATCCCCCTCAACTACTTATTCCATTTGCCTGTCCCCTGGTTGAGCGCCTTGTCTGTTGTAACCGAAAGTGCGTTTCGGGTCAGAGAGACAGGAACAGACACAGGAAAGAAACCCTTTAAAGCGCCCCCGCCGACTTAAGTAAGGTAGTGGATTGGAGGTGGGGAGTGGGGTAGGGAGGTGTAGGGGAGACGTATGTGGAGAGAAAGAAAAGAGAAAGAATGAGGGAATGGCGGGATTTCAAGCCTCCCAGCCCTTCTGCGACAACCTTTTCAGCGAAAGTGAAGGTTTAGGAAGAAAAGATGTCCGCGCGCAGAGCAAACCGCAGTTCTTTCCTTTCTTTCTTTTTGAAGTATTTGTACCATGAGTTAATTACATCAAAAGATGCGAGGGACTTTATTAGAAAGAAGATACCATTAGGAAAGAAAGGCCAGGACGGCAGATCTAAAGGGAATGGAGAAGGGAAGGCTCAGACACCTTCCCGAAATTGGTAGTCTAGCCTGTGTTTTGTGCTAAATGTTATTTAACTTAATGGCGTGGGAGTGAGATGCTGAATGCAGAGATGTGGAAATGCCAGATTCAGTGGTCCTGTTCCTCCTCCCCGACTCTTTTCACACCCATTTAATAAAAAGTTACAGTTTTTACACCCGCATTGATGAATTTGGCGATGTTGGCCGAGTATTATCTTGCCCCACAAATTTTGAGTTTTGTTGCACAAACCGATGAAATGATTGCTTTGCTATAATTGTAAAACTCTTTTGGAACGAA
Source organism: Piliocolobus tephrosceles (assembly GCF_002776525.5). Taxonomy (NCBI): domain Eukaryota; kingdom Metazoa; phylum Chordata; class Mammalia; order Primates; family Cercopithecidae; genus Piliocolobus; species Piliocolobus tephrosceles. Next base: position 24,577,881 of record NC_045438.1, on the reverse strand, counting down.
CCGGGATTTTTTTTATTCCTCGTGTTCTGCTTTTTGCTTCATTAGAGCCCTCTGGTTTTCCAAGACCGACTGTCACACTTTGTTATTTGTTGCTTCTCTAAATCTTTTGAGATGCTGCTTGCAGCTACTTAAAAAACGTTGGCCACTCAGGTATTGGATGGGCTTAGAAAGTCACCAAGACGTGACACCATTTAAAAGTTTTATCTTGGTTTCTCAGTGAAATAAGGGCATCTCTGTTATTTAGAAATCTTTGTGTTAGTCTGAGATGCCTAAGTGCATAGTCCAAATTGAAAATTCCAATATTTTGCCCCATCTGAAATATAATTATTTGCACAGGCTTCTCTTTCAAAGGGAGGACAAACAGGTTGCCTTGAGAAGAGCTATTCTATTTGCAATTGCTGGGGCAGGTGACAAACACGTGTGTATCTGTGGGCAGCCTTGTTGGGCTGCCTTCCCTGACTGCAAGGCTTTTGTGAGCTGGTAACGCCTTAAAATGTGTGAGAATGCTGCGCCCTAGGAGTGGAGGCCAAGGGCAAGATCCTTGTACATTTCAATACCTTTTCCAACATCAGGCTGGCAGCAGGCAGGCCAACCTAGGGTCACTGTGTGACACATATTTGCAAGCCAGTAAAGCAAAACAAAGCTGAAAGCAAGTGCTAATTTAGGCCCACCAACCTTGAAGTCATCCCTGAAAGGGAGCTGCTTTACCAGTTAATTTTTCTTGCCCAGTCAGCCACACAAAATGCATTGTATTTCTTGGCTTGCCCAGTAAGTGCGACTTACTTGTTACAGCAGAAGCTTCAAGGTAGGAAATCTAAGACCCAAAGCTCTCTCTCTTGAAAGTTAGAATGTTTAAACTGATCTTTGAAACTGTTTTTGAGGGGCAATTTATTTAAAAGCTTTTATTTTATGGTGTTATTAGTGCTTAGCATGACCCTGGATGAAGACTAGTTTTATTGCAGGACCCTTGAGAAGAGGGGTGTATAGCAAGTAACCAGTTTTCCATACCCCAGTAAGCAACAATGAGAACACTCAGTGTATTAGCTTAACTCTTTGTGGGAGTTAAATTGATGTTGGCAGGCTTTGCCTTTAAGGACATTCTTTTAAATTTCCATTTTCTTGAAGTTGGTTTGATTGGCAGATCTCCCCCCTCTCTTAAGGATACAGTGAAACATATTCACTTCTCTTATGAAAATGTTCTTTTAATAAACTACATTCCCAGCCCTTAGAAAAATGCCCAGCACATAGTGGGTGTACAATAAATGGTTTCAGGATAATTGCTTGTTAAAATTAATGAACTCTCTGCTTCTTTACATGTATATGTAGAATTTACATTCATTGGAATAATAAAATAGAAGTCAGCAACCATGCATTAAAAAACTATGAAAAGATGAAGAGAATATGCCTTCATATGGGAAGGAATACTTACTGTGAATGAGACCTAGTTCGTCACTGAGCTTCCTGGTGGCCAAGTCAGAAGAGAAGCACAGTGAGTTTTCTAAATTTCATAATGAGAAAAGAGAAAGCACACTGTTTTTCAAAAAAGAAAGTTATTACCCAGTCACTGAATTCTAAAAGAACTTCATGCTTGCCTTGTTCATAGACTTTAAATAATTTAATTATTTAAAATTATTTTGTCTAAAACTCTCATGTATCTCTGTTAATTATAACATGAAAAATAGCATTTACATTATGCGTAAATGAAGACAATAGTTTATCTTCTAATAGCTGTATAAACCATCTACTAAGTTGTCAAGATTAATTGACATTAATAAAACCACCGTCTCACAGAGTTCCAAAAATGTGGATTCTCTGTAGGAAAGTTTCTTCTTTCGGTGTCACAAAAAAAATTTTAAATCAAAGATTCCTGGATCTGCTTGTTTGGCATTATTTGATAAAAGTGAAAGAAAGGAGGAGGCTCTACAGGTTTCTGAAATATCAAATGCTGTGGAAATATTTAAGGCTAAATGTCTTTCCCACTAGACTGCAAATGACATTTATATTTTCTCAACACTTTTATTAAAATATTTTTATTAGATGTATGCACATTTTTGCCCTTATCAAACTGTTTTTAAATTGGCAGGTGACTTTCTGGGGAAAAAAACCTTCATAGATTGGAAATAAGAACTTGCTAATTTTAGATTTACTGTGGAAAAAATGCAGGCTATTTTTAGACTTCCATATTTTGCAAACTTATTGAAATATATACTTTACAAGATACAGAAACATAGCAATTTTTTTTTTCCCTAGACAGGACTGGATTGATTCTACTGGGTAAGAATTTGACTAGATTTTTCTGGATTTAGCCTTCAAAATAATTTAATAATATATTAGTATATTGAGAATATTGGACTGAACATTTTTAGAGATTGATTTTGGTCTTCAGTAGTAGCTCCTTACATTTCTAGGACATGAATACTTTAAAGAAACGAATAGTTTATTGAGGAATTGCAGTATTCATTAGGGCAACACAATCTCTTTGGAAACCAAATGTCTTGCTGCTTAACAGAGAAAACCATGCTCAACTGCACAGCGGAGAAGGGCAGTGTACTGTGCCTTGAGTATGGAAGAAAGGGACACTGTACATTTCCACAGCACTTTTAATCTGAGAATCCTAAGTCATTATTGAATCATGTATCAAAACTCACAGCGCTGCAGGATTTACTTGTCAAGACTGGCTAGCAGGATTTTGCTAAAATAACAGTTGTAATGGGAACATTAATAAAGCCTGAAAATGGAAAACAATATATGAATAGAAAATAGAAGACAAATATGAATGATGTGTGTGGGTATATACTTGTCTGTCTATAGATGTAAAAGGCACAGAATAATTAATGGTTTTATAATTAACATGACTTTTTACTATATGAAAGTCTAGGGTAATATCTGTCAGAAGACAGTAGCTCAAGTCAGAGAGGAAAATGCTGCATTTTGTAATTAAACCACCATTCGCAAAATAGAGTTTATATATTATGTGTATTTGCATATTTTCTCTATTTTTGAAAATTACATTCACTTCATTTCAGTTTGTTTTATTTTAGATACTGAAATCCTTATGTTTTGTCTATTCCGTTGTCTACGTTTTAAATAAATTTCTTTATGCAGTTTTTAAAATGTAGACCTTTAGAAAAACAGACTAGTATTTTAAAACTCTTGGTATGATGGAAATAAGATTTTTATACCAAAGGGTTGGGAGAATGATTTTCTCTGATGTTCAGGTGGAACACCTGAAAAGTCATGTCCTCTTTGCATGGACCCATGAAATATTGCTAAATTAGATAGTATATTTGTGAGCATAGATTCTAGTTGAGATAAAAAGTTTCAATTCAAATTTTAAAGTTTTAATCATTAATTTATTTCTGTGGAATATGAATTGGAAAAATAATGTCCGTTCTTTAATTTGATAACGAACACTTTGCTCTTATTTAAAAATGTAGTTTGAGAACTAATAGGGACATCATAGTGGGGACTACTTAAACATAACTGTGGGAGAAATGATCCAAAAATGAAACCAAAGAGCTATGGACAGAGATCACTGACAAACTGTTAGTGTGTGCACTTGAAAGTAATAAGACTCATTTTCATTAATCATGGCTTGATTTTTCTGACTGTACCTCTCTTCATTCATTCATTCTTATTTCCAGACCACTAAAATATTGAACACCTACCTACTTTGAGCAATACTGTCTGCTAAGTAGTGTAGTGGTACCTGGTGAACAAGATTTAATTCCTGCTCAGGCAATAGCAGAGAAAATAATATGGGAGTCTAAACAAACAACTGTTAGACAACATGAGATGTATTCAAGGCCAGAGTAAACAGCAGACTACATGCTATCGGCACAAAGAGAGAGAAGATTGCTTTTTAAAGGAGAGTTCAGCAGTGATAGCTCCAAACTTTTTGTATAGAATTAGAGGCAGCAATCCTGTTGGAGGGCTGGGAGTGGCCCAAGGATTTTTGTCGCCAAGCTCCATTTATATAACCAACACACTATTTTTACTTAGATACTACATTTATTGGAATATCTTTCCATTGTTCTTAAACTTTATAGGTATCTAACATCTTATCTATTCTTTGGTGCAATTATGGGGTTAAGGGAAAAAGTGGCGTTGAGCAGGGCCTTGAAGGATATACCAAATAGCTACAGTTGTAAGTAGACTTTCTTGGAGAGGGACCAGCATTTACAAAGAGACACAGAAGCTGAAGAGTGCATGTGATTCTTAGGGAAAGATGGATTATTCTTAGTTGGAATGAGGGAAATGGAAGGAAAGAGGGGGAGAGAGTTGTCTTGGGAAAATGAATTAGGCTATAGACAAATCATGGAGGAGCTTGCGTTCTGAGCAGGATATATTCTTGAAGTTATTTGAGAGCCACTGGAGGTTTTTAAGAGAAGTGACAGGTTCAGAGCTATTAATTCATTAGATATGCTTGTTCAATCTAGTCAAGTTTCTTTCTTCTTCTAGTTGTCACTACATCAAATTGAAAACATTACAGTAAAAGATAAATTCCAGGACAATTCGCATTGGTAAATGGAATTTTTTATGTTTTTTGTTTCTCAGTGCAAGTCATTTGGCCATTAGAATAGCATTTTCAGGTAGGACTGTTGGCTCAGCACTTGGGAAGCTCATTGCTTTTAATTGGGTTGCTTGGGTTTATTTAATATGACCCAATTTATATGAAAAAGAAAACATGTGCACTGCCTACTTGGTGGAGTACTCAAATAATTATGCCAGGACTTGCACATCAATTTTTACAGATTTGTTTTAAAATCTGCCATGTCATAATTAAAATCAGAACACGGTTATACTCTCAGCGATTAAGAGAACTTTCTAAAGTGAGATTTTCAGCTTCATTGACTTCAAAGTAACACATAGTACATTAACACTGCTAGCTATCATGGACTTATCCAGATTAAATACTTTCAGTGAAAGATTGAGCCATGATTCTTTCCTGCTACTTTCTTATTGAAAGAACTATGTTACTGTTATCTTTCTACAGGGTGCCATAAATAAACATTCAAGGATTTTAAAACTCAGGTGTCATTTAACTATTTTTAGTCACATAAAGTTATGCCCTTCCCTGAAAGGCCTTGTTGAAATGGAAGTAACTTGCATTTAAATATTGAGTATTCAATCAATAATTAAAGTGATGTTTAATAAGGAAATGCAAGACAGCTTTAAATAGTAATTTTAAGTACCCCTTTCATAGATAAGAAAAAATAAGATAAAAATAAGGCCTCTATTAGTCAATACAAGTTAATCAGGGAGCATTCTTGTTGAATTAGAGAGGGTATTTTGCAGCACTGAGAAATTCTTGTCAGAAATTACCTTACCTCCAGCTTTATCCATTGATCAACCATTTATTGAGCTTTTTAGGGAATTCAAAAGCAGTACAACATGTGATTATTGCCCTTGGGGGGATTTAATATTTAGCGAATACATTAATAATGATCATCATAGATCCCCTTTATCTAGTGCTTGCTATGTGTCTGACACTTTTTAAATCCACAAAGCACCATGTAGATTTATTTAATCCTCACTAGAACAACCTAAGGTAGGTACAGTCATTACCTTTATTTTACTGGTGATGAAGCAGACCCAGTGAAGATAAGTATTTTATTGGTATTAAAGGGTAGAGTCAGGTTCCACCAAGGGAATCTAACTGTGAGCCAGTGCTCCTACCCATTACTGGACATTGCCTCCAAGAATAATAATGCATGTGACACAAACATAAACAGTGTAAACAGTCAGAAGCAACACATAGGTTAAGAAAAAATAGCTTCCCAATGGCCATTTATAAGTGTGGTATTTAGAGTGCCAAACTTTTTCACAGAAACTATGTGATATGTGGCAGTTAGTTTTTTGGGTGTGTTCTCGTAAAGCCTAACTACTCTACAATAAACCGCAGGAAAATGCTACACATTGGGTAAAAGATATATTGCTCAGGTGATGTATATACCAAAATCTCAGAAATCACCACTAAAGAACTTATTCATGTGACCAAACACCATCTGTTTCCCAAAAACCTATGGAAATAATAAAGAAAGAACATATGCTTTGGAATCAGATGCCAGGGGGGCCAGTCATATTCAGCTGTCACTAGCTGCATGACCTTGAGTGTGCTACTTTTTCTGAAATCTAGACCTCATCCAAGAGGTTAATGATACCTAACAGTGGAGTAAAGTTCAAATAAAATGCTTTAAAACTAGTTTGACATATGGAAAGAGACAGATATAGGTGATTTTTTTGGTTTGTTTTTGTTTTTTGAGATGGAGTTTCGCCCTTGTTGCCCAAGCTGGAGTGCAGTGTCGCAGTCTTGGCTCACTGCACCCTCTGCCTCCCGGGTTCAAGTGATTCTCCTGCCTCAGCCTCCCAAGTAGTTGGGATTAGAGGCACACGCCACCATGGCCAGCTAATTTTGTATTTTTAGTGGAAACGGGGTTTTACCATGTTAGCCAGGCTGGTCTCGAATTCCTGACCCCAGGTGATCCGCCTGCCTTGGCCTCCCAAAGTGCTAGGATTACAGGTGTGAGCCACCATGCCTGGTGATGTAGCTGATTAATCGTGACTCCCAAGGACAGGGGACAAAGTTGCCTATTATTTTTTGTTCATTAAAATTAAAAGCATCTTTTATTGCTTTTATATCATGATATCAGTACATGTTAAATGCAGAAAAATTAGTAAATCATGTTAGCAGTAATAAGAACATTTAAATTGCCACTTAATTGATAACCAGAGACAGTTGCTGTTAATATTTCATTGATTTTCTTTCATTGATTTTCTTTTTTGGATATTCCGTCTCATTAAATATTCTTTTATAACATCATTGTCCCCCCGATAGCGTAGTAATCCTTGGTATGAATGTATCATACATTGACTTAACTATTCCTTATTATTGGGCATTTAAATGTTTACATTTTTTTCTACTGTGGACTGAAGAAATGTATTGTGCTGAAGAAATCTTACAGGTTAAAAAAGTATACATGTTTTAGATTATTTGTAGTCTAAATTATTAGAAATAGAGTCAGGTGACCAAATGGTGTTCACACTTTAAACACTTTTTGATATTTTCTGCCCAATTACCTTTCATAACAGTTGACTAACTTATATCTCTGCCAGAAAAATGAGTACTCATACTCGTTTCCCTGAATCGTCTTCATACTTGGTAGTTTGATAGTTGCCAACCTGATAGGTGAAATAGGAGCTATCATTTTAATTTTAGTTTTTTCTTACTATTAATGATGTTAGAGATTGTTTTCGTAGTCTTTATTGGCTATTTATACTTTTTTGACTATTAGTATACTTAATGCTTTTGAAATAATTGTCTTGTTATTAGAAAGTTAAAAGTGGTCATTTTAAATCAAGGCATTTAATGTTTGCCTCATATATCACAAATTTACATATGTATTTATTTCAGTTTGCTGTTTAAAAAATCTTATGAACTTTTTGATATGTACATGTTGAAATTTTTATATTCTAATTTATGAAGTGTATTAGTTTTTTAATTATACTTTAAGTTCTAGGGTACATGTGCACAACGTGCAGGTTTGTTACATATGTACACATGTGCCATGTTGGTGTGCTGCACCTGTTAACTTGTCATTTACATTAGCTATATCTCTTAATGCTATCCCTGCCTCCTCCCCCACCCCAAAGTTTATCAGTTTTTAATATTTTTTCCCACTTAAAAAAACTTTAGAATTTACTTTGGTATATATTTTGTGATATAAGAGTTGTTTTTAGTCCATTAATTCAAGAAAACCTTAACTTCATTTCTACAGTGTACCAGGTATCATGCTTTTGCCTAGGGAATAATTGGTGCATGACACAGGCAGAATTCCTATCCTCATGAAGCAGCTACTCCTTCAAATGGCTGGTTGTGTCATTATCAACTGTTGATGCCCATGCATGACTTTTTCACTGACTTAAATGTCTGCTTCATTACGTACCAAATTCATGTGCAGAACTGGGTCTGCTTAAAGACTTACTATTTAATTCCATTCATTTGTTTCTCTGTATCTGTGTCAGCATCTGTTTGAATTACTATAATTTTAAAACAATGCATTTTAATAGTAAGGCAAAGGCTATCTTCATTCTTCTTACTTTTAAAATTTTGCCTCGACTTGTCCCTTGCATTAAAAAAAAATTTTATTGTGGTATAATATATACACATTTGCTATTTTGACCATTTTTTGAATGTACAATTCAGTGGCATTAATTATACTCACAATATTGTACAACCACCACTACTATCTATTTCTAAGATTTTTGTCACCCCCAAACAGAAACTCTGTACCCATTAAGCAATAACTTCCCATTATTCGTTCTGTCAAGCTCCTGGTATCCTGTAATCTACTTTCTGTCTCTACCAATTTGCCAATTCTAGATATTTCACAGAAGTAGAACCATATGATATTTGTCCTTTTTTGGTCTGGCTTTTTTCATTTAGCATAATGTTTCCAAGATTCATCCATGCTGTAGCATGTATCAGAACTTCATTTATTTTTGTGGCTGAAAAAGATTCCATTGTATGTATACCGCATTTTGTTAGTCTATTCCTCTGTTAAGGACATCCCTTGTATTTATACTTTTGGAAGAACTTCAGAATAATTTTGTTGAAACTCTCCCAAATCCTCCTAATTTCTTCCTAACATCCTTTCATGTCCCTTTCTATCTCTATTATAATCTAGTAATGCTACTCAGGTTGTTAATACTGAGTACCTTTATCCTGGCCCAAGCCAAGCCTTGTACCTGATCCCCGAACCTCTCCTCCTCTCAAGCTAACCCATGCTTCAAAATTATTGACTTCCGGGGGGCGGAGCAAGATGGCCGAATAGGAACAGCTTCAGTCTCCATCTCCCAGCGCCAGCGACACAGAAGACCGGTGATTTCTGCATTTTCAACTGAGGTACTGGGGTCATCTCACTCGGGAGTGCCGGACAATCCGTGCTGGTCAGCTGCTGCAGCCCGACCAGCGAGAGCTGAAGCAGGGCGAGGCATCGCCTCACCTGGGAAGCGCGAGGGGGAAGGGAGTCCCTTTTCCTAGCCAGGGGAACTGAGACACACAACACCTGGAAAATCGGGTAACTCCCACCCCAATACTGCGCTGTAACACCGGCACACTGGAGATTATATCCCACACCTGGCCAGGAGGGTCCCACGCCCACGGAGCCTCCCTCCTTGCTAGCACAGCAGTCTGCGGCAATCTAACCACAAGGCAGCAGCGAGGCTAGGGGAGGGGCGCCTGCCATCGCTGAGGCTTAAGTAGGTAAATAAAGCCGCTGGGAAGCTCAAACTGGGTGGAGCTCACAGCAGCTCAAGGAAACCTGCCTGTCTCTGTAGACTCTGCCTCTGGGGACAGGGCTCAGCTAAAGCAGCAGAGGCCCGTCCAGACGTGAACGACTCTGTCTGACAGCTTTGAAGACAGCAGTGGATCTCCCAACACGGAGGTTGAGATCTGAGAAGGGGCAGTCTGCCTGCTCAAGTGGGTCACTGACCCCTGAGTAGCCTAACTGGGAGACATCCCCCACTAGGGGCAGTCTGACACCCCACACCTCACAGGGTGGAGTACACCCCTGAGAGGAAGCTTCCAAAGCAAGAATCAGACAGGTGCACTCGCTCTTCAGCAATATTCTATCTTCTGCAACCTCTGCTGCTGATACCCAGGCAAACAGGGTCTGGAGTGGACCTCAAGCAATCTCCAACAGACCTATAGCTGAGGGTCCTGACTGTCAGAAGGAAAACTATCAAACAGGAAGGACACCTATATCAAAACCCCATCAGTACGTCACCATCATCAAAGACCAGAGACAGATAAAACCACAAAGATGGGGAAAAAGCAGGGCAGAAAAGCTGGAAATTCAAAAAATAAGAGTGCATCTCCTCCTGCAAAGGAGCACAGCCCATCGCCAGCAATGGATCAAAGCTGGTCAGAGAATGATTTTGATGAGATGAGAGAAGAAGGCTTCAGTCCATCAAACCTCTCAGAGCTAAAGGAGGAATTACGTACCCAGCGCAAAGAAACTAAAAATCTTGAAAAAAGAGTGGAAGAATTGACAGCTAGACTAATTAATGCAGAGAAGGTCATAAACAAAATGACAGAGATGAAAACCATGACACGAGAAATACGTGACAAATGCACAAGCTTCAGTAACCGACTCGATCAACTGGAAGAAAGAGTATCAGCGATGGAGGATCAAATGAATGAAATGAAGCGAGAAGAGAAACCAAAAGAAAAAAGAAGAAAAAGAAATGAACAAAGCCTGCAAGAAGTATGGGATTATGTAAAAAGACCAAATCTACGTCTGATTGGGGTGCCTGAAAGTGAGGGGGAAAATGGAACCAAATTGGAAAACACTCTACAGGATATCATCCAGGAGAACTTCCCCAACCTAGCAGGGCAGGCCAACATTCAAATTCAGGAAATACAGAGAACGCCACAAAGATACTCCAGAAGAGCAACTCCAAGACACATAATTGCCAGATTCACCAAAGTTGAAATGAAGGAAAAAATCTTAAGGGCAGCCAGAGAGAAAGGTCGGGTTACCCACAAAGGGAAGCCCATCAGACTGACAGCAGATCTCTCGGCAGAAACTCTACAAGCCAGAAGAGAGTGGGGGCCAATATTCAACGTTCTTAAAGAAAAGAATTTTAAACCCAGAATTTCATATCCAGCCAAACTAAGTTTCATAAGTGAAGGAGAAATAAAATTCTTTACAGATAAGCAAATGCTTAGAGATTTTGTCACCACCAGGCCTGCCTTACAAGAGACCCTGAAGGAAGCCCTAAACATGGAAAGGAACAACTGGTACCAGCCATTGCAAAAACATGCCAAAATGTAAAGACCATCGAGCCTAGGAAGAAACTGCATCAACTAATGAGCAAAATAACCAGTTAATATCATAATGGCAGGATCAAGTTCACACATAACAATATTAACCTTAAATGTAAATGGACTAAATGCTCCAATTAAAAGACACAGACGGTCAAACTGGATCAAGAGTCAAGACCCATCAGTCTGCTGTCTTCAGGAGACCCATCTCACATGCAGAGACATACATAGGCTCAAAATAAAGGGATGGAGGAAGATCTACCAAGCAAATGGAGAACAAAAAAAAGCAGGGGTTGCAATCCTAGTCTCTGATAAAACAGACTTTAAACCATCAAAGATCAAAAGAGACAAAGAAGGCCATTACATAATGGTAAAGGGATCAATTCAACAGGAAGAGCTAACTATCCTAAATATATATGCACCCAATACAGGAGCACCCAGATTCATAAAGCAAGTCCTTAGAGACTTACAAAGAGACTTAGACTCCCATACAATAATAATGGGAGACTTCAACACTCCACTGTCAACATTAGACAGATCAATGAGACAGAAAGTTAACAAGGATATCCAGGAATTGAACTCATCTCTGCACCAAGCGGACCTAATAGACATCTATAGAACTCTCCACCCCAAGTCAACAGAATATACATTCTTCTCAGCACCACATCACACTTATTCCAAAATTGACCACTTAATTGGAAGTAAAACACTCCTCAGCAAATGTAAAAGAATAGAAATTATAACAAACTGTCTCTCTGACCACAGTGCAATCAAACTAGAACTCAGGACTAAGAAACTCAATCAAAACCGCTCAACTACATGGAAACTGAACAACCTGCTCCTGAATGACTACTGGGTACATAACGAAATGAAAGCAGAAATAAAGATGTTCTTTGAAACCAATGAGAACAAAGATACAACATACCAGAATCTCTGGGACACATTTAAAGCAGTGTGTAGAGGGAAATTTATAGCACTAAGTGCCCACAAGAGAAAGCAGGAAAGATCTAAAATTGACACTCTAACATCACAATTAAAAGAACTAGAGAGGCAAGAGCAAACACATTCAAAAGCTAGCAGAAGGCAAGAAATAACTAAGATCAGAGCAGAACTGAAGGAGATAGAGACACAAAAAACCCTCCAAAAAATCAATGAATCCAGGAGTTGGTTTTTTGAAAAGATCAACAAAATTGACAGACCGCTAGCAAGGCTAATAAAGAAGAAAAGAGAGAGGAATCAAATAGACGCAATAAAAAATGATAAAGGGGATATCACCACCGACCCCACAGAAATACAAACTACCATCAGAGAATACTATAAACACCTCTATGCAAATCAACTAGAAAATCTAGAAGAAATGGATAATTTCCTGGACACGTACACTCTTCCAAGACTAAACCAGGAAGAAGTTGAATCCCTGAATAGACCAATAGCAGCCTCTGAAATTCAGGCAACAATTAATAGCCTACCCACCAAAAAAAGCCCAGGACCAGATGGATTCACAGCTGAATTCTACCAGAGGTACAAGGAGGAGCTGGTACCATTCCTTCTGAAACTATTCCAATCAATAGAAAAAGAGGGAATCCTCCCTAACTCATTTTATGAGGCCAGCATCATCCTGATACCAAAGCCTGGCAGAGACACAACAAAAAAAGAGAATTTTAGACCAATCTCCCTGATGAACATCGATGCAAAAATCCTCAATAAAATACTGGCAAACCGGATTCAGCAGCACATCAAAAAGCTTATCCACATGATCAAGTGGGCTTCATCCCTGGGATGCAAGGCTGGTTCAACATTCGCAAATCAATAAACGTAATCCAGCATATAAACAGAACCAAAGACAAGAACCACATGATTATCTCAATAGATGCAGAAAAGGCTTTTGACAAAATTCAACAGCCCTTCATGCTAAAAACGCTCAATAAATTCGGTATTGATGGAACGTACCTCAAAATAATAAGAGCTATTTATGACAAACCCACACACAGCTAATATCATACTGAATGGGCAAAAACTGGAAAAATTCCCTTTGAAAACTGGCACAAGACAGGGATGCCCTCTCTCACCACTCCTATTCAACACAGTGTTGGAAGTTCTGGCTAGGGCAATCAGGCAAGAGAAAGAAATCAAGGGTATTCAGTTAGGAAAAGAAGAAGTCAAATTGTCCCTGTTTGCAGATGACATGATTGTGTATTTAGAAAACCCCATTGTCTCAGCCCAAAATCTTCTTAAGCTGATAAGCAACTTCAGCAAAGTCTCAGGATACAAAATTAATGTGCAAAAATCACAAGCATTCTTATACACCAGTAACAGACAAGCAGAGAGCCAAATCAGGATGAACTTCCATTCACAATTGCTTCAAAGAGAATAAAATACCTAGGAATCCAACTTACAAGGGATGTAAAGGACCTCTTCAAGGAGAACTACAAACCACTGCTCAGTGAAATCAAAGAGGACACAAACAAATGGAAGAACATACCATGCTCATGGATAGGAAGAATCAATATCGTGAAAATGGCCATACTGCCCAAGGTTATTTATAGATTCAATGCCATCCCCATCAAGCTACCAATGAGTTTCTTCACCGAATTGGAAAAAACTGCTTTAAAGTTCATATGGAACCAAAAAAGAGCCCGCATTGCCAAGACAATCCTAAGGCAAAAGGACAAAGCCGGAGGCGTCACGCTACCTGACTTAAACTATACTACAAGGCTACAGTAACCAAAACAGCATGGTACTGGTACCAAAACAGAGATATAGACCAATGGAACAGAACGGAGCCTTCAGAAATAATGCCACACATCTACAACCATCTGATCTTTGATAAACCTGACAAAAACAAGAAATGGGGAAAGGATTCCCTATTCAATAAATGGTGCTGGGAAAATTGGCTAGCCATAAGTAGAAAGCTGAAACTGGATCCTTTCCTTACTCCTTATAGGAAGATTAATTCAAGATGGATTAGAGACTTAAATGTTAGACCTAATACCATAAAAACCCTAGAAGAAAATCTAGGTAGTACCATTCAGGACATAGGCATGGGCAAGGACTTCATGTCTAAAACACCAAAAGCAACGGCAGCAAAAGCCAAAATTGACAAATGGGATCTAATTAAACTAAAGAGCTTCTGCACAGCAAAAGAAACTACCATCAGAGTGAACAGGCAACCTACAGAATGGGAGAAAATTTTTGCAATCTACTCATCTGACAAAGGGCTAATTTCCAGAATCTACAAAGAACTCAAACAAACATACAAGAAAAAAACGAACAACCCCATCAAAAAGTGGGGAAAGTATATGAACAGACATTTCTCAAAAGAAGACATTCATACAGCCAACAGACACATGAAAAAATGCTCATCATCACTCGCCATCAGAGAAATGCAAATCAAAACCACAATGAGATACCATCTCACACCAGTTAGAATGGCAATCATTAAAAAATCAGGAAACAACAGGTGTTGAAGAGGATGTGGAGAAATAGGAACACTTTTTACACTGTTGGTGGGATTGTAAACTAGTTCAACCATTATGGAAAACAGTATGGCAATTCCTCAAGGATCTAGAACTAGATGTACCATATGACCCAGCCATCCCACTACTGGGTATATACCCAAAGGATTATAAATTATGCTACTACAAAGACACATGCACACGTATGTTTATTGTGGCACTATTCACAATAGCAAAGACTTGGAATCAACCCAAATGTCCATCAGTGACAGACTGGATTAAGAAAATGTGGCACATATACACCATGGAATACTATGCAGCCATAAAAAAGGATGAGTTTGCGTCCTTTGTAGAGACATGGATGCAGCTGGAAACCATCATTCTTAGCAAATTATCACAAGAAGAGAAAACCAAACACCGCATGTTCTCACTCATAGGTGGGAACTGAACAATGAGCTCACTTGGACTCGGGAAGGGGAACATCACACACTGGGGCCTATCATGGGGAGGGGGGAGGGGGGAGGGATTGCATTGGGGAGTTATACCTGATATAAATGATGAATTGATGGGTGCTGACGAGTTGATGGGTGCAGCACACCAACATGGCACATGTATACATATGTAACAAACCTGCACGTTATGCACATGTACCCTAGAACTTAAAGTATAATAAAAAATAAATAAATAAATAAATAAATAAATAAATGACTTACTGTCATCTACGTAAAAAAAAAAAAATTATTGACTTCCACCTTCGTTCTAGTAAAAATAGACATTCCTTCAGTGCAATTGATCTCATAGAGGTATTGGGAAGAAACAGTCTGAACGAATTGTCCTTAGGTTGTGAATGTTACATCCTCTTAGCCCTCTTGGTGAAATGTGTGTTTTAGGAAAAAGATGTTTGTGAATTTAAATGATTTTCTATTTTGTAGAATTCCAATAGTATAATAAAGTATCCTTTAAAATTTTCTACACATGGGTAACATATTTTTGAATCGAGGGCCAGCTTCTTGCATTGGCTTCCCATACATGCTATCTTAAGGCATTCCTGTTTTTTGTTTTTTCGTTTTTTTCCAGAAATTGTTTTTATTTTCACTAATGAATCCATTGATTTTATTTTATTTTGGAATTCCTACCATAGTACTGACATTAGTGACCTCAGCGATGGTGGAAATGGGAGGTGGTTTGCATGTGTGATTGGCAGTGGGTAGGTGTAAATCAGGTACTATTTTAAGATGAAATCTTCCTGTAAGTAACCAAATGCTAAGTTCTATATTGCAGTCCACGAATCAGGGATGGGAAAGAGAAATGAGGGTTGGCGTGGTATGAGACTGCTTCATGGATAATTCTAGAATAATTTCTTTGGAAATGTGAGTTATAGAACTTCTGTTCTTTTTAAAAGTAAAGGTAAAATCCTAGGAGAAAGAAACTTAGATGGGTAATATTAGTTCTTCTGCTTTGTATATATAGTGGGAAAAGCATTGGTTTTGGAATCATAGAGACCTGGGTTAAATTCATGGCCCTGTCACTAAGTAGCCTATGTTATCTAAGCCATGTTAATTTTTCTCTCTGAGTCTTGGTTTCCTCAACTAAAAAATATACCTCACTGAGTTGTTTTAAAGATCAAGTAACTTAAATGTGAAACTCCTGGCAGTATATAGTTCATTGTATATATGCAATGAAGATCAATTTCCTTTTTCTTTCTTTCCTGAATGACAACAACAGTAGCATAGAAGAAATATTTTCTAGCACCAAATGTCAACCCTGCTTGGATTAATGGCTGAATAAAGATAATGTCTTAAACTTTCATAATGCCTTAACTTTCCTATGTGTAGCTTTCATTTCATGCTTCACTAAATTATGGTGCTTGCAAGGCACCTCAAACTTTTCTAGTACAGAGCATACTGTAAGCAGGATAGAATTAACATTATCTCTGGTCTATAAAATACGGTACCTGAATTCTTAGTGATTGATAGGACGCATGTTGATGTTGCCCTGGGACGCATTCTTGCCTGAGTCCTGCAGCAGTGTTTTGCCACCTGTAACTATGTTGAATAAAAGTGGTTTCATCTATCATTGCTGTAGCTTTTCCTCACAGAAACAGTCTTGATAAGGATAACAAATCCAGGACATCATAGTATCAACAATCCTTTCCTCTTCAAAGGCATCTTTCAGACAAGGCTTTAATAGCCCTGCACAAACATTAATTATATAAACCTTGCACACTATTGCTTTGTGGGAGGCTAAGTGTTGAGTAAAAGTGATCATCTGAACACAGGTTGGCATATGGGGGCAGTATGGAAATAGGAAAAGTGGGAAGTGGCTGCTCGGCATGCATTCACTGCTGATAAAAAGTCAGCAGTGTGGCGCTGGCTGGTCCTATGTATACTTCTGCTAGATTTCCTACCCATGTACGAAATGTATGCCTTTCTTTGTTAAAGAGAAATTTGTGAGCGATATGAGCTGCTTGAATACAAAAGGTGTTAATTTTTATGATTAATTCAGCATACTGCATAGTCAGTGGCACCCTGATGTCTGGGACTGAGTTACTTAGTATCATCTGATGAAGAGACATCCCCAAATTGAGCTCAATCTGATTCCTGTACTACATGGTGAATAAGAAACTTGATGGCTTCTCATCAGAATATATCTTACCACCAGGAAATGATTTA
Organism: Piliocolobus tephrosceles; assembly: GCF_002776525.5. NCBI lineage: Eukaryota > Metazoa > Chordata > Mammalia > Primates > Cercopithecidae > Piliocolobus > Piliocolobus tephrosceles. Next base: position 24,560,926 of record NC_045438.1, on the reverse strand, counting down.
GTGGAGAATTGAGCCTCAGTGTTTGTAGGAATAGTGTCTAAGATTTATATGATACTATCGCTGTATATATAATGTGTAGCATATATGTGTCTGAATCTTTTTTGTTTTATTTTGATCATAATTTTGCATCATTAGTGATTCAGAATAGTAGTAATGGATATTTTTGGGGAAAAAAGCTGTTACTTCAAAATGTCTAAAAGAAATTACACACATTTATTTAAATCTTTAATAATGCTTTTTAGACTACCATAGATAATATATCTATTTATGTCACAATGATGCTGAATATACCACTAAAAATGCCAACTGTCTTTAATGCTTCAGTACTGGTTATTTTTTACCTTTTTGGATTTATAATTTATGTCTTTGATTAATTTTTAATCTGGGAAAGCAAATTAATTGTTTTGTGTTTTGTTTGATAGGCATTTTTAAATGTAAAATTAATATAGAAAAATAATAATAAGGCTGAAGCAGGAGGATTGCTTAAGCCCAAGAGTTCAGGGTTATAGTGTGCCATGATCATGCCTGTGAGTAGACACTGCACTCCAACCTGGGCAAGAACTTAGCATAGTACCTGGTACATGTAAGCATTCCATTGATATTTGTTAAATGAATTGGAATTACTATCATGAGCCATTTTCCTTGGTTGAAATTCTTGCTCGTTTGATTCCTTGACTTGTTTTTGATAAACTCAAAGATGATTTCTGCATTTTGAAAATCTTTGCATAATTCAGAATGGAAGAATTCTTTTTTCTTCTCTCCAGGAAAAGTCTTATTTCATAGTTACACTTGCCCAGAAAACATAAGAGCTGCTGTGATAATTGATAGGAACTACCTGTAGTAGACGTTAATTATCTTCCCAGCATCCACTACCCACTTTCCTTCCCTCCTTGCAGTACTTAGATTTTCCTTTGAAGAGCCACCCCTCCATGTAGCAGCCCTCAGTTTGGGTGAGATTGCATGGACTCTAGTCCAAGGTGGATGCTGAATTAATTAATTAATTAATTAATTAATTAGAAACAGAGTCTGCCTCTATTGCCCAGGCTGGAGTGCAGTGGCGCAATCTCGGCTCATTGCAGGCTCCGTCTCCCGGGTTCACGCCATTCTGCCTCAGCCTCCCCTGCGGCTGGGACTACAGGGGCCCGCCACCACGCCCGGCTAATTTTTGTATATTTAGTAGAGACGGGGTTTCACCGTGTTAGTCAGGATAGTCTCCATCTCCTGACCTTGTGATCCACCCGCCTCGGCCCCCAAAGTGCTGGGATTACAGGCGTGAGCCACCGCGCCCGGCGGGATGCTGAGTTTATATTACCCAACCAATCAGAACATTCTTCCCTCACTTACTATAGGCTTATGTATGTATATGTGTCAGTTCCTAGGCCTTTAGGGTGGTTTAGGGGGAGTTCAATCAGTGAGAGGATTAAGAGATGTGAGTGAGAATTCATGAGACCCACTTTCATGGGAGACGCATTTTGGAAACAGGAGGGAAACCTGAGGGTGACATATGGAGAAGGGCAAAACGTAGGAAACCACAGAGAAAAGAGCCAGGTCCCTGACTGAGCTGCCCCCAAAGCCAGTCCCACCTCTGAACTTTACTGTTATGTGAGCAAGTCCCTTTTGTTTTATAACTAGTTTATTTTTGGTTGTAAAGGGGAAAAAATCTTAACTGATATGTAGCCTTATCGTGATCTTATTATTTTATATGAAAATAATAAGATACTAGATTCTTCACAAAATATTTTGATTAAGTGTTTGCTTTTAAAAGGAGATACAATTCATTCCAAAAGCACAAAAGTTCTTCTCTGACTAGAAAACAAAAATGCATTTGTGTATTTTAGATGACAAAGCCACTAGAAAAACTGGTAAAGTTTATGAGAAACTCATAAATGTTGTCCATTTTGTGATTATCACAAGTATCCAAGATTTTATGGGCTTTTGCATGCCACAATCAATTTATCCATGCTTCACACACCTGATATTTATCATTGTACCCTATAAGCACTGTTTGTTAGGAAAAAAACCCATTGCAATGGAGGTTAGGAAAAAATAACCATGTAAACAAAAGTCCATTCAGGTTACCTCTGGTGAGTTGTTTTTTCGTGCCAACAAGTCTTAATTGTTTTTTATCTGCCTTAGTTTCCCTCATTGTTCATTTTGAAACCTCCCAAAGTTAAACATTCCATGAAGAGTCATCCAAAACTGAGAATATATTTGGAATTCTGCTTCTCATGACCTAGTGGTATCGCAAGAGGGATCAAAGGGGTTTTGTTCTGTTTCTATAATCAGCTATTTCTTTGAGAGGGCAGATTCATAAGAGTTTGAATTATGCTTAGCAATGCATACAAGGCAAGTAGCTACATGGCATTTTAATTACCTCCCTCCACTCCAGTGAAAAACAATGCCAGGCACAAGCAGATGTCCAAGGTTAAATTCAGTTTGATTCTCTTAACGTAGCAAATAATTTGACAGTCTCCTTTCTTCATAGGCTTTTTTTTTTTCTTTTTCCAATCTTGGTCAGTTTGCTTCCCCACCCTTTCCTTTTATTTCCTAGGGATCTACCTTTTGCTAATGGTGAGACAATTTCTACTCGACAATTTTTTCTCTCTGCTAGACTTTATATGGCATAATATTAATACTCACAAAGGGAACAGATGGCTGTCTTTGGAATTAACCAATTATAGTAATACCTTAATCTGAATTGACTAATTAAAATCCTCAATTAACTGGTATTGATAATTCAACATATGTGACCTCTATGATGACTTAATGATGTAGTGAGTTTGCAAATGGGTGCTTAGAATTTTTTTTCTGCCCTTTGTTGTAAAGAGACAAAAGCAAAGGGCAAGGAAACAGACTTGTCTACGGAGTTATTAAAACTCTTAAAAAACTCAAAGACTAATATGCAGGGTTTGCTCTAGGGTCAGCACACATTTAAGCTAAGTTTTCATATTTTCAACATCTTTATAATCATCTGAATTAATCACGAATACTTTGAAATTTTTTCAGTTTTCAATTTAATTTGATGAATATTTATTGACCTTCCAAAATATTCTAAATACTGTTCTGTCAAAGCAATAAAAAATGAGTTTTCCACTTACTATCGCTACCTAACAGATTACCCCAAAACTTGAAATAACAAGAGTCATTTTATTATGATTACACATTCTGGGAGACAGGAATTCAGAAAGGGCTCCAATGACAGGTTATGGCTTGGGATGTCTCACATGGTTGTACTCTAACAGTGGTTGGAGCTGGAACAGCAGGGTGCTTGTGCAGCTGAGGACGCTATAGTTGTGTAGCTTCAGAGCCTCTCCAGATGCTCTCTCTAAGCTGACCAGCTTGGGCTTCCTCACAGCATGGCAGGTCTGAGCAAGCGTTTGAGTTAACAGTGTAGAAGTTATATCACCTTTATGACCTTTAGGAGCCTTGACAGTCATGCAGTGTCACTGCTGCTGCATCCTATTGATTTCAAATGAGTCACCAGTCCCTGCTAATTCAAGAGGAGGGGAATTAGACTTTGTATCTCATTGAGATAGTGGTGAGGTTCTATAAAAGCATGTAGGACTAGAAATATGGTCATCTTTGGAAAATATAATTATCCATAATGCACATCTTTTCCAAAGAAGCTCACAATCTAGGATAAATGCATGATTCTCAACCTGCATATTGAGACACCCCAGATTTCTGTGACACACTCACAGGGTAGCTGAAGGATATTTTATATTTTTGAGGGAAACAAAGTGACATGTGTCACACCATGTAAATTACTTCTACTAAGTTGTTTGGCCTTGATTACTCAATAAACAGAATGGTTTGGCATTTCTTCTGTCCCATCTATGCCATGGAAAAATTAAAGAAACACTAAAAAATTATAGCAACAGAGAAAGTTTAGGAAACAGTGAGATAAAACCAAGACGTAGGAATTCAACTACAGTTCTAGCAGACCCATAACTAACATTTGTAGGTTTCAGGGCATGAGTACAAATGGAGCCACTAGCCTGCCCCTTTCTCTTCCCCCTTACCTTTATGAGATCACATGCACGTGTGCATGAACATCCCAGCTTTCATATCCGAGCTCTGTACTCTCTCTCTCTTGCACCCTAAAGAAGAGCCTCTTCTTCATCCTGGAAATGAGTGTACCAGAGGCAAATCAACCCTCTGGAGGAAGGGTCATGGGAAGAGGTCCATGTGGAAGCAGACTCAATATGGATTTCAGTAAGGAATTCTGGAGTTACAGGTACCCAGAATGTGACTTAGGAAAAGATACCAGGGCCATGGATAAGCATGTGCCCTTGGCCTTGCAGACCCTCAGCCCATTTGGAGGCATGTGGATGGAGGGACCTTTTAAAATATTTAAAAATACAGGTCGTAGGCAAGGTCTGGTCTAAGAGTGGTCCTGAGACTCAGCATAGACCCCAGCAAATAGTGGATCCTCAATACATATTTGATAGATAAGTTAATCTAGGGCAGATTCTGATAAATAAGATTGACAGAGGTAAATATTGGCTATTGTGGAAATTGAAAAGAGAACCACTAATTCTGACTAGGTACCTTATAAAGGTTTCTGTGTATATTGCATTCAAGGATGAGGGGGAGGAGGAGAAATGGGAAGGGAAGTCTGTAAATGGCAGGGGTTAATGAAGCTGCTATAGGCAAGAATCAAAAGAACACTACAATTATGCTCACTATCAGGGTAAATCTGGGCTTCATAGCATCCTAAAGCCTATGCAATTTGAGAGGCCCTCTTTCAAAAAAATGCAAAGGTAGGTACAAAAAAATCACAGAAACAAAATTATAAAACCTCCCAAAGCTACAAATACAAAAAAAAAATCTAGGAAATTAATTTTTTCATTAATTAACCATCTGCCACACATCTGTACTATTTTTATACTGTTTTTGGCTGTATACTCTTTGATTGCCTCTAAGCTAAACATCAATTATATATTCTGTAAAGAAAATGGAAATATAACTTACTCTAGTATGATTTAATATTTAAAAAATTGTTGATAACTGACAAATTTTTAGCCTCATTATTATTAGTAATCTGTGAAATTTTATGACTTGTCAAATTGGGAAAACCTCTTATTATGTTGTTGAATTATTATAGGCCTACTCTCTATTTTCAGTATAGTTATGGATTTGTTCCCTTCAAACCTAGTAATTCAAATAAATTCTATTTTACACAATTACCACAAATATATGAGAAATCTGAAATTTTATAATTGTATATACTGCACTATCAAAACTATTTCTGACAAGGAAAAAATCTGTTTTGATTAGATTTTCACAACAACCAAATTCTCTGTTAAAATTATACATACGGTGATTGGAAGAATTTTCTACAAATTAGCTTCTACTGGCTTCACACAGTTTAACCTTGCCTCTCCTCCATGACTTTGCTGTTAGAGCTGTACACCATCGGAACTCACCATTGGCCCACACCTTCGTGTCAGGAGACTGGGAGATGGCATAGTGGGCCATAAGGGTATCCTTGGAATCTGTTCCTACACTGGGTTAGTTGGCAATAACTTTAATGGAAGTATCTGTACACTTAAAAATATATGACAGTATAATGACATCATATGTATCCCCAACAAAATAAACCACTCCTTAGTCATATCCTCGAAAAGTACATGGCTACCCAGTGTCACTTAGTATGCAGGAAAGTTGGAGTGGAAAGAGAGAGTGACCTTAACCTGTTGCAGTTAAAATAAATTACTTTTGCAAACTGTACAAAAGTCATGAGTCCATGTGAACCCATTGCTTTGCAAAGGGTGTGTGCAGACTAGGCCGTTGAAGCTTAAGCTTCATTCACTTACATTCACCTCTGCTCACCATTCTATATTCATGAAGGCAGAGGAGTAGCCCAGACTGAGAAAGAGTATTCTGTAACAGAAAGAACACTGGACTGGAATCAAGAGGATTGGAGCTTTTGTCTTAGTTTTTCCAGGCTCTGTTGATTTGAGCCACCCTCTGGAATTTACTATTATTTGTCAAGTCTTAGCCTTTACTCATTTACAAAAGGAAGTGGAAAATATGAAACCCTTTGAGGTTCCACCTGTGAGATAAGACATATTAAGTTATGCAAACTATGTACATTTTCATCCATATTGTTTCTGTCAGTCAGTTCTGCCATTTCTATAATTCTCGTTAATGTTATATAAACACTGAGCAAGAACTTAAAAATAGTCTAGCTCTGCCATAGAGAGATGTACCACCAAAAAGGCAACGAAGTGGGAGAACAAACAAGTTATCTTTCCGAGTGCTATCACTAGAAGTACACTGGAGCATTTTTTTCAGTTAAAAATAAAATGTTTCAAGAAAAAGATGCAGAAGTCACACAGCTTCTTATAAAAACAATTTGAATGCAGACATTTACACAGCAAAAAAATAGAAGTCTCATCTCCAAATTTCACTACAGAGGGGAATTACTGCTAATCATTGAGACAAGTGTGTAGCCTTCCAGAGCTGTTTTATACACACACGATGGCAGGATGATATTTTAAAATATTAACTGAAGTATTTTTTCCCTCTGTATTTCCTAATGGTCCTGGCCTTTTACCCATTCCATCAGCACATTCTGCATTCATGGCCTCAGATAAAAGATGACCCAACTGAACCTATTTTTAAAAAGGGAGCCAACTTTTCAGTGTCAAATTTTTGAGTTTCTAGTCTTTGTGGGAATAGAAAAAGACAGATCATAAAAGGAGATTTGGAAGAATATAAGTCATAAGAAGTCTTAGAGATTTCAAGATTAGATAAAAAAGATTTCAATTCTTAGTGGGAGAGAGAGGAAAAAGTACCTCTGGCAATTTATACTGCTTCTCTTCAAAAATTAGCGAAGCCCTATTTTGGTGACTAAATTGCAATAAGATACCTTGCTGAGTGGATCCTTGCCAGAGGCAGTGGCTTAAAGAGCTGACAACACCTTCATGTAAAAACAAAGGCCCCTCCTTTTAGCAGCAGCCCTGGCTTTATGCCAAGGGTCCTGACCTTCTAAATTTCAGCCCCAGTCATTCCCAAGCAAGTACTGTTTGCAGTGTTCAAACCACACAACTGTATGAAGTATACTTCCTTGTACATTCCTGAGAAAGAAGGTACTCTGCCCTGTTTCCCCAACTTAGATGAACTTGGTAGTGGAGAGGTGGACTGAAGCATGCTTAGAGAATCTGAGGGTAGAGAGGTTGTGTCTGCTTTCCCAGTAGACCTTCAGGCAGTGGTGGTGGTGGCAAGGCCTTAGGAGCAGGAGGCATGGCAGTAGAGTGTGTTGAGACCCACTGGGCCTTAGACAAGTACTCAGAATTTCCTGCAGCCTAGCATGAATGAAATGACTCTTGGAAGAGCATGAAAGAAGCTGAGAGAGCCACACTTAGGGAGGGGAGGGAAGAGGAGGACACAACAATGACTTGCATGACCCTAAGATGGGTGACCAGACTGGAGAATATATCTGAGGACATGAGTACTGATAGATGACAAGACAAAGGACAAGATGTCTCCTTGCTCACATATTGGTGCTATAGAAACTTTCCTGGAACTCAAACACAACATCAGGAATTAAATTTCTATCATCACAGAAAAATTGAGTTAAAATAGAAAATAAGCTCATTATCTTAGCCAAGTTACATTTCTTGTGCATTTGAATTTGTAAACTGAGATTCGTACTACATTAGCATTGCAATGCTAACAAGATTGCATGTATATTTGACAGCATGCCTGGGACAGTCTTCTATATCAGCACATATAAGTCTACCTCCTTTAAAAATTTCTTCTTAAGATACTACGATATAGGATTTATCTAATCATATGGCTGGATGTTTAAGTTGTATCAATGTTTCACTCTTTTGAATGTTGTAGCAGTAAATACTCTTTTACATAAACCAACTCTTATTAGCACAGCCTCTTTGAATAATCTTTTTGAGTACCTAGATACCAGGTGTTGAATTACCTTCTAATTGGAAACACCTCCTCCCCTACCCATATGAGAGATCATATGCTAAAATTCATGTTCAGTTTTCAATTATTTTAGCACTCACATTTTTATCAAATAAAATATCATGTAATGAAATATGTGGCAAGTCTACATTTTAAAGAACTAAAGTTGAGGCAGTCTGAATGGGAGAAGGTAGAAGTCCAGAAGCTCTGCTGCTCTGCTCAAATCTCTCCCCACCTTGGGGCCTTACCTTTCCCCTGCCTCTGCCTGTGAGTCAATTCGAGGGGACAGGGCTGGATGCTTGCTGCACCCCACCTCCTGCTCACTGGTTAGGAAAATCACAGACAAGATTTAAGATTTGGAACTGGCAAAGCCAGGTAGCCTACGTGTGCTTTATAGCTTTTTTGACTCCTGCTTCTGTGATTTAATATCAAGTCTTGTAAAGTTAGTTGTGTTTTCTTTTGTCTTTTCATAATACATAGTATACAACTCATTTATAGCATTTACCACTTTGTTCTTTCTTTAAAATGCTGTTCCGGAAGATTTCCTTACTTAGCTTTGAAATCTACAGAACTTACTCATAAAATTTGGCAAGGACTAGTTTTTCCATAAGACCTTCTGAATGAATACATGAATCACACATTTCCATAACAACTTAAATATAGTAGGCACAAGCTCATCTTCAAGAATATAGATACTTTAAAAAGGCACAAATGTACCTATTTTGGTCTCCTCTTGTCTTTGAACCAGTTATACAGGGCTCTAAGTGTTACTGCTTTGGAATGGCCAGTTTGCTTTATATAGATTCATTGAAAGGGCTGGAATTGACCCAAAGGTCCCCCATTATATTCTTGGAGCCACCTTTGGTGGATGACATAATGAAAGCAGCATATGTACCTATAAAAACTGCTACTGTATATGAAGATGGGCTTGGGAAATGTTGAACAAAAGTGGAAATATGTCTGCTTTTTACATCTGAGTGAGGAGAATCAAAAGCTGCCCATGCCACCCAAACTCTCAATTTTGTTACCAGAATGAGCAAGTGGGAGACACAAGAATGAAAGAAATGAAGAATGAAACACAAAATGAAATAGAGTGGAGAGCATGTGATAACTGCCAAATGCATAATGAAGGAAATGAACCACAGGAGGATAATACAGTTTCTTTCTTTAAAATTTTTATGCTCACATAATTTCAGACCCATACGTTCTCAAAAAGATGAAAATTGAAAGTTGCTGACATGATGCCACTTACCTCTAAATATTTCAGGTCTGTATCCTAAAATTGAGAACCTTCTTTTACATAACCAAGTGTAATATTAAAATCAGAAAATTAACATTAATACATGACTGTTAGACAGACAGAGTTTTCAACTTGTTCCAACAATTCCCTTTTATAAACAACAAACACAAATGACAACAACAACGGATTACACGTTGCATTCAGTTTGGTCTCCTTTAACCTGGAATAATTCCTCAATCTTTCTTTGTGTTTTATGGTACTGACATTTTGAAAGTGTACAGCCATCTATATTGTAGAATGTTCCTCGATTTGAATTTGTCTGATGTTTCCTCGTAATTAGATTCAGGTTACACATTTTGGCAGGAATTCCACAGAAGTAATGCTGTACCCTTCTCAGTGCCTTCTCTTAGAAAGTGCATGATATAGAAAGGTTCCATTACTGATGACGTTTGATCATTTGGTTAAGGTGGTTTCTGCCAGGTTTCTCCACCAGTTACTACTATTTTTTTTTCCATTGCAATTAATACATATTTGAGAGAGAAACTTGGAGACTATGTAGATACCCTGTTGCTCATCAAATTTACACATTCTAGTTTAGCATCCATGAATGATTCTTGTCGGAATCAATTATTACAACCATCATTGCAAAATGATGACTTTGCAAGTTCATCATTCTTTTCATATTTATTAATTTGCTTTGTACTGTAAGAAGGAGCTTTCTCTTCTTTTGTAGGCATGTATGTGTGTATGTATGTATGTGTGTGTACGTAGTTCATTATGAACTTATGGATTCTTATTTTATTCAATGAGTTATACTTGGTTACTGTCATTATTATTTTGAAGCTCAAATTTCCAAGATTTGACTAATGGGAAGCCTTTAACGTGGCTCTTTGGCTTTTTCTTATGTACCCATACTTCTTTGAGCACTTTCTTTTTTTTTTTGACTTATTATTTCTTTTTCTTTCTTTTTTTATGATTATACTTTAAGTTCTAGGGTACATGTGCACAACTTGCAGGTTTGTTACATATGTATACATGTGCCATATTGGTGTCTTTGAGCACTTTCTTACTTTCTGGCACAAAAAGATATTCCAGATTCAAGTTGTACTTTCCCTGCCCTGGATGTATTTTAAGTGTAGTATGAGTATCTTTTCTTCTAGGCCTTCTCAGCAGACAGAGCTGGGAAATGGAATTACACAACACACACACACACACACACACAAACAAAATATATAATCTTAAGTTTGTACTAATACCTCCAATTTCTATTCAAAGCCGCAAAGACCAAAGCCTTCCTCCTGTCCATATTTGTAACACTTTTGACAGTGAGAAACCTGGTTCCCATTGATTGTAATGTATTTACTTATTTGTCTAATTCTGGCATATATGCAGAATGTAGTTTCAAAATTGATAACCCATATGCCTGTGAGAAAAAACCCCACTGATTGGACTTCTGTAATTGTTATCGATTCTTTTTGTCTTTAGCCTAAAGGTATACAGTCCAAATATTCCACTCAAAAGTTCCTTGAGTTAGCCCTCCCTGGTCCCATTTGGTTCATCCATTTGTTTATGTTCCTTTGTTTTCTTTTTTCTTTCTTTCTTTTCTTTTTTTTTTTTTTCTTTGAGACAGAGTCTCACTGTGTCACCCAGGTTGGGGTGCAGTGGCACAATCTCAGCATCTCAACTCACTGCAGCCTCAATCTCCTAGGTTCAAGCAATCCTCCCACCTTAGCCCCTCAAGTAGCTGGACTGTCGGGGCACCCCACCACACTCAGCTAATTTTTGTATTTTTTGTAGAGACGGGGTTTCGCCATGTTGCCCAGGCTGGTCTCGAACTCCTGAGCTCGAGCAATCCACCTGCCTTGGCCTCCCAAAGTGCTAGGATTACAGGTGTGAGCAATTGCACCCGGTCTGTTTATGTTCCATTTTTGAGATCTCTCCCCCATCTTTACCTTCTTCAGCATGTGAAACATTAAATGGTTTACAAATCAGGATTATACAAAAAGGGGTGTCATTTTCCACCATTCCTGTTATTCTTTTTACTCAGTTTTTACTGAGTATCTGCCTTTAGGCATATGTATATTTTCTAAATTCCTCTTTTTCTTACATAAAAATAGCTTACTATAGATATGCTTTACTCTTTCATATAACAATATATCCTGGAAGTCATTCCATATTAGTTCATAAAGATCTTACTCATTTTTTTTTTTTTTTTTTTTTTTTTGAGACAAAGTCTTGCTCTTGTTGTCCAGGCTCTGGAGTACAATGGTGCTATGTCAGCTCACTGCAACCTCTGCCTCCTGGGTTCAAGTGATTCTCCCACTTCAGCCTCCCGAGTAGTTGAGATTACAGGCTCCTACCACCATGCCTGGCTAATTTTTGTATTTTTAGTAGAGACGGGTTTTGCCATGTCGGCCAGGCTGGTCTTGAGCTCCTGACCTCAGGCAATCTGCCCACCTTGGCCTCCCAAAGTGCTGGGATTACAGATGTGATCCACCGTGCCCGGCAGATCTTACTCATTTTTTTAATAGTTGTGTAGTACTCCATTGTGTGGATATACCATAGTTTATGTCACTACTCTCCTATAAATGGGCATGTAGGTTGTTCCCAATATTTTACCATTATAACCAATACTGTAATAAATAATTTGAATAATATTGTGCACACATATTTTTGTGTTGTTGTGGTATATTTTCAAAGTAAATTCCTAGAAGTAGAATTGCTGGGTCAAAAAGTAAACATATTCATTTTGTTAAACGTTGCAAATCCCTGTCCATAACGATTTTTGTGCATACCCACCAGCAATGTATGAGAGCACCTCATCTATAATTACTATATCATAGATGAGAAATATTATCTCATTGTGATTTTAACTAACATTTATCCTATTTATCTTATTAAACCTTTTTGCCTTTGGTTTTATATACATATGAATGATATATGTTGCAGATATTTTCTTCTAGTTCTTTGATTGTCTTTTGATTTTGCTTTTTTATGTTTTTTTTTTGTCATGCTATTTAAAAAATTAGATAGTCATACTTATCAATGTTTTTTAAATTGCATCTGGATTTTGAGTCATTAGAAAGCCTTTGCCTACGCTCATGTTAAAAACAAATCTCTTAATGTTTTCTTCTAGTACTTTCAGAATTTCATTTATTTAACATTTAGATATTAGTTTACTTGAAGTTTATTCTTATGATATCAGGTACAGATCTAATTATTTTCTAAATGGCTAGCTAATTGTCTCAGCACCACTTATTTAAAAGTCTGTATTTTTTCTGGACCCTTGAGGCATACTTTTATTATAAACTATCTTTTGGGTCTACCTGTGTACTTTCTATTATGACAATGCTGTTTAATAGAATAATACTTAGTTGTCCCATGGAATAAATGGAATATTTATGAAATAAATAATCTCACCTTTGAACATTATTTTAGAGTGACCAACTCTATGTTCAGCGAATTTTAGGTTTCAAAATCATTGATTCTCTACTTAGAAATTTCCTTATCTGTAATTCGTTGTTTACCATTCACAGGACTCTCTCTAGCTAAGCCATCTCAGAGAGAGTGGAGTTTACCTTGGTTGAAAAGATATTCAAATCAGAAAGTTTCCTAACAACTATAGACACTGGTCTAATGTTTGCAATTGAATTTGGGAAGTCAAGGAAGAAAAAATAAATGTAAGAGCTGGATTTTCCACTTAGTTGGGTGGTTGAATTAGCTGACCTTTAAGGTCTCTTCTACTCTGAGTTTTATGATTCCATGAATCATTCCTCTGACTTGGGCCAAGTTAGTAATGAAATGGCAAGGAAAGTGTGGTGGTCAAAGGTGAGTTGGAGAGGTGGTGAGTGGGTGAGAAGAAGGGTTTAAAAGGGGAGGGATTTTAAATAGCAGAGTATGGAATTAGGAAATAAATAACGTTTTTCCCTTTTCAACACCTGGTGTCATGGAAGAGGAAACAAAGATGTACATTTACGGAAGGAAATATTGGATGGATAGGGAATGACATAGGGGTGATGGTGTGGTCATGATAAGGATGGATATAGAGAGTTGGAGAGGATCTGGGGGATAAATAAGATAACAAAAGCATCACCTTCTATTGTTCCAACAGTGAACACAGAGAAGCTATGGGTATGCACAAGGTCATCAAAGTATTTTTGCCTTCTTCCAATCTCATGTGCTTTGGATAAGACACTCTAATTTAAAACCTATACAATTTTCTGAATAGAAACAAATACACTGTATTTTGGAAACTATGTTTAAATTTTAAGGCCATTCTCAGGGGAGAGACATTAAAGGAAAAATCTTCTTTTAAAGAGCTTCTCTATATCAAGGTATTTATATGAATAGATTAAAAATATTCTGGCCAGGTGCAGTGGCTCACGCCTGTAATCCCAGGACTTTTGGAGGCCGAGGCGGGTGGATCACCTGAGGTCAGGAGATTGAGACCAGCCTGACCAACATGGAGAAACCTCATCTCCACTGAAAATACAAAATTAGCTGGGCATGATGGCGCACACCTGTAATCCCAACTACTTGGGAGGCTGAGGCAGGAGAATCACTTGAACCCGGGAGGCGGAGGTTGAGGTGAGCCATGATCACATAACTGCACTCCAGCCTGGACACTGGACAACAAAGAGTGAAACTCCATCTCAATTAAAAAAAAAAAAAAAATCTGAAGCAGCTTCATATTATTTAACTATTCAATCGATGGTAGGAGATATTTTCCTTCACTAATTCAGGAGACTAAGGATAGGCTGTATTTGTGAATTGTTGCATGTGAGAGTGGATGTGCCAATTTAATTTTCTTAAAGAAGTACTCAAAACAATAATATAGAAGGAAAAGACCTGAAGAGTGAGAATGAGAGCGGCACTATAGTGACTGGAATGGGTATGCCATGTTTGCCTGTTATTGCAACAATAATAATAACAATTAGTCAAAACATTCACTGGAAAGTTTGACCTTTTATGCTGCTGTGATAGAATCTTTCTATTCATCACGGGCGTGAAAAAAAGAGTAAAAATTTTTGTGCAAGCAGCATTATAGTAGTACATAGAAGAAAATAATGTTTTCCTTGAAATGATCCCATGTTTTGCCCCTCTGTGTTTGGCTAACTTGGCTTCACTTTACTCAACTTCTGAATGGCTGAGCTGTAAAAGGTTAAAAAAAATCCCCCATCCCACCCTGTTGTTTCCTGCAGAGCTCTTTCATTCTGCATTGAGCAGAGGGAACAACACAAATGTCTTTTATTAGCATTTTGGCTCTTATTTCTCTTTTCTTTTGGACAAATGCATTAATTTAACCAAAGTTTATTGAAAATCTACTCTGAGCCTTGCACAGGAATAATTTTCTATAGTACTTTTCACTGGATAATCTAGTGAATATTTTTGTATTTTATTATTGCCCATTAAAATGACCAGCACATAAGCTCCAAGAGAGTCAGAACTTTGTTTACTGTGTTATTCCAGTGCCAAAAGAGGGTCTAGTACGCGATGTGCACTTAATATTTGCTTAATGAATGAACATATGAATAAATGATAGACTGAATAAAGAAAATGTGGTGCATATACACCATAGAATACCATGCAGCCATAAAAAAGAATGATATCATGTCCTATGCAGAGACATGGATGGAGCTGGAGGTCATTATCCTTACAGAACTAACACAGGAACAGAAAACCAAACACCGCATATTTTCACTTACAAGTGGGAGCTAAGTGATGAGAACGCATGGACACATACAGGGGAATGACGCACACTGAGGCCTACTGGAGGGTAGTGGGTGGGAAGAGGGAGAGGATCAGGAAAAATAACTAATGGGTACTACAGTTAATACCTAAGTAACGAAATAATCCATACAACAGACTCATGTAACACAAGTTTATCTATGTAACAAACCTGTATGTGTACCCACGAACCTAAAATAAAAGCTAGAAAAAAGAATAAATAGATGAATGGAAGGGGATACAAGGATGAATAAGATAGAATATTTTACCTCTAAGGATCTCACAGTGGTGGGGTGAGGGTGGTAGTAGACAGAAGACAAATAATTGTAAAATAATATGGTAGTTCAAGTGACGGAAAACACGCAGAGATTTTAAAAAACCATTTCCCAGCCTGGATTGGAGGTCAGTGTGATGGAAAAAATATTATATAAATCTGACTGTATTATCAATAGCACTTGTATAATTTTATTCACTTTTTCTTGTCTCCACTAGTCTCTAACATTTTTATATTCAAACTCATTTAATTATCATAACAATACTCGGAAGTAGTTACAGTTATTGTTCCCATTTTAAAGGAATAAAAACAGAGGTAGAGAGAGGTCAATTGACTGGTCTAATGACGCAGATCTAGTAAGTGGTGGAACCAGGACTGAATCCAGGCAACTTGCTCCTGTTGTTCGTCCATCAGTGCTCTCCTACTTTTTTCCCCTCCCTCTTCCTGTGAGAATGTGCTTCCAGGATTTTGTTTACACTGGGGAATAGGTGTCTAATAAACTTAACATACTGTTTATTACAGGGATATTTACAAGAGCAGAAGCATTAAGACAAAGGAATAAACCTCTAATTGTAGAATTCTAGTCACCAGCCAATGGGCACAATTGTTTTTTTGTTTATTTTTGGGAAAATAATCTTTAATAATGTTTCTCAACTGACATCACTCTATTTATCCACTCAATTATTAAGGATTTATTGAGTACATAATGGGCATGTCACAGCTTATGTTTTCTGGAAGCAGTCACCAAGATGGAATGCGGGGTGCCAGATACTGATTAGGGATCAACACCTATGAAAAGAAGTGGGTAGAGGCAGAATTGGGCCAAGGGAGAAGTCACTTTCCAGACCTGGGCTGAGAAGAACTTGGCCTACTTGGTAGGGGGGTCTGGAGTCAGAATTGGCCATCAGAGGGGTCCCTGATTAACTTCAGGCCTTTGTCCCCCTTCACTCTCCCCTCTTTGCCCCTACCCCCAACTCCTTGCTCAGTTATTAGATACCAACATGACCTAAAATGAAGCAGTTTTTATTTACAGCTGAGGCCAGCTCTTATAGAGCTGATTGGAGGCTGGAGGCTGACTGCACCCCCAGCAGCTGAGCAGCAAGTTACTTTATTGAAGGGGGATCTAACACATCTTTGTCTATCACAAGTTGCTAGACCCTGGGCTAAATGCAGCGAACACGCAGATAAAGAGGACACAGTCCCTTTGCTCAAAGAGTAATTGTTCCATCTGATTTATCAGTGGTTACCTGTGACGATTTTTCCTTCCAATAATTCTTGATTGCTCAAGGCCCTAGTTGAGGGTTTTTTCCTGTTCATGGACAAATAGCAACGGTATAGTAAAAATAGCACAGACAGATCTGGGTTTGCCTTTGAGGAAGTCATTTTTCCTGAGCCTTAGTTTACTTATCTATGTGATGAATATGACTATATTCTTTGGAGAGAGTTCTAGAAAGGAGACAAGGTATTTATAAATTTCCTAACAAACAATTTTAATACTTAGTAAGTGTTCAATAAATGGCAGTAATTTGTTATAATAAATTATTACGACACTCCTCATCCTCACTGACTGCTACCATTGGCCGTAAGTTTCCTGTGGGCTTCTGCCATCTCTGTCCTTTGTTTTGACCATTACCTCTCTTCTCAAATATGTCTAGGTCCTCACATGATATTTCAAAGCTCTTTATCGCTCTGCTTCCTATGAGCTGACTTCTGTCTGCCTTTCCCACCCTTTCTGCCTCTATTTTTTCCTTTCTAGGAAAATTTGCCTTGATACTTCTATTCCATCCTTAAGCTTTATTGCCTTGGCTACAACTTATGTCTAAGAAGTGTGCACTCTTTGGCTCAGTAGACATTCTAATATATCAAACCATTTTATAAATTTTATAAATTCCTCTAGAATGACTAGAAAAGGCAGCAAATTCTCATTATCCTTCATGATTCCTTCTTAGCTATTAGCATGCTCTCTATTTGGCTTGCATATACCATTCATAAGAACTCATTATTAGGAACAGAGAACCATTCAGTTGCAAAGCCAGAAGTAAGGTTAAGAACTTTTGGCCTCATCTTTCTCATTTAGAAGTAAGGAAATTGATCCTAGAAAAATTAATTCAATTACTCATATTTACACAGCTAGTTAAACAGACACTGGAACCCTGGTAATTAAAGTTGTTCAACTGTATGCTATCTGTCTATTCTTGTTTTCTGTGTCAGTAATGCCGTATTAAGTTTTATGTTCCTAGAATACAAATAAATGAATCAATATAGTCACCAGAGAAGGACTCTAAGAGCTTAATAAGCACATGAGGGTAGATGGTTCTCACTCACATAGTTTTTTGGTAGATGAAGCAAAGCCTTTGGAAACAGATGAGAGTAAGGGAGATATCATTGTTTTCTCAGTTAGTCACCCCAGAATGAGGGGAGATGGGTTGGTCTTGAGCAGGAAGTTGTCTTCATCTTCCTTCTTTCTTCTTCCCTCTCTCCACCCTTCTGCCAGGGGTCAAATACCACAAGCTAGGCTGTCTCTCTCAGGTAATGCTTCAGGAAGAATTGGGACCAACTTCTCAGCCTCAGGTTCTCACCATCTTCAATCCTAGATCTTAGATATCAGTTTTCTAAAGCCTTCCTTTAGGTTGAAGACAGGACCCTTCTCAGATCTGATTGGAAATGGACCCCTATATGTCCAACTAGTGCTCTCAAAGCCAAGTTTTTCCGGGGAATTCACACTCAATCCAGGATGGAGAGAGGGAAATAATTCCAGTTTTCTGCTCATCAGAAAGTTTTACCTGGGCTTGGATGGGCACAATCTAATAAGGTAAATTATCCTTCGTTATCTGTCTTCTCCCTAAAACAACTCACAGAACTAGTGACTTCAGAAGGCCTTGGGGCTTTCCCTTTATTCAAGCTGTGGGTCACGGTGCTCTTTGTTGACAGTTTAATGTATATTTAGAAAAGTTTGGTTCAGCTGGGCCAGTTCCAAACCACAGACCTTCTTTGCATTCTTGCCCACTCTACTGTGTCCTCTGTGAGATTTGCAGAGGAGGATGAGACAGTCTAGAGAAAAGAAAATTCTGTTTAATAATAATAATAATAAATAAATTTGTCAAGTTGTAAAGTTCATCTTTAAGTCAAAAGCTACATCCCAAAGACCACTTATGTGAGAAATCACATTATCTCAGGTGTTTCTGAGTGAGAATTTTAGGCTTACATAACTGCATCTGAATAACTCAACAAGTTTCAAATTGAGTGTCCTTTCAATATAATGGTGGTTGGGGAAACTTTTATTTTCATTAAGTTTTAAAGTCACAGGTTCAGCGATCATATCTTTTTCATTATTGTATGAAGCCCAAACACTGTTTTCCCCATTAATTGATGATAATATGATTTATATTATTAAGATATTACTGGGAATATAAGTGGTAATTTTTTAATTCTCAAAAGCCACAGAATTTTAACTTGCTATTCTCCATAGCACCTAAACAATGAAGAGGTTATTGAACACTTTGTCCCTGTTATAAACATCTGCTCACAAGGATGGAATAGAGATTAAGAAATGAACTGTCCTGGGCCAGGAATGGTGGCTCACACCTGTAATCCCAACACACTGGGAGGCCCAGGTGGGAGTGTTTCTTGAGCTCTGGAATTCGAGACCAGCCTGCACAACATAACAAGACCTTGTTTCTACGGAAAATCAAAAAAATTATCCCAGCATGGTGACGTGTGCCTGTGGACCCAGCTACTGGGCTGTCAAGATGGGAAGATTGCTTGAGCCCAGGAGGTCAAAGCTTCAGCGACTCGTTCTGTCACCCAACTGCACTCCAGCTTGGGGATGGGGGGAAAAGGAAAAGCAAAAATAGAAATGAACTGTCTCTACTCTCCTAGAGTTTACAGTCTGGAAAGCAATCAGACGTTTCATGTCAGAAAGGCATCACCTCCTTATGCACTGAAAACTTTTGTTTAATAAGATTACAATTGAACCCCAGGTAAAAATTTTTAGGAAGTGGCCAAGAAGATAAATGCACAAATATTTCAACTTATGTTGAATACGGTGGCGATTGATTAATAACCCTCACTTAAGAGGGTTAGAGAAGAAAAGTAGAAATTTTCACAAAGATAGCTCTTGTTTTTGAGATTGTAGTTCCTCCTGTTCTCAAAAGAAACCTGAACAATGGCCTTTGGGCTTTGGTTCAGAGCACAACTATTTAATCTGGTTGCTCCTGGAATGGCCTGAGAAGTCACAGTGGGCAGGGAGGGAATGTTGACCTGGCTTCATTTTTGCTTACATATATTCAAAACACTACTCTTCATAGGCATTGAAGATATTTTATTTAAAAATATGAATCAATAAATAAGAACATTGAAAAACATCAAGAAAAGAGGCTATAGCTGAATATCAGGGAGCCCATATTGGCTAGATCTGCTAACCTCTGGAATAGCATCTCTAAGGAAATATAAGAAGCCTTGCTGCTTGGTATCATTTCAAACTGGAGGGACTAATCTGATAGTAAAGCAAAAGAAAACCATAGCTTGCATTAACAAAATAATAGATGAAAAGACTTTGTAAAGATTTTCTACCTCTAAGTTTTTTTCTATAGTTTTTTTTTTTGTACTCAATTGTTGCCAGCATAGTAAGGATCATTATTTCCTGGTTTAATCAGTTTCTATTGGCTATTCATTGTCATAAACCACAGTACAACAATAAAAAGCAAACCTTTCAAAGTTATTACATGACAGTAAAATCATAGTGGGATATGAACTTATGTATATATGGAACAAATATTCAGCATAAAGGAGAAAGTTGGGTGAGATTTTTTAGTATATTTTAATTTCAGAAGGTAGATATATCACATTAGAGTCCTCTTTTTTTTTTTTTTTATCTCATAATAGATAGAAACACTCAAAGGTGGTACAACAGCGTCAACTGTAAAATTGAAGCTGGACTTTTCCCCCATTATCTGCTTTCACCTTTTGCCTACACTTAATAGCATTTTCGGAATTCAGCTCAGGATGCAAAAGGCAGATTCACTACATTGTACACTTTCAGAATGCATTGGTGTCACTTTTTAAAAAGTTTCAGTTCATCATTATCTGTAAAATAAATGTAGGAAGATGTTTGCCTGTATATAGGGAATGTTGAAAAAATAATTGTGGTGTTTGTTTTTAGAATTCTTTACTGGAAGGAAAAGAGAAGAACCTAAAAAACATCTAAATAATTTGAATCTGGGATATAGTCTCACTAGCAAGATAAAGTTTTAGTATTTAATCAAGTCACAGAGGAGTCAGTCTTTGGAGTAAATCAAGAGATAGTTCTGAAGGAT
The DNA here is from genome assembly GCF_002776525.5 of Piliocolobus tephrosceles. Classification (NCBI taxonomy): domain Eukaryota; kingdom Metazoa; phylum Chordata; class Mammalia; order Primates; family Cercopithecidae; genus Piliocolobus; species Piliocolobus tephrosceles. The sequence continues at coordinate 24,540,438 of NC_045438.1, read as the reverse complement.
CCAGACCAGGTTGTGAACTACAACAGGCCAGGGCAGTTGATGAAGTTCTAGAGAGAGAGAGAGACAGGGCTGAACTTTTCAGGGTGGAAGTTCTCAGGCTGGGAAGGGTTGGGCATCTAAGCAGGAATGATCAACCAGGTCCTTTAGGCAGAGGTCAGCAGGCCCAGCTTCTGGGAGGCCAGTGCATCAGAAGACACCCAAGGTGAGTCATGAAAAGAAGACAGAAGTGATTTGTTCTTGGCCTCCTTCTGAACTCCTGCTATGTGGGTGGGCTAGGGCTCACAGGTGTCTGTAGCCAGGAGAGATAGGGCCTTACTCAGATCAGCTTTCAGTTTTCTGATATCCTCACCCCTGGTCTCAAGCTATTCAGCCAATATTGCGTCTTTAATGGTTAAGCTTTGGGGCAGGTGGCTATTTGTAAGGCTACTAATTAGATAAAGGGACTGATTTGCACCAGGATGCAGATAATGCATGGAATTGTGCCAGGACCCACAGCTCAGGAGTTTATGACCCCCCAGCTGCCATGGCAACCATGCCTATTCAGTTGGGGAAGTCTTTTTGTTGTGGGATAGGAGGCAGTGCATAGGGCACAGCATCAGCTTCTGTGGGGTGTGAAAATGAAAACTGAAAATGGAAATGAAAGGACAAGAAGGCAGGAGGGCACTAGATTTTCCATTTATACCCAAATGGATAGATTGCTCTGTGGGTTTGCTTCTACTTGCTTGTCATAAAAATCAGGGCCTTTCCTTGCATGCAACTGTCTGATGAGCCTAATGTTTGGAAGGAAGCATGTATTTGTGAATCTTCTTTTTTTGGTACTGTCTTTACTGTTCACAGCTTCCACCTCAATGTCTTTGATTTATTATGCTTCTTTTTATTTTTCCCAAATGTTTTGTTATGTTTAGTAAGCAGAATATACTATAATCTGCAAGCTTGAGACTCTAGAAAAATCTGAGATCCGTTTTAACATGTATAATATAACATTGCCTTCTAGAGCTAGAATAGTTCTTGAATGGCTCGAGAGATAGGTAGTCATATGCCCAGTTTTTTGGGGACTGTCCTGTTGTCCTGGTACAATAATTAAGAGCTCTTTTCACTCTCAAAAGCAACCTGGTTGGTCAATGGTTATCCTACTAATATCCAGCTCTTTGTAAATAAAGGCCCAGATTATTCTAAAATCTTGATAACCAAGCTGAGACAGAGCTCACTGAAACAGAGATAACTGTTAAGAAGGAGTGGCATAAGAGAGGGTGACATGAACAGCTGTAGAATCTAGGCTGGACTGGGAAGAAAATAAAGCCAGAAAGTAACGAAAGATTGGGAGAAACAGGAGCAGGAGATGGAGAGACTGGGCAAGAGATTCGAGAGAGAACAGGCAGATTAAAAGTCTGAGAAGTAGAGAACTGAAAGGATAGGAAATTGTGGTCAGAGACTGGGGTGTTGGGTTTATGATTTCAGAGGTGGTTCATAAACAATGTGGCCTGGGGTCACATAGTCCCCAGCAGGAAACAAATGATCCACTAAAGAAATAGTCAAAGAGAGCTGCTTTTTTTTTTCTGAGTTGTTTATAGAGGTGAGGGTAGGGTAAAACAAAAACAAAAACAAAAACTAATGATAAACCCAGAAAATCACAGTAATGGATGTGATTTTCAGGCCAATTCATTTTTATCCCCTAGGCCTGAAGAACCAAGTAGAAAGAGTAGTGTTTTAGAACCTGGCGAGTGTGGTAGCCATGGGAAAGGGACTGCTCCTAGGAGCTCTGGCCATAAATAGATGAATGCAACTATTACTAAGACTTTGGCTAGAAAAGAACGTGTGGGGATGGGATCATTGGCTCCTACCCTTGGACCTCCTGCTAGGGACTTCTATTGGTTAAAACTAACTGGAAGGGAGAAAGAAGAAGAGAAGCATAAAGAACAGACCTGGGGTGAACAAAAAATAATCAGCACTTTGAAGAACTGTGAAAATAGGGTTGTAGCAATTTTCTGTAGATATTGTTTCTATCCAGAATTGAAATGGTCTGGCTGTATCCCCACACAAATTTCATCTTGAAGTTCCCATAATCTCCAGTGTCATGGGAGGAACACAATGGGAGGTAATTGAATCATGGGAGTGGTTTCCCCATGCTGTTCTCATGATAGCGAGTGAGTTCTCATGAGATCTAATGGTTTTGTAAGCATCTGGCATTTTCTCTGTTGGCACTCATTGTCTCTCCTGCCGCCCTGTGAACAGGTGCCTTCCACCATGATTGTAAGTTTCCTCAGGCCTCCCCAGCCATGCAGAACTGTAAGTCAAACTCTTTTCTTTATAAATTACCCAGTCTTGATATTTCCTCATAGCAGCATGAGAATGGACTAATATAAGGATGATGGTGAGATATGGGGTGAAGAAAAGCTACAATATTCTCTTCTATAAGTTTGTACATATTGTTATTCTGAAAAACTATAATAAGTGATTTTTAGAAAAATGACTAGGAGGTAACCTAAGACTAAAGTCTCGTAAAAAAGTAAACTAGTTTTGGTGTTATCCGTATTCTGTATTTCTTTTATTTACAAATTATAAATTTTTGTATCGGCTGCTATAGAGTAACAGAGACTGGATATACATTCTAATATAAACAACTAGAAAACCAAGAAAATATATGAAACAATGGTTTTCAAACATGGTCAGCAGATAGCTCAGGACAGTGCCCAAGACAAAGGAAACAATGAGAACTCTATGATTTCTACAATTAACTGTTTGGGAGGGTTTCTAGGCTGCAACCCAGGAAAGAAAACTCAAATAAAGCCTAGATAATTTGCTGAATTATCCAGAAGACAGACTTTATAGTTCAGGAAGGTCAAACTGGCTAAAAATTGCAGAACAAAATTAGAGAAGTGAGTTAGAGAGCGAGGAGGAATTTCAGAGATTTACAGAAGGGTTTCCTCAAGCATTTGATTGAATACTTTTCTGAGCATGCATAGAAGAAAATGATTCCAGGCTGAGGAAAGAATCACTGCAAAGAACAGGTAGAACAATCTTTGGAGCTTACACAGTCTGGGAATAGTTCATGTTCCTACCAGCCAGAGTGAAAAGATCTCCTAATACATGGGCATTAGATACATTCCTTAGAAATGGCCAAATTAACTCCCGCGTAAAACTGCTGTGGACTTATTCTAACACGTTATAAAAGCAAATATTGATAGAATCGAACGAATTCACAGTAACTAAACTGATTCACAGTAACGGTCACAGAAAAAGCTTTACAATACTTAAAGAATATTAAAAAATCCAACAACCAACAACATAATGTTTTCTAGGTCTGTCATACAAACAAAAGATTATCAGACATTCAAAGAAACTGGAAAATGTGACCCATAAGGAGAAAATACATCAATCATTAAAAACACACTCAGAAATCATGCAGAAGTTAGACTTAGCAGATAAAGATACTAAAACTGCTATTATAAATATGCTCTGTTTAAAAAGATTAAGGATAATGCAAATGCAATATGGAAAGAAATGGAAAATATAAAAACACAAAAGTGGATCTTCTACAGTTGAAAGATAAAAAATTTGAAATAGAAAGTACAGTGGAAGTAATTACTGCATGTTGGACACCATAGAAGAAAAAAATTAATGAACTCAAAGACATAATAAAGTCTATCCAAAATGAAGCACAGAAAGAAAAATGGCTTTAAAAAGTAAACAAAGCATTAGTCTCCCATGGAACACAGTGTGAAAAAATATTGAGCTATCTAACATAGGTGTAATTGGACTCCCAGATAACTGGATGACAGAACAATTGTTTAAAGTAATAATTGCTAAAATTTCTCTACATTTGCTGAAAACGATAAGTCATAGGTCTAAGAAGCTCAATGAATCTCAAGTAGAAGAAATATGAAGACAACCACACTAGGGCACATTATAATAGCATTAAGTTACTCAAAACCAGTCATAGATCGAAATTATTAAAAGTAGTTAGTAGAAAAAAGACCTATTAAATACAGAAAAACAAAGATAAAAGTGACCACTAATTTATCATTGGAAACTGCAAGCCAGGAGACAGTGAAGCAATGTCTTTAAATTGTCTGAAAGAAAAAATGGTCAACCCCAAATTCTTCGCCAGTGAAAAGATTACTCAAGAACACAATGATAAAGCCTTTTTCAGACATATAAAACCAAAAGCAGTTTCTAACAGCAGATCTACACTACACTTGACACCAGCACATCTTAGAGTCTCACTCAAGGCCCATACTGTGTACTACCTGGTTCCCACTGCTGATTATTCAAGACCCAAGGACTCTTCAGTCAGCAGATGATGAATCCTGCCAGGCCTGGGTCTTTCCCCTTAAGGTAGCATGTTCCTTTCTGGCCCATGGTGCATCAGGAAATGTCATCTGGGAGCTAGGGCCTGAAATGGAGGCCTCAAGACCCAGTGTGCTGTCATACTGCGGCTGAGCTGGTTTCCAAATTCAAGACAAAGTCCTCTTTACTCTTCCCTCCCCTCTTTTCAAGCAGAAGGAAGGGGTCTCTTTTGGAGCTGCAAGCTGCACTGCCTGGGGTTGGGGGAGGGGTGACACACATACTCCCTTAGCTGCCTCTGCTGGTGTCTCACTAGGTCATGTGCCCCCAAAGTCCAGTGGCTCAAAGCCCAGCACAAGCACTAGGATGTGCCTAGGAGTTGCAGTCCTTTTGGCCTCAACTTCTTCCATGTTTATTTAGGACCCTAGAGCACTTTAGCCTGCAGTGGTGGGGCTTGCTGAAACTCAGGTTTTGACTGCTGGGATGTGTGATTCCCCTCTGGCTAGGGCTGGTTTAAATGTTCCCTCTGTGGGCACCAGCTGAGTTCTGCGTGGTATTGGCAGCACTGTGTACCAATGAAAACTCCCACAATTCCTGTATTCTCCCTGCCCCAAGCAGTCAGGTTCTCTCTCTGCAATATGCAGCTGCTGCTGGGGGTTGGGAGAGGGGCGGTGGCAGTGATTCAAGACTGCCTTTCCTACCCTCTTCAGTGCCTTTTCCAGCAATACGAAGTTAAAACCAAGTACTGTGAGCACTCATTTGAGTTTTGGTTCTCATGAAAGTGTCTTTTTGTGTGTGTGTAGATTGTTATTAAATTTTGTGTTCCTGTGGGGAGGAGGATCAGTGGAGGCTTCTATTCAGCCAACTTGCTCCACCTCCTCTCAATGTGATGTTTTGATCTATGTATAAATTATTAAGATTGAATCAAGCTAATTAACCTGTCCATCAACTTTTTTGGAGGGATGAGAGTGGTAAACATCTATTTTAGCAATTTTGAAATATGCAATATATTATTATTAACTGTAGTCACCATGCAGTGCAATAGATCACTGAAACTTACTTCTCCACTCTAACTGAAACTTTGTACCCTTTGATCAACATCTTCTCTTTCCCCATCCTCCCCTCCCCTGAGCCTCTGGTAACCACCTTTCAGTTCTGTTTTGATGAGATCTCATATGTGGAATCTAAAAAAATTGATCACGTTGCAATTTACACTAGTTGTATTTCATTGATCCATAGCCAAATGTGGCTAGTGACTATCATATTGTACATTTTAGGTCTAAATACTCCAATTAAAAGTCAAAGATTGTCATTGAATTGAGAAAAGCAAAACTTAATTTTATGCTGAAAGCCACTTTATTTGAAGACACACAGATGGGATAAAAGTAAAGGGATGATGGAAACATTCTATATTATGGTAATGATAGTGGTTACATGACTATACATTTGTCATACTTAATTGAATTATTCACTTAAAATTGGCGAATTTATTGTATTTAAATTGTACTTCAATAAAGGTTGATTAAGAAAATTTTGAGCTACAATTGATGTCTTACAAGTTAGCTTTCAAAAATTATATGAGTATATATACTTATTTAAAGTCAAATAGAACAAAGGGTGTAAAATGAAAAGTGAAAGTTGTTTTCCCTTCAAATTTCCACTTCTTTTTCATATTAATATCACTCAACAGGCATAATTTCTTATGTAAATTTCCAGAAGTCATTAATGTACAGTATAAACAAACATTGATCAGGTATGCCTATGCTTTAAAAGTTTTCTTTTCCTTTTTTTTCTTTTTGTCCAAGTAGACTCATATTCTATGACTTAAAAAAAAAAAACATGGACACTGAAACAGGCAGGTTTACTTCCTTTTTTCTTCTTACTGGCTGCATATTTTTCTATTGCATTGATTATTCTAATTGATTTAGCCACACCTATATTGTGAGATATTCAGATTTCTTCTATGTTCTGCTAAAATAAAAAATGTTACAATGGATACTCATGGGCAGACATTTTTCAGATCTTGTGCTTGCTCTTTAAGATAGATTCCTAGCCATGGACTTGTGGGGCCATTGTGTATGTAAGTTAGAAATTTTGATGAATGTAGTCAAACTGCATTTCTGAAAACTTAAATTCTCTCCCACAATACCTGTTTATACATATTCATGCTGATTTGGGGAATTATCAGACATTGTAATCTTCACCAATCTGAAAGGTAAGAAAATGCTACCTCCTTGTTTTTCACTAAATTGTGACATTTTCCTTGCAGTAAAATAGGATAGAACTGTTAGGACTGTCTTTGATAACCAGTGGACTTCAGAATGGATGTATCTGCCTCCTAGAACCCCTGACTGCTGATGAAGACCTAAATGATTTCTACAGCTGCTGAGAGAAATCATCTTTTTTTTTTTTTTTTTAAGGAATCCATCCTCTTCTTTTCACGGTTGTATTGCAGTATGTTTTCCGTATAGATCTACCACTTTAGAGCTTACAGAAGTAGAATATGTATTCGTGTGTCTCTTGGAGTTTATGCTTTTAGTCTCTTCCTTTAAATACTTTTGCCCTCCCCAGTGTTGTCATCCCCCATGGGTATTTAATCATGTATATGACAAACCAGCATTACATGTGATTCTCCTAGTAATGCCATATGGTATCCCTGAATGGGAATAGATGGAGGAATTTATTGACTTTGATCATTGCACTATAACAAATACAATTATGGCATGGGAAACTTCCTACTTTAGTTCAAGAGAAAATGGTGTAACCCCCTCCTTTGGATGATTTGTGTGTCTGAATGAATCAGGAGGTTTTCTCTAGATCCCATCCTCTTTCATATGCAATCATTGAGACGACATGTCCAAATGCATTATTGATGAAGGATTTCTCTCCACCCCCACCTTGCTAATCAAATAATCACTCCTTAAAACAGAGGGAATGATTTAGCAGTTGAAGTGTTGGCTCTGAAACACTTAGACTTGGTGGCATCTTTTAAAGTTTCATCAGGATTGACTTAGTCCCTCATCCTGGAAATATCATAACCACATGGAACCCTAAGTCATTGCAGAAGAGCTGTTTTTGTAAGAAACCCCAAACCTGGGGGCCCCATTTTCTCTGAGATTGTTGAACATACACAGCATATATTTCTGAATTGTGGCCTTAACCATACAAACTAAGAACCTAAAATTCAGGTCTTTGTTATGCCTAGCCAGTTTTACAATTTTAAATAGACAATGTAGGCTGAATAGATAGTTCTGTTTTTAACTTACAGTACTATGTGCATTTTGACACATTCAGAGTTCTTTCATTCTTTTCACAGTTCTATAGTTGTCTCTAGGAGTAAATAAGTCACTTTGTTTTGATAAATTACCAGTTGGGTGTTGTTTTCTGAAACCCTAGCAAAATTAGCCTTCTCCTTACTTTGAGTTCTTAAGGAAGGGAAAAGAGAGAAAGTAAGTGAACTTCGAAGCAGGACATCCAGCTGGAATTCCTGCTTTAAGCACTGTTTCTAATGAAGGCAACTGTCAGGGAGTTACATGCCCCTTTAATCTTGGCCTAGGTTCTTTGAGGACTGTCCCTGTCACTGTTGTGACCTATAGTTTGGTCAAATAATAAAGAATGAAAGAAGTCTCCTTTGCCCACAAAGCAATGGTACATGTAACACAGCATCTGAGGAAGACACTTAGAGGTGGAAACAAGGGGTCGAAGCAAGGGTCATTGGAATACAAGGAAATGCCTTTGTGTGGGAGACGCAACCTGCTGTGTGATTGCCAAGCTCTCTCTGGAGGAGAATCAGGCAAATTTGTTCTCACACTTGATGGGGCAGGAAGGATCCCCAGGGGCGTGCAGTCTATCAGGAAGCTGGGTTACTGAGAAACACAGGAGCCCACTTAGCGCAGATCTGAATGAAAATCCTTTCGAACAATAAAAACTTAGCAGTAAGGCCCTCTGTTTCAGGCTTCATTTAAATGGCAACAGTTCTGTGTCTCTTGGCAGCCCTGAAGCTTTGGCCCCTGTTGTCCCCTAAGTCTGGCACCTCACAGTGTTGCAGAGCTGCTTAGACAATCATTCTCCTGCACTCCCTTTCTGAGGTGGCTATCATCCGGGGTTCCTGGGCTCCTGGGTAATTTCTCATGGGTTTTTCATCTGTGAGACCCTGCTTGTGTTCTTGTTGTCTGGGGAGTCTGTAGCAAATCCTCCCAGCCTTGGGAACAAAGCGGGTTCTGATAAGTGTCTCATCGGCAGCTGATCTCTATTAAACAATACATGCCTTTTCTTTTTTTTTTTTTCATAACATCCTGCTGGTTGCCAATGGCACTGTGTGCCCCTCGTCCAAACACCACTAGGGAATGGGATCCTTGTGACTTTTCTTTACAAAACAGCCAGTAGATCTCAATAAGGGCTCTTTCTTGACATCAATCACCATCCTGTTGAGAGTCCTGGACAGGCCATTTTAATTGACCAGAACCAAATCCAGTTGTTTGGTCATGGAAAATGAATGCCATTAGATTGGTTTTCCTTTGCACACTTTGCAGAGTTAATGGTTAAACATACAAGCACTCTGTTAATAAAATGTAATCAGCCAAATAATTTCAAAGGCTTTCTTAATCTTAAAAATTAGATGGAATTTCAGACATTATGATGAAAATAATCTTTGTAGTAATAGAAGGTTCTATGGCTCTTTTATTTTTCCATTACATAACTGACATTGAGATAGTGTGGGCAGGTGGTTTAGGGAACTGTTTAACCAGATTTGCTAATTTAGACAAATTTTTGAGCTACACAGAAAACAGTCCTCTTATTTGTAAAATGGGGATAATAATATCACTTACCTTCCAGAGATATCATGAAGAGTTAGTAAAAAAAGTAAATGCTAGCCAACAAAAATCTCTTTAGTACAAAGAATGCAGAAATTTCACAGTTGGCTAAATGAATTTGATTAAAATAAGCATATGAAATTAAGACTTTAAAAATTAGAGGGAAAAATTATAGTGTTGTCGTCTACACGTGGTGCATTATGTCACTCTGCTAGATAACACTTTTTGGTTATCTTCTTTTTCCATTTCTACCTGGGCTTGATGTATTCAGTGTTTGATTCCCCAGGGAGAATCAGGGAAGGACATGTGACTGATTTTGTCTTTCACTCCCTTCTCTGAGCCCATGCCTCTCTCCTGTGTATGTATTTCTCATAGCACTTACTAAATTGTCTTGAGATTATCCATTTACCTGTCTGAATTTCCCACCAGGACAAGAGCTTTTTGAAGGCAGAGACTGTGTCTTATTTATCTTTGTATCACGAGCACCTTTCATAACACTTGGCACATAGAGCAGTGGTAGGTCCTGAATAAATGTTTCATGACTGACCGAATGTATTTTTAAAGACTTTTTGCCAGCTTGGAACAGTACTTAGCTATTATTAACTACAACTGGAAAGAATTGAAAAAATAAAATATTATTACAGTGAAAAATATATTTTATTTTTAATATCAAATAATTTAAAAATAATTGTTATATTTTCAAATATCTCAAAAATACTGGAAAGCTCCAAAAAGAAAGTAACAGATGCCCATACATCTGTCATTAAAATTAAACAAATATAAATGCTTTGCTTCAGCTTGTTTTCTGTGTTTATAAAAAGTATAATTTTAAAGACAGAACTACCCTCACCCACTTCAACTCCTCGCTCTCTTCTTCCCATTGCTTCTCCCTCCTCCCTTCCTCTCTGGAGGTAATTACCATCCTGAAATTGTGTGTATTCTGTCTAGAGTAAAAGTATAAATCAACTGGATGTTTTTTTCTTTCACCAAAGTAGAGATTTTTAAAAATATGAAGTCTTTTAAAATTTTCTCTCTCTCTCTTTTTTTTTTTTTTGGTAAAATGCTCTTTTCTCTTAACCCAAAAGCCATGCTAACTAGAATAGGGGAAACTGTCACAGGATGTCTTTGGTTGGAGAGCCTGATTGGAGAGGGGTACAGATTTTAAACATGACCATCTCATGACTTTTGTTTGCTTAATAAAAAAGTGTGATCTGGGAATTGAGACACCTTGCATTTCTTGGTCTTAAAACCACAAATGGTGTATCTAAGAACTAGGCACTTCATTTTTCACAATCTACATACAGTCTGGAAATAGTCACTAACCTCCTTGTCATGGGTGAATAAGAATTTTTCTGCTTGAAGAAAAAAATATTTATTTTGTTCATTTTCCTAGCCATATACTTTCACCTGTTCTCTTTCACTTTACTTTACTTTGTGCATGTAACATAGCAGAGTACACCCTAGGATTTAGTGTAATTTTAATAACTTGTTATTTTCCAGATTCAAATTTTTTTAAAAATTGAGGTTTAACTCACATATTATGAAATTCACCCTTTTAATGTGTATAATTCAGCAGATAATAATATATTTGTAAGGCTGTGCAACTATCACCACTGTCTAATTCCAGAACATTTTCTTCTCCCAAAAAGAAAGTCATACCCATTAGCAGGCACTCCCTGTTTCCTCTGGCCCTAAGCAATCACAAATCTACTTTCTATTTCTATGGATTTGCTTGTTCTAGACATTTCACACAATTGAAGTCATAGGATATGTGGGCTTTTTGTGTGTGACTTCTTTCACTTAGCATAAGGTTTTCAAGTTTCATCCATATTGTAGCATGTATTAGTACTTCATTCTGTTTCATGACCGAATAATATTCCATTCTGTGGATTTACCACATTTTGTTTAATCTTTCATTGACTGATAAACTTTTGTGTTGTTTCTACTTTTTGACTGCTATAAATAATGCTGTTATGAGTATTAATGTAGAAGTTTTTGTTGTTAGTTCTCTGGGGTATATGCACGGGAATGTTATTACCAGGTCACATGGTAACCCTATATTTGACTTTTTGAGGAACTGGCAAGTGGTTTTCCAAAGTGGCTGCCTCATTTTGCACTTGAAAAATCAGTGTATGAGTGTTCCAATTTTTCTACTTCCTTAGCAATACTTGTTATGGTTTGTCTTTTTGATTATAGCCATCTAGTGGGTATGAAGTGGTTTCTCATTATGGTTTTGATTTGCATTTCCCTAATGACTAATGATAACGAACATCTTTTCATATGCTTATTGGCCACTGCATATATTCTTTGGAGAAATGTCTATTCAAATCCTTTGCTCATTTATTAATTGAGTTATTAGTCTTTCATTGTTGAAAGGATTCTGGAATAAAGGATTCATTGTTGAAAGGATTCTGGAATAAAGGATTCTGGAAACTAGATTTTTTTCCAGAGATATGACTTGTAAATATTTTCTCCCACCTTGTTGCTGATCTCACTTTTTGATAGTGTTCTTTGAAGCAAAGTTTTTAAAATTTTTGATGAAGCCCGATTATCTATTTTTTTATTGGTTGCTTGTGTTTTGGTTTCATATTTAGAAAAGCATTGCGTAATCTAAGGTTATAAAGATTTAATCTCATGTTTTCTTTTAAGATTTTTCATAATTCTAGCTCTTATATTTAGAAATTTGACTATTTGGAGTTAATTTTTATGTATGACATAAGATTGATTGACATTCAGCTTCATTCTTTTGCACGCGCATATCTAGTTGTCCAAGCGTCATTTGTGGAAAAGCCTCTGTTTTCCCCCATCGAATTGTTCCAGCACCCTTATCAAAATCAACTGATCATGGATGTATGGATTTATTTCTGGGCTCTCTGTTCATTGATCTGTAGTTCTATCTTTATGGCAATACCATACAGTCTTCAATACTGTAGCTTTGTGGTAAATACTCTAGCTCTGAAATTGGAAATTTTGAGTCTCCAACTTTATTATGCTTTTTCAAGATTATTTTGGGTATGATAGGTCCTGAATTTCCATATGAATTTTGGGATCAGCTTTTCCATGTTTGCAAAAAAGGCAGCTGAAATTTTGACAAAGATTATGTTGAATCTGTAGATTTGAGGCGTATTGCTGTCTAAACAATATTAAGTCTTCCAATCCATGAACATGGAATGTCTTTTCATTTATTTAGGTATTTTTTAATCCTTTTCAATGATGTTCTGCATTTTTCAGTGTGTATGTCTTACATTTCTTTGGTTACATCTATTCATAAGGTTTATTCTTGCTGATTCCTTTGTAAATAGAATTATTTTCTTAATTTTATTTTTGGATTGTTAATTACAAGTGCATAGAAATACAGTTAATTTTTTTGTATTGACCATATAGCCCATAACCTTGCTGAACTCACTTATTACCTCTAATAGGATTTTTTTTTTTGGTGGGGTGGGGGTGGATCTCCTAGGACTTTCTGTATGTAAGATTATGTCATCTGCAAATACAGATAGTTTTATTTCTTCTTTTTCAATCTAGATTCCTTGTATTTCTTTTTCTTGCCTGACTGCCCTGGGTAGAATATCCAATACAACGTTGAACAAATGTGGCAACAGTGAACATCTTTGTCTTGTTTTGGACCTTAGGCAAAAAACTTTTAGACTTTTACAATTAAGTATAATATAAATTGTGGGTTTTTCATAGATACCCTTCATTAGGTTGAATAAGTGCCTTATATTCCTAGCCTGTTGCATGTTTTGTTTTTTAAACTTTTTAATTGATGAATAATAGCTATATACACATGTAGGGTTCAACATGATGTTTTGATCTATGTATATATTATGGAAATATTAAATCAAACTTATTAATATATTCATCACCTCACCTACTTATCTTTTTTAAATAATGAGAACATTTAAAATTTTTTCCTTTAGCAATTGTGAAATATGCAATACATTAGTATGGTCACAATGCTGTGCAATAGATCTCTAAAACTTCTTCCTCTTGCCTAACTGAAACTGTGTACCTTTTCACCCATGACTACTCTTTCCCCACCCTTCCCACCCCAGCCTTTGGTAACCACCATTCTACTCTCTGCCTCTATGAGTAATGATTTTTAAAATTCCAAATATAAGTGAGTTCATGGAGTGTTTGTCTTTCCGGGACTGTCTTATTTCACTTAGCATTAACGTCTTCCAGGTTCATTTATGTTTTCACAAATGGTAAATTTTTTTTCTTTTTAAAGGATGTATAGTATTCTATTGTGCATGTATACCACATTTTCTTTTATTCATTAATCTGTGGGGTTAATATGATAAATATTTGAGGAAGTCAAAAACTTAATAGCAAGAAAAACAAATAACCTGATTTAAAAATGGATAAAGGACCTGAACAGGCATTTCTCAAAAAGAAGATATACAAATGGCCAAGAGATACATGAAAAATGGTCAACATCTCTAATCATCAGGGAAATGTAAATTAAAACTACAATGAGATATTACCTTATACCTGCTAAAAAGGCTATTGCCAAAAAGACAAAAGATAAGTACTGGTGAAGATGTGGATAAAAGGGAACCCTGGCACACTGTTGGTAGGAATACAGATTAGTACAGCCATTATGAAAAATGATGTGGAGGTTCCTCAAAAAGTTAAAAATAGAACTACTATATGATACATAATTCCTTTTCTGGGTATGTATCCAAAGGAGCTGGTGTGTGTGTGTGTGTGTGTGTGTGTGTGTGTGTGTGTGTGTGTTTCATGGAAGCAGGTTGAATTTTATCAAATGCTTTTTTTTCTGTGTCTGTTGAGATGATTATGTGTTTTTTTTGGCCCCGTATTCTGTTAATATGGAGTATAACATTGATTAGTTTTGATATGTTGAAACAACCTGTATTCCTCAGATAAATCTCACTTGATTATGGCATATAATTATTTTTATATGTTATTGAAATCAGTTTGCTAGTATTTTATTGAGAATTTTTGTATCTATATTTATTACATGTATAAGAGCTACTGGTCCATAGCTTTTATTTTTCTTTTGATCACTTCATCTAGTTTTGGTATCATGTTAATACTGGCCTCATAGAATGATCTGGGAAATGTTTCCTCCTTTTCTATTTTTTGAAAAAGTTTGTGAAGAATTAGTGTTAATTATTCTTATTAAGTATTTGATAGAACTTACTAGTGAAGAGATTTGGTTCTGACCTTTTTTTGGTGGTTTTTTTATTATTAGTTTAATATTTTAATTTGTTATAGATTGACTCAAATTTTCTATTTCTCCTTGAATCAGTTTAGGTAGACTGTATTCTTTTAGGAATTTGTCCATTTCATCTAATCTATCTAATTTGTTGGCATATGATTGTTCATAGTATTCTCTACTAATTCTTTTTATTTCTCGAAGATTGGTAGTAATATCCCCTCTTTCATTCCTGATTCAGTAATTTGAGTCTTTTTCTTTTTCTTCTTCTTTTTTTTCAACCAGAGGGTTTATCAATGATGTTGATTTTTTCAAAAAGCACACTATCGGATATTGGGGGAAGATGACGGATAGGAAACAGGGCTAAGGTGCAGCTCCCACATGAATGGACAGAACAGTGTGTGCAGACTCACACTGTGATCTTTTCTCCAAGGATCACTGCAGGAACATACCAGGAAAACTGAAAGAATTCACAGATCCTTTGAAAGAAACAGCATGCCACTGCAAATTCCATGAAACAGGTGAAAAACTGTGAGTTCCCAAAGTGTGAGAGGGGAACCTACCTCCAAACACATATCCCACCTAGGGAATCTGAAAATCCAGATCACAGGAGAAGAATTCAACCTTACCTAGAGATGAAACGGATTTAAGAAGTCACCTGAAATACAAAAGTAGAAGTAGCAGTGTGAAGTGCCTTGCACTTACTCCCAGTCTCCAGCTAAAGCCCAGGGGAGTTATCCCTGACTAAATCTCACAGGGGCCCTTTGGGAAGGCAGCCAGCAGAACTGAGGAGGGGTTGCAGAGAGAAGGAAACTCTCAACTATAATTGGTAGTGGTTTAGACTGGGAACAATTTTTTTCTTAGTGGAGTCCAGGGGATGAGTGGATGCTGCTGTGGATATGAGTGAGCACAGGAGCGCAGGAACTGCTGCTGCTGGAATAGGCAGACAGGGAGGGATGAGGTCTAAAGGCCATCTTGCTTTCTCAGTAGGGTAGCTCATGGTGCAAGGTCTGAGCAAGGCACTGCAGGAGTGGGACTAGCCTCACCAACTTCATGGGAGCTGAGTCAGGCTTCTCACTACTGGGTATCTCTCATGTCTATGGTGAACTATATGATACAGCAGAGGCAGCCAAGATCCCCTCTGGAACATAACCCCAATGGACTGAGAACCCATCCCCCTGACAGTGACCATGAGAGGCCCTGCCCAAAGAGAGTCTGAGTTAAGAGCCAGCTAACCCTGCCCCAACTTGATGGTATTTTACTACCCACCCTGGTAGCTGAACACAAAACCTAGAAACTCTTGGGAACTTTATGACTCTGTCCATCATCAGAGAAACCAAAATACCATGGCCATCTTACAGCATGCTTAGAACTCCCTACTACTACCACAGCTGGTGCTCTCTTGAAAGAACCACCTGCTGGCTAGAGGCCAACCAACTCAGGTCATTAAAGCAACTCATGGCAGAATAAATATGATCTCAGAAAGGAGGATCCAACACCTAATTTCACTGCCCACAACATCCCGGCTAACCAGAGGTCCTGAGTGTGTCCACATGATAATTTCACAGCTAGCTTAACTAGCATTCAAGAAAGCCAGTACACTAAACATATCTGCAACCAAGGACTCTCACAGAGTCTACTTCACTATCCTGCCATCTCTACCAGAACAGATGCTGGTATCCATGACTGTGAGACCTGAACATGGATCACATCACAGGACCCTTTGCAGATATCCCCCAGCACCTGTTGTTTCCTGACTTTTTAATGATTGCCATTCTAACTGGTGTGAGATGGTATCTCATTGTGGTTTTGATTTGCATTTCTATCTCAGAGTATTTTCTAATTTCCCTTGTGATTTCTTCTTTGACTAATTAATAATATGAAGTGTATCATTTAACTTCTACATATTTCGTAATTTCCCAAATTTCTTGTTGTTATTTATTCTAGATTTACTTCTGTTGGGGTCAAAGAGCACACCTTGTACAACTGTAGTATTTTTAAATTTATTAAAACTTGTTTTGTGGCCTAGTATATGATCTATCTTGGAGAGTATTCTTTTTACTCTTGAGGAGAATGTGCATTCTGCTATCGTTGGGTTGAATGTTCTATGGATATGTTAATGGTCTAGTTGGCCTGTAATGTTGTTCAAACTTCTGTTTCCTTGCTGATCTTCTGTCTAGTTTTTCTCTCCACTATTGAAAGTGGAGTATTGAAGTCTGCAACTCTTATTGTTGAATTGTCTGTTTCTGTCTTCAATTCTAAAAGTTTTTACTCCATGTATTGTGGGGCTTTGTTGTTAGAGGCATGTATCTTTACAATTGTACAGATTCAGATTAAGAAGGCATCAAATCATGCAAGATGCAACAATTCATCAATATTTTTATAATCCTTTGCCTTTGTTCACTCTCAGTTTTTGCCTGAGTGACTTACTTGACATGTGATTGTTCTTCTTCTGGTGACCATTTGTAAGAACCTGAGTGGAGAACAAGAAAGTCTAGTAAACCCAGGACTTGTTGGAAGGTCTGGCTGAGATTAAGGATCCATGTAAATAAAGTATTATGCTTCATTTGCTCAACAAATATTAAAATAACTACTACTGTATTGCCAGACACTGTTCAACAGTTAAGAAAAAAAAAAGACAAAGGTTCTGGCCTCGTAGAGCTCACATTCTAGTAAAGGAGAAAGGAATAAAGAAAAAAGTGAACAAATATATGTGTCCTATTTTAATAAGTTCTCAGAATAATAATAAAGCACATCAGGGATAATATTTAATAATATTTAAATAGGATATATGCTCAGGGAAGGTCTTTCTGATAAAAAGTCATTTATCTGAAACATGAGTAAAAAGTGATTTATCTCTATGAACTTCTTGAGATGAAAAAGCAGGCCTTTGAGCTAGGAGTGTGCTGGGTGAGTTAAAGGAGCAACATGGAACCAGTCTGACAGGAAATGGAAGGGCCAAGCCAACAGGCAAGGGCAGAGGGTTAACAGGACATGTCAATTAGAGCTTTGAAGCCCATGGTAGGAACTCTCATTTCGTCTGAGTTGGGTGGGAACCATTGGAAATTTTCAGCAGAGGAGCGACAAGATCCAACTTAGGCTTTAAAAGGATCACTGGGCTTTTGTGTGGAAAACACAATGTAGGGGGACAGGGTCCGAAGTGAAAAGACAATTTCTAATTTAGAAAACCATGTCATATTCCAGGCAAGTTATGGTGCTGGTTTGGACAATGGTGGCAGCAGGGTTCTAGAAAAGAGAAAGGAAGTAGCAAGTGCAGTATGTTTGGGATGGTGAGATAGAAATGGAGGGGCTAAGTGACTTTTCTTGCCACTTTTCTTTTTAATTATGCATAGAATCTAGAGGAACAGTGTAAAGATTTACACTAAAATGAACTCTTGAGTATTTGTTACCCAGATTAAGAAATAAAATATTGCCAATACCTTGAAAGCCTTTGTGATTACCTCCTCAATTACATGCTTCTCCTGTCTCCCAGGTGTAACCGTCATACTACCTTGTCTTGATCTTTCTTTTGTGCTTCTTTGTAGATTTACAAGTGACATACATATACCTACATGATATATTTATGACTTAGTTTTGAAAAACTCTGTAGCAAGCACAAACCTACCTTTGTAGGAAAAAAATGAGATAGAGGGTTCTGGGAGAAGATGACTGAACAGAACTGTATATTCACAATCTGGCTTCAGCTTCTCTGAAAGTTTCTAGACGTCCATCTGGGGAAGTCATCAGGCAAGATCTTGAGCAAATCTTGGGAAACATTGGGCTGGTACACCAGATTTGGGCCAGGAAGCTGGATTGTTTCATGGGCTATGTACTTATCTAGGAGTAAAATCGTAGAGGAGTGAATTGTTCTGTAGTTTCTTCTCAGCTTAACACTGCTACTAAGCTTCTAAGCCTACCTCCTGCTCTCAGGAGCAGACCTAAGCGGCACACATCTGTGGAGTGAACTGTATATTCTCAGCTGATCTAGGCTGTAGAACATGGGTGGAGACCATAAATTCAGCAGGTGGTTGGACAGGGCGCGGTGGCTCAGGCCTGTAATCCCAGCACTTTGGGAGGCCGAGGCGGGCGGATCACGAGGTCAGGAGATCGAGATCATCCTGGCTAACACGGTGAAACCCCGTCTCTACTAAAAAAATACAAAAAAATTATCCAGGCGTGGTGGTGGGCGCCGGTAGTACCAGCTACTCAGGAGGCTGAGGCAGGAGAATGGAGTGAACCTGGGAGGCAGAGATTGTAGTGAGCCGAGATCGCACCACTGCACTCCAGCCTGGGCGACAGAACCAGACTCCGTCTCAAAAAAAAAAAAAAAAATATTCGGCAGGTGGTTAAGATAAGCCAAATACAAATAAAAGCCTGGACTGGCTCACCGAGGCATTTCCAAGTCATGATAGAAAGGAGATAGATACATGGCAGAGGTGTCTTGATGATAAAGTCTTCAATGTGCTTGAGTATCTTGAGTCAGTCTCTTTCTAATCTTAACTAATTGCTTTCTCTTTCTGGAGCAGCTGTCATCCTGGGATCTCCCTTCACCATACTTCTTGGGAGTTCCTACAATTTTATCCTTTCCCCTACATCCCATGTTTTTTGAGGTTTGGGCTTAAATCTATCATTATTATCTTTTTATAGAGTCAATAATCATTTAGACTAACTTCCATATTTACCAAATTTAATGCTCCTTATTCCTTCCTGTATCTTCATCTTTCCATCTAGGACCATTCTCCTTTTGTGTAAAGAATACCCTTTGGGCTGGGCATGGTGGCTCACACCTGTAATCCCAGCACTTTGAGAGGTCAAGGCAGGTGGGTCACCTAAGGTGAGGAGTTCAAGACCAGCCTGGTCAGTGTGGTGAAACCTCGTCTTTACTAAAATTACAAAAATTAGCTGGATGTGATGGTGGGTGCTGATAGTCCCAGCTGCTCTGGAGGCTGAGGCAGGAGAATCACTTGAACCTGGGTGGCAGAAGTTTCAGTGAGCTGAGATTGTGCCATTGCACTCCAGCCTGGGCCACAGAGTCAGACTCCATCTCAAAAAAAAACAAAAAAAAAAACAAAACAAACAAACAAAAAAAAACACCCTTTGGAATTTCTTTGGTGCATGTCTGTTAGAGGTAAACTTTTCTGAGTTTCTTCTTATTATTTAAAAAAATCTTTGTTTTACCTTTATTCTGAAATAAGAATAATCATAAGAATAAATTTTTAAAAATTCATGTGAAAACTTATTGAGCTTTACATTCTTTCTTTCAGTGTTATTTGCATGAACCTGTTTGACCCGCATGAGTGGTTCTCTTGTGCCTCTCAGCCCATCCACGTTCAGCCATCTGGCTCCTCTAAAAATGGGAACTTCAGCATCTTCTCATCATTTCTACTCTCTCTCCCCTTTCCTCACTGGCTGTTTCATGTAGAGGAGTTTGTGCCATTGGCCCTGTTTCATGTAGAGGAGTATCTCCTGATCTTCTAGATTTTCTTGGCCATCTGTTTCTCTTGCCTTTGGACCTCATTTTACATTCTCCTCCCTAGTGGCCATTCTTTGGCCCTTCACACCATGGTTGGCACATTGTTCTTGGTTAGGCTTGTGTCTCCATCCTTGACTGCTACCCAAGTTCCCTTCCAGCTATGCTGCCATCCAGCCACCCTGGATAAATTTCTTTCCAAGTGTGACTTGAACAGTTGAAGCTCTGACTTCACAACAATTTCTATGGGTACAACTTCTGGTAGATGGGTTCAAAAATTAAAACTCTGCTGACAACACATTTAATAGAAAAAGGGACAGAGAGGAAATTGAGGAGCTCTCTCACAATTTATCAAGGTTGAAACGTAAACATTACTTAGAAGGAACCAATGAAAGTTTCAACGTATGCACATGAAATTTTGGTTAAGTAGATATAAATTTTACCTCAAATTTTTAAGTGATTTCCCTGTACTGGGGGTTTAGTACAATGTTTTATGATTTTTAAGTCTCACTGAAAAGAAATAAAAAAAAATTCTCAGATAATCAGATCTGATTAGACTTTGCCACTCTATTGAATTACTGGAACTAAAAGGTGTGTTGCTAAAGGAAAGAAATATTACCAAATAATTTTCACGTTATTACAAATAAAGTCTGGCTTAAAACATACATTTTCAAAGTACTGTTATAACAATTGATGTTAGAGTATCTCTGTTTGACTGATTGAATACTTTAAAATAAAAGTTCTGGAATCTAAATTCAAGCTAAGATTTATCCCCAGAACTCGGCTTGAATCTAGTTTCTTTTTGAAAAGAGCATGCTATCAAGAAAATGGCTTTTGTAACAGGTTGTGGAAAAAAAGTTGCAGTTCTATTTGTGGCTCTGATTTTCTATGTGTTAGCAGGAGTTACTTTATTGGCCTGCATGTCATTTTCCCCAGTTATGAAATGGGGAGACTAATTGTTGCAAAGTATTTTAAGAACTTGAAATGAAAGATAACTATCACAGTGCAAAGAATAACCAGACATTTTACTACATTTGTCTTAATCTGATTTTGAAATTTTTGCTCTTTTTCCAGTCTCACAAAAAAAAAAAAAAAAAAAAAAAAATCTGCATATTTCATCCTGTGGCGATGAATTGTAAGAAGGGATGTGGAAGTCAGCTCTGAATTTCCTTTTCTTTTGGTGTGTGTAAACCCAGTCTTTAATGTTATTGCCCTATTATTTTTGTGGTTTCCTTTCTTCTACGTCAACTGCATTCATGTGAAGGGCTTTCTCCAAGATTAAATGTTTGCCTCATTGGCTGTATTTCTGAAGTTTCATCTGCCAAACTCTTCACATGCAGACTGCATAAAGCCAAGTTTTTCCAACTGAAAATCTGACTATATCCTGGCGCCTCATTATGGTCAGAACCTTGACAGAAATCAGGCAACTGTTGTAATGCAGTATTGAATATGAATACGAAATTATGATATGGAGAGGGAGGTGGAAGAGTACAGAGAGAAAATCCTTTTCAGCCAAGAGTCTCTGATTGGACAGAAAAATGGTGCCAGCAAAAAAAAAAGAAAAAAGAAAAAAAAGGCTGGAGCTGCAAAAGTCAGGCAAGTTAGGTAAAGTGTGTGTGTTTGGGGTATTCCTCCATTCAAGAAAGTTGCTCCACTTTTGTAAACTGGAGCTAGTCTGAATTTGTGAGGTTAGCACTGCAGCTGGCAGGCTGAGTCTGTGGACTCAGTGGAATGTGCAGAATGCGTTTGATCAGTTTCCCTACTTGGGATTGAATGACGGGCATAAAAAGAATGTTATCAAAATAGGCTGAAAGGACTAGTCAAATTCTAGGGATAAATCTTAGCTTGAATTTCCCTGTTGATATTATTTGCTACAGAAAAAGTGTGACTTTTTATAATTTTTGATATACAAAAAGTGCATGGACTATTTTAGTATCTCTACCAGCCTTTGCAAGTCTCCTATTATTCTCTTCCCCCTGTACCTCAAGGAATCTGACACCAGCTCTGCCATTTGGGAATATAATATGGAAATGAGCATGAAGACAGTTTTAATGACCTTATTGTGTCCTTGACAACCAAGAGATGTTAGTCAAAAATTGCTTTAAGAAAAGCAAGGATTGGAAAGCTCTCTTTTTCTTCTGAAAGAAACTTTGGTAAGAGCCTATTTATAAAGTTTATTGGCCTTATCCGTCCTTTCCTCCTGTGTTCAAGGACTCCACAGATAGTTTCCCTCACAACATACCCAGGCAGTAACACAGCCTGATGCCAAGAATATCCTCAAGGTTGTCGATCTTTATTCTGTGGGTGGATCACTAGCCCAAGGTCGTTGCATTGTGGGAGAAGAGACTGGGATCAAACCATAACCCTGGTCTCAAGTAACTGTATACAAATAACTGTCAGCAGATGTCCTAAAACATGTGGACAGCTAGCTGATACAAGACAATCTTACAGTAAAGAAGGAAGAAGGCAGCCATACAGCTAGGTACTTTTATTTGTGCAAAGAGTGCCCAAAAAAAGAGATTAGTCTGTTGGACACTGGAGACCCAAATCTTGAACTGACTCTCTTGCTAGCTGCTCTGGTTCTAGACAAGTCATTTAGTTGTTCTGTGTCTGTGTTTACTCATTCAAAAATGATCTTGGAAATGTTTGATATATCTAAATAGGATTATTTTGAGGGTTAAAAGATGATGTGAAAAGTGAAGCGTTATATAAACATGTAATATTTGGCATTGGCATTATATTAAACAAAGGCAACATAAATAATCTCTTTAAAGCAAATTCACATTTAATAGACTCTAATAAGTTTTGTTAAATGAATAAGAAACTGCAGAATGCTGGAAGAGGAGGGGGTCTGGGCAGTCATTTTGTAGATTGAGAAACCAAGGCTCAGAGTACTTTTTTTATTTTTAGTTTTAGTTTTTTTAGATGGAGATTTGCTCTGTTGCCCAGGCTGGAGTGCAATGGCACAATCTCAGCTCACTGCAATCTCCGCCTCCCAGGTTCAAGTGATTCTTCTGCCTCAGCCTCCCGAGGAGCTGGGATTGCTGGCGCCGGCCACCAAGCCCAGCTAATTTTTGTATTTTCAGTAGAGACGGGGTTTCACCATGTTGGTCAGGCTGGTCTTGAACTCCTGACCTCAAGCGATCCATCAACTGCAGCCTCCCAAAGGGCTGGGATTACAGGCGTGAGCCACCGCACCCTGCCAAGGCTCAGAATACTTAAGTGACTTAAGTGGTTATCTTAACTTGTTTACGGCAGGGCCCCCCGTCACATCCGCATGTCCTCATTCCTATTCTGTTGCTCTGATAGATCTCATTGCCTCTCTCAGGGACTTGTATGGTTGCTTATGTCCTAGCTGCAGAATTAAACATGAGGAAATCTAGCTATAGGTAATATCTTTCAAAGATTTAAAAATTACCTACATGAGCCATTTTAAACTTTCTTAATCTGTTTTTTTTCTACAGCTCTGTTCCCAGAGAAATACTGTAAATACAGGCATGAAGAAACAAACATTAACTATAAATTAATTGTTATTTCCATTATCAAAAAGTTGTGAAAGGTTTCTGGAGGTCCACAGGATTCATCCAAGTTGGCTTCTAAAATATTTTCCTATAGTTGTAAAATATTTTCCTAAAATTGTAAATGTAATTACAGGTGTAATGGGAGGGACAAAGTTCATTTCAACCTTTTCTCCTTAGTTTCTTCCTAATTAAAAATAACTTAGAGTATAAAATTTATTCAACAATACAGTGTTTATTATCTAAAAATATTGATGTAACATTAAAAGATATTGGTAAGAGCTGAGTAAAGTAGAACATGCCTGCAGTCCCATATTCTTGGAAGGGTGAGGTGGGAGGAGCCCTTGAGTCCAGGAATTCAAGTCCAGCCTGGGCAATGTAGTGAGGCTCTGTCTCAAAAAAAAAAAAAAAAAAAAAAAAAAAGAAAGAAAGAAAGAAAAAGAAAAAAGCATTTTCAGTTAGGTTTATTCTAAATTCAGGAGAACCAGATCCAGTTTAAACCTATCGCTGATAATTCATCTTATTAACCCTTTAGCTCAATTCATCTTATGTCGGTTTTGATTCTTGATCATGAGGGGATTCCAGCACACATTACTACTGATAATGGTCCTATTCCAACTACACTTAAAGATTTGTTTGTTGCTCCATGACTTAATATCATGTGACACTGAAAAATTAGGAAAATAATCCACAGAAAGAAGCAAATATATTTACCTAAATTGAAGAGGAGCCATGATATGTATACAACCAAAAAATAAATATCTTATTCATTTAAGTACACTTACATTTCTTTTGTTATTGACTAGAAATATTTAAAAATCTTGACCTCCTAAGAAATTTGTTGAGGGAGAGAGAAAGAAACAGAACTAACTCACTCAAATCAGGGGAAAAAAATCCAAACAACCAAGCTAGAAATATTGGCATTTCTTTAAAGTTCTGAGGGAAAACATACAATATAATATTTACAGCCATCTTTACATTGTTCAAAGTATTGCTTCTTGGATGGATCTGTCTCAGGCATGAAGTGAGTTCAACAGCACAACTCCCTTTTGGTGTGACAAGAACAGAAGAAAAAATAAGCAGTTCTCACAAAGGCACTTCAAAAATGAGGATCATAGGATAGAGGCGTTTATTTAAAAGTTTACATGTTCTGAGCCCTTTTAAAAACAAGATGAACCAGTAACGTTTTGTCTGTGCTGTTACTGAAATCTACAGTTTAAGAACTCAGCCTATGACCCATGGGCTTCTAAGATCCTATTCAGCCAAGGTGAGCACTCTCAACGGAACACTTTCTTATACTTGGCTTTCACCTTTATCTGGAAAATCAAGGCTGAGGCCATAACACAGCAGCTGTGGCAAAGGGTGTCTGGATGGTCACCATCCACTACTCCATAATTGACTGAGGCTCTTGGAGTCTTAGGAATGTAGAAGCAGTGGTGTAGGTGAATAACTAGTAACAGCTTTGAGACATTCCCACAGTTTTCTTGGAGGGCTGCTAGAACCAGATTCCAGAGACAATAAACAAAAAACTGGTAGTAAAATGGGAGGAGATAATGTTCTGAGCTAAATACAGTCTGAAAGACTCCATTTCTAGAAATAGAGTTTTATATGCCACTCAGGAGTTCTCTGGATCTCTTTTTGAAAAATGAACTCGTCCTCTAGCATTTTAGGTACTTGTTCTTTGAGCCAATTTAGGTCTGCCTTGAAGTTCTCCCATTCTCTCTGATGGATAGCTCTCTGATCTTTATTGAACATCAAGGCAGTGAGGAAATAGGGTTGACTATGGCATACAGAGCTTGAATGAGAAATAAAGTTAGAACATGGGTTGCTAGAGCCAGGCATGCAATCTATGCTTGCAGGTGAGGATACACCAAGCTCTCATTATATGGATGGTTTGCATATTTGGAAGGGAAAGCAACAATAACTGACATGGGAAAGAAAGGCAAATCTAGAGAAAAGAGTAAATGCTTGGAATTGCTTCTGGGAGCGAGGACCACCAATTCATGGCAAACTCTGTCATACCCTCTTAAGTTGCTCTAATTAAGGTTCCAGAACAGAAGGTGTTGAAGGACTTAGAAACTAGATCACCAAGGTTTTCTTGTTGTCTTACCTGATTTGCATGACCTCTAGAAGATATGTTTAGCATTGCAAACCTCTATGACATAGATATTTTGTCCATTTTTCCTGAAAAGTGGTGTTATAGTTTGGGTTCCCAGGAATCAGACTCTGATACACTGAGATTTGTGTACAGTGGGTATGTTGGGAAGGGCTCTTGGCAACAACATCTTTCAGGGGTAAAGAATGCAAGATTAGGCAGAGAAGAAGCTGGATTACAAAGATTTTGCAATAAAAGTCTTAGCTATTCCTATGGGGAGTGCTGAACCTGGGGTAGTCCTTGGGCCAAGGATGTTAGTTCTTAATAAAAATGAGTCACCAGATAAACAAGTAAAGGATTTTTATCCCTACTGGGCAGATGAAGAAATAGGCACAGGGTTGAAAAGTAACTGCCCAAAGTCACATAACTTTTAAAAGGAATAGCTGCAGGCTATTTCTGCTGAGGCCCAACTCGAGACTCATGGTTGAGCCAGATAATACATCATCCCTGGCAGAGGGGTACAGGATATGGTCTCCTATCGAACAGTGACCTAAGTAAAATAAATGCGCCTCTGAGTTTCTGTAAAATTTAAATGTGCATATCTTTTGGTTTTGTATAATATAGAAAATTTTATATATTTAATAAAAATTATTTTTTGACTGGTCAAATTTTCAAACAATTTTTTTGACACCAAGATTTGCTCTTTTGACTTATAGCTTAATGGTAACTTCAGAATAATACTCTTCTTAGATCTCGTGTTAGCTGACCTTTTCTTAAAAATAGATCAGAAGACCATCTCAATGTGCTAAATGCTGTCCCTTGAATTAAAGTAGACAAAAATCATAAATGTTTTGTAACTTTTATAGTTTATAGAGCTCTCCACATAATCCACACAGTGTGGGTTTGAGGTAATGTTGCCAGAGTGTAAGTGTGAAATCCATGACTGTGAAAGGTTGTGAGATTTGCCTGAGGTTACAGTGATTGCAGGTGATCCTGGCTTCATGTACACCTTACCTGGGTCTGCATGCCTCATGTGTTCCATACGCTGCCTCACTGCAGTGAACATTCCACCACGGCTCTGTATCTGGGAAATAGGGTGTTGTACTTATGAATCAATGGAAGGACCAGGGCCGGTGTGCTTTCAGTGTGAGAGGAGCAGCCAAAACCACTGCAAAGAGGGGTTGGAAATCTGATCTCCCATGAGTGCTGAAGAAAAAATTGCTTCTGGAAAGAGATGAAAGGTTTTAATATAACTCATTATCTGTTTTCTTTGGATGCACTTTCTGCTATTAGTCAACGTGATTTGGGCTTGGATACCACATTAGAACCAGTAACAGAAAATATTGATCCTACAACTTGTGAGAAGCCTGAAATGGGTATGAGTTTATCTCAACGCTTCCATAAATGGTAACTTGCATTCCAGTTATTTGAAACTTTCTTGATTATTATTATTTGAAAGGGATCCAGCTAAAACATAATTTGTTTGGATTCTTGGGTCAACGATTTTACTTCTAGTGGCAAAAAATATACTACATAAAACAGCTATGTCTATTTTTCTTAACTTTCCTTTCCTTTTTGGTCACTTAGCCAGAGTGAGGTCCTGGAGAATATTCTGCACATGCTTTAGTGTGGGGAAAATGAGTGTATGTGTGAGAGACGGAGCAAGTAAAGGGAGCTGGCTGCATCTCAGTGTGTTAGATAACGGTGAGCTTGGCTTGTTAAATAGACCAAACTTGTGAGGAACAGCTTTGAGAGTGTTTGGCTAGGGTTTGCTCTCACAGCGCTGTGTAACACTAATAGTGCTAATAACACTTAATAGCACTTCGTAATACTGCTTAATAAGTGTGATTTAGTGATGTGTGTATCACCTAGTATGTGTTGGGAGATGACTTCCTGGAGATAGTGGTCGAGACTATGATATCACCATGGCAGCACCCAGACTCCATGTCCTCTAGAGTGGTTGTCATGGAAAATGCCACAAGGCTGCAGTACACTGCTAGGTGGGTCTAGCCTCTGGTCAGGCCAGAGTAGTGCCACTTTTGTTGGGGACAATGACCAAAGTTATGTTGCTGTCAATAATAAAGATAGACATTTTTAGAGCAGACGAACAGGACAAGAAAAGATGACGGACAGTTCCTGGGTTCTCTGTGGTTACAACGAAAACAGTTTTGTGTAGAGTTGAAATGTCCATGGGTATGCAAAAAAATTTACTAAGTGTTGTCAAGAAGTGAAAGGACTAATTATAACAAATAACCTGGGAAATAAAATACGAGTGATAGAAGTCTTATCATATGACAATTATAATTTTAAAGAGAATTAACAGGTTTTGGGGCTTGAGGGTTACAGAAAATATTCAAGGCTGAATCCAATAATTGTGTTGCAAGTGTTAGTGCTGAAAACCTTAAAAATATTCATAAACTTGATTGAGCAGTTGCTTCTGGGAATTAATCCTAAATAAATAATTAAGAATACATGCAAACAACTATAAGAATTGTCTTTGAAACTTGTTTATATTAGTTAAAAATTGGAACAATGAAATGTTGAAAACCAGAGATTTGTTAAATAGATTATGATATAATAGAATCTCATTTAGTCATTAAATATGATGAGATAGAAATATGCCTAGCTGGGTGTGATGACTCTCGCCTATAATCCCAGCACTTTGAGAGTCTGAGGCAGGTGGATTGTTTGAGCCTAGGAGTTCAAGACTAGCCTGGGCAGCATGGCAAAACCCTATCTCTACAAAAAAATGCAGAAATTTGCTGGATGTGGTGGTGTGCACTTGTGGTCCCAGCTACTCGGGAGGTGAGGTAGGAGGATCACCTGAACCTCGGAGGCAGAGAGTGTAGTGAGTCGAGATTGTACCACTGCACTCCAACCTGGGCAACAGAGCAAAACCCTTTAAAAAAATAAATAAATAAAAATAAAAAAAGCCTAGTATCTAGGGTGACAAAATAATCTGTACCACAAATTCCTGTGACATGATTTTACCTGCATAACAAACCTACACATGTATTCCTGAACCTAAAATAAGTCTAAAAAATAATAAAGAGAAATATGCTTACTTATATATAACATACTTATGCTTTATAGATAACTTGGAGACATTTCAAACTCACCAAAAAGTTGAAGGAATGGTGCAGTGAATATGTGCTAACAACATGTCTCTGTGGGTATGTTCTTCCTTTTGGCCCAGCCTTCTGAAAGTAGTCTACCAATGTCATGAAATTTCACCTCTTAATACTTCATTTGGCACTCCTTTCAAGAGTAAGAGTATTCTCTTTCACAACACCATTACCACACCTTAGAAAATAATCATGGATTCAATAAGATCATTTGCAAACATACTTAAATTGTCCTAAAATATTCTTTATAGCTTTTTTTTTTCTGATTCAGATTCCAGTGAAATTTTACTCCTGACTTTAGCTATTATATATCTTTAGTAGCTCTCAATCTTTGAACTCTGTCTCCTCTGTTCTTTGATGACTTCAAATCCTTTGGGAAGTCCAGGATAAGCATCATGCAGAATGCCCAACATCTTGGATTAGCTTGTTTCATCATGATCAGAATTGGTTAAACATTTCAGGCAAGAACACTTTATAGGCAATGTGTGTACTTCTCACTACATTGCATCAAGAAGCGTGTAGTATTAGGCCACCAAATTATTGGCAAAGTCAAGCTTCCCTGGTTGGAGGATAACAGGTGCCTTTATTTTAAAGGCACATTTTCCCCTTTATAATTAAAAAGAGGTGATATTTTGCATTGTAGATGTACATTTTTCAACATAGAAAAATATTTATGTTCTATTAAGTGTAGATAGAAAATTATGAATTGTAGGCAGATTAATTTTGTTAAAATTTTATATATACACACAGGGCAAGGTCTGGAAGAATATATATCCCAAATCATTCACAGTGGTTATGTCAAGATGGTGTGATTATATGTGATTTTAATTTTGTCTTTTTTATTTGATTGTTTTCCTTCTTTTTATGATGACTCTACATAATTTACATTATTTTCAAAGTGAATAGAATGAATTGGCTGTGGCTGATGTGTTATACTCTATTTTAAATAGGTGAATATAGTATACTTGTTTTCATTATATCCCCTCCCTGCTTTGGTGACACTAACGTTGAAGAGTTTGTCTGCAGGGCTGAAGTTACTGTCATTTTAATGCCAAGTCCTACTGGGCATATTTCTCTAGGAAAAAACAGTTACATTAATTCAAGGGTAGAATTCTCACACTAGTCTTCTCTCCAGAATTTCAACACATTTATTTTAATAAGTGCAGTGTAAAAGTGACACAATTTGAAATAAAGTCATCACAGAATTTAAAGCACTTGTTTGCTTCTTGCTCCAGGATGTATAAAAAAGTCCTAATTCTGACCAGTATTTTTGCATTTTGCCTCCAAAAGTGAATATATTATGATTATGACCTACAGTGACTTGACCTCTTCGCAGATGTCTTCTGGTAATTTCAGTAAAGGAAGTAAACTTTATTCAGCACAGTCACAGATGTCTTGAGTCAAGGAGAAGGGAACTTAGGCTCATCTTGTCTGCTGACACGTAGGTGTATGCCAGGCAGTAGGGCAACCAAAGACCAGAGGCATAGTATCTGGGACAAGGTTAAGACACCATGTTGGCTAAATGACAGAGTTGAAGACGGCCAGATCACAGCCTCTCGCTGCCTTTGTTATGGATACCAGCCTGTTGTTGCTGGAAGCAAAGTCTGTCACAGGCGTTCAGTGGAAGCTGACCAGGCAGGAGGAAATAATGTTGGGTTCTCTCCTTGGGGAAAGCTTCGTTTCATCACTCGGAAGGCAGACAAGCTGGTGCAAAAGGAAACCCACACCTAGTAACTGATACACAGCAGTGACGTCCTGCTGGGAGATCTGAAGAACGGGGCAAGATGGAATTTTGCATTCCATTAGCTGTAAGCAGGACGTGAGGGATTAAACGGGACTTGGAGTGGGCAGCACAAAGCTAAAAATTATTTACTAGCCTGAAGAACTTAAGACAGCACCATTAATATACATTTGTAAGAGTAAACACTCTGAAATATTTCTGGAAAATATAATAAGGTTGGCTCCAGGCAAAACTGGTGAATGGGTGGTATAATTTTATCATACACTACTTCTATTTCAATACTTGTCTGTACCAACCCTGGCACCCCATTTTCTTATTGCTATATCCTTTTCCACTGAAGAATCTGCTCTTAATTTTATACCTTTGAATTCAGGGAGTAAACTCGCCCTGGTAATCCTTGGAACTGAAATAACGCTAAACTAAGCATAGGAAGACTAGGCTCAAGTTTCAATTCCTTCACATACTGGTTATATGAACTCGATTGAACCTGTTAACTTCTCTGAGCCTCAGTTTTATCATCTGTAGATGGAAATCATACACTGATATTTAACTTAGGTCTCCCTGTATAGTCAGAGAAGGGAAGAAGATGGGAGCTAATGCTTGTTGAACATCTCCCAAATGCCAGGCTCTGTGCTGAAATAACTTGTGCAGCAGTGGTCTCTGTTTGAGCTCAGGCTACAGTCACCATTTGGAGTCTGGAATGTCTACGCACGTCTGGTGACCTGGCAAGATGGATCTTCCAGCAGTTTGAGGGAACTAAGAAGAATCCTCGAAGAGAAGTTATCTCAAGGGAAGAACAAGTTCAACAGACAAGCTTAGTTCTATAATACCTTATTAGCAGGGAAGAGTTTCTGAGTAAAGCATAGTGTTTGTCGCTTATAACATTCATGAGTCCAGCCTTTCATGGATTTACATCTGAAGCCTATGAATAAATGGAGCTATAAGTGAAAAAAGAAACCTTGTAAAAATAAAGCTTTATAAGATATCGGGGAGCAAACAGCACTGCTTTCATACCTTTGTGGAAATACATAATGCTAGAGGAAGACTTGCATTCCCTCTGTGGTAGTTTATATACAGGATGGCTACCATCAATTCCTTCTATTCCTATGTGTCATTCCCCAGCCAAGAAGTGGAATCTATTTCTCCAATTCCTTTGAAACTGGACTGACTTTAGTGACTTGTTTGACTACTGGAACTAAACAGAAGTAATTTTCGGGATTTCTGACCCTTACTCATAAGAAGCCTTGAGGCTTCTATTTGAGTCTCTTGGGATGATTTTTTTCTCTGAATTCTAAGTACCATGTAAGAAGTCCAACTACCTCAAGATCATCATCCATGAAAAGTCCAAACCGCATGGATAGGCCCTGGAGGCTGAGACAGCATGTGGAGAGAGAGGGAGGCCAAGGAGCACTGAAGCATCAGACATTTTAACAGCCAATCATGACAGAAGAAGAGTCTCAATTCCCAGCTGCCCCATGGGGATGGCACTGGGATCAGAGATGAGCCACCCAGCCCTCACAAGGAATAATAAACAAAACATAACAGTCATGTAAAGTCACTAAGTGGCTTTAAAAAGAAAAGACCATATGTGTGCAAGTCCTTCAAGTGTTCTAAAAATCATGTCTGAGAGCTATTTTTGTAAAATAAAAC
This sequence comes from Piliocolobus tephrosceles, assembly GCF_002776525.5. NCBI lineage: Eukaryota > Metazoa > Chordata > Mammalia > Primates > Cercopithecidae > Piliocolobus > Piliocolobus tephrosceles. The sequence continues at coordinate 24,508,556 of NC_045438.1, read as the reverse complement.
AAGTTTCAAAAGTTATTTCTGTGAAATAATAGAAAAATTTTATGGATGGAAATGAGGGGATGGTTAAGGTTGGTCACTCATGGGAGAGAACAAGCAGACTGTTCAGCTGGCTACGAACATTTTAACCATGACCTGCCTTCTGGTCATGCTTGGGTTCCCATAGGAAGAAATTTCAAATTAAGTCATGGGGCAGATGGTATCTCGGAGGCCTGTGGTTGAGCTTTAATAGATCCCCTCAGTCAGAGTTCAAATCAAGAAGGCTTTGAGAGAACCTGGCTCCTTCATGTCCAGAATTGGCCCTGGCATCCCAAGTTATATTGGACTGGGTTATGTCGAAGTGACTTCACAGTATGGACACAAAGAATCTCTGGGGCAATAGACAAAGTCAAAATATACCTATGAATTATGTTATTTGTTCAGAATAAATGCTTCTTTACTATGTTGATGCCCCAGCTGGGAGGTCTCCTTATGAGAGAGTTAAAATGGAAACAAAAACCATGTGGAAATGATTGAGTACAAAGAAAAAGATCAGGTCCTTTTGGCCAAAAACCTGGCCCCTGTGTGAAAGACCCAGGATACTACATCAGACATTCTGTGGCCAGTGAGCTAGACATGGCCATGCAAGGCCACCACCACCCTGTTAAGGTTGTTAGACCTCATTGAGTGGCAGTACACAGTTTATGCTAGTCATCCTGCACTCTGGCAGGGGGTGAGGTTCCGTCGTTCGGGAGAGGCACTCTTGGCAAACTGCGTTACTGTTTGAGGATTGAACAATTAACAAAGTGATAATTCTCCTTCAATGTTTGAAGTACAAGGGAGTCGATGTACTAATGCTGAGTTGAAGCAGACATGTCGGCAGATACAGTGATACATTTATTCCAGGAGCCATGAAGAGGTTATCATGGCTCTACTATATTACAAGTTTACATCAGGTACTTTTTCAAGGCAACTTTCTCCTGCTAGTTGGTTCAGGTGTGGAGATATATAAGTCCTGAAGCAGGAGATCTTAGGGTCAGTGGATTCAAGAAGGTAATTATTCACTGAGGTGCATTTCTTACACTTGGTCATGCCTTACCCTTGGGCATTGTATGTGTTGAATCATTTTCTTTTTATTAGCCATGAAAATAATCACTGAGTTGGGCTGTCATTGTGTTCTATTTTTCTGGGATTTTAATTTTTTAAAAAATTGCTTTTCGCTAACTTGAAAACAATGTGTTTTCAGGCTCCAGGTTGTCTGCTCACTCGTGAGTGGGGTCTTGGGTCAGGTCACTCAGATTCTCACAGGATTCATTACTCACCTACATTGTGGTCTGTCATGTACACCACACACCAATTGCAGGTAACTATATAGCAGGCTTTTGTCTCTAATAAAGGAGCAGGAAATCAGAGGCAACAACTACTTCCTGACAAATTCAGTTCTCTCTCTTTCGCTGAGTAGATGTTCTTTTGATTACTTAAACCTAGAGGGGAAAAACAAGTTCCAGCCTCTGTGGGCAAGCTTTGGCTAGAACGACACCCAAACCCCGTGGGGCCACTGGTGAGGCCTTGTTTTTCCCCGAGTCTATTGCTGTGTAATAGAAACCTTCTATAGGAAATTAGTAATTAAATGTACTCATTATCAGAATATGCAAGGAATTTTGTTTAAAATCATTTCACAAAATGAGGGGCAAACTGTGTCTTCCCTTTATTCCTAATATCCCTGAGATCAGTGCTCAGACCTAGGGCAAGCTTGACTGCACGCCTATACTATTGTCTGAATTGAGGGTTTTGCCTCTCTGAGGTTTGCATCCATATAGATGGAAGGTGTATGTCTGGTCAGGTCTACACACCCGGTGAAAATGAAAAGGTGGCATACATTCTGCTCTCACCTGCTCTGGAGATTTGGGGCTGGAAAAGCAGATTTAAAAATTTTCACTGGTATGTAGTAAGACCAAGCCTTCATATAATAGGGAGATAGTCAGTTATGTAGCTGTGTCAGTGTTGTTGGGCTTGGGCAGAGGAGAAATACAGAAAATAAAAAGTTCAGGTTTGCACATACTTCAAAGATGAGATCAAAGAGCTGCGTCTCAAATGAATGTTACTGTTTGGTTTATGTGCAGAACTTTGCTGGCACTTTGGGGTTACTTCTGCAAAAATGCAAGTAAAGAAAATAAGAAACCAGCAACTCAGGAGAGATGCAGGAGCATGTTCAAGGGATCTGAATCAATTGGCAGAGAGTCTGGCAGGTGAAGATCTTTACTCTAACTTCTCATAACTGAGATCTCTTATCCTGGCATGCTCTGAGCAAATTTAAGAGAGGATAAAAATTATTCTTTGGAAGGAAAGTATGAAAGGGACATGGAAGATAGAGAAGGATGAGAAAGGGAAAAGGATGCTATATTAAAACTTCTTATTCCAAACCCAGAAGCAAAAGGTATGTAGTAATTATATCCAAATCCATCTATCCATTGATCCTTTTTGACATATGTTCATGGAGAAAAGAGAATAAGAGACCTAGAAACCTAGGCTTGCTACTACATACCATTCTTTGAAAGTGGTTTACCTCAATTTGATGCTTCCCAGATGGATGCTTTAATTTTTTTTTTTTTTTTTTTTTTTTTAGAGATAGAGTCTCACCATGTTGGCCAGGGTGGTCTTGAACTCCTGGACTCAAGTCATCCTCTCCTCTTGGCCTCCAAAAGTGCTGGGATTCCAGGCATGAGCCACCATGCCCGGCCTTCAGATAGGTGCTTTTAAAAGTTCTGTGTGGCCTCTTCACAATGTAACATTTGAGTTGTTAGGTGGGGGCAGAGTGCAGCGTGTTCAGTCTGAGAGCCAATCTTTATAACCAACACCTCTTTTGTTGTGGTGAAGCTATGAAGAGAAGCAACGAGTCACATGGTGAAAGGATCCAGCTTTCCCTTCTACCTTAATTCCTGGACTGGGGACCATTTGGTAAAGCCCAGTGGAGAAAGCTATCCCTGTCAAAGTTGTATCCATTGTGTGGATGAATAGAGAGCTTTTGTCTCTTAGGATGTCAGTCCAGCACCATCCGTCAGAATTAAGTTCACTCAAAAATTTAAAGCAAAGCACCTCCTACAACTTTTCCTGTGTCCCTGCAGGATTATATTACTGTAATCAAAGAGAATCCAGATAGAAACGGCTTTGCAGGTTATCCGGTTCATCCTCTGTTCGTGCAGGTTTCTTCCTTCAGCAGAGCCACTACTGTTTGGTTCTGTCCGGTTTCCAGTGTCCTGAGTGAGGGAGCTTCCCGCCTTTCCCTGTGGAGGCCATTCTCAAATCCAGCAGTTCTCACTGCCAGGAAGTCTCTGATATGCATCTAGAGTTTTCCCTTCCTCAGCTGTATCTTGTTACAGCCAGGAACAGCCTTTGTACACACCCTCTCTCCCGTCTCTGGCTGCATGCTGTTTCCCGCCTTGGCCTTCGTGGGTTACACTATATGAAAACTCCTTTCAGGTCGTTTGTTTTCCTTTACACATCCTGCTTTCAGTTCTGAAGATGGCAGAGTTTGCTTTTTGAGACTCCCTCTACCATATTTTGTTTGCCTCTTTCTGCATATGTGAGCACAGAATGTACTGTTTCATCTTCAACATAAAGTTGGGTGTTACTAACAACTTGTTTTTGTGGCTTTTGTCATTCTTTTTTCCTCCACAGAAACTAATTATAATCTGACTATAAAGCTCTAGTATGTTTTCCCAATAGGCTTACTCTTCACAGGGTAACTTTGTGTTAACTTTGAGGATTACGAATCAGCCTGTGCAAAAATGGGAGGAAGAGAAATTTAGTCAAGAATGACACATGCTCTGAAGCAACAAGACGAAAAATCAACTGTAGAGGAAAGGCCTGCGGAATTGTCTGCAGTGTGGCTTTATCAGGTTGTGTGCTGTCAGGGATCTTGAAATAAATGTCCTGTCTAATGTGCATGATGGACTCAGGAGCTGAACTCAGGGTTGGACTTTGGTGCACATCATAGGCTTTGTGGTCATCCTGGACCTAGGGCAACTCAAGGATAACTCCAGATTCCAGAGTGTTTCCAGGTCATCCCAGCCTGACTCTCTAATTGGGAGGGTTCTATACACTACCTCTGATGTGGAAGGAAATCCCCTTTCATCTGAATATTAGGAGACAAGGCAATTGTGGCAATGTTCTTAGTAAAAGCCTAGGCTCTGGAGATGGACTAGAGTATTCAAACCCTGGCTCTATGAATTCTGTATGAATTTAAGCAAGTGGATTAATCTTTCTTCTGCTCAGTTTTCCTATCTGTAAAAGGCAATAGTAATCAAAGATACGCCATGGGATGTGGGCAAGGATTGAGTTGATAATGCTTATAAAATAGTGCACACTGTCTGGCACATTGTAAACACTCATAACATGCCCTAAGTGTGCCTAGAAAATATTTCTGAAATGGCTTTGCCAAATTTATGTACAAGGTTGCTCATTGCAATATGATAGTGGTAAAAAATTGGAAATAACCAACATATCCAGGAATACAGGATAAGATTCTAAAAAAATTGTTAATGAACAATTTAAGTTAATTTAGAAGAGTAGAGTACAAAACTGTACAGTGTCCTCAATTTTATATTTATATATATGTTCTATGCAAATACACAACACACATGTGTTGATAGATACTGGATGTGAATACACCAATATTTTAACATTTTGCTGATTCTCCCTTTCCCCATCATTAGCAGGCATTACTTTATTTTTTTTTTTTTTCCAGAAATGGCATGGTTTATAATCTCAATCTCTGTGAAATAATAGCATAATTTCTGTTTAGGAATATATGTCATTTAGAATGAGAAATCTCCTCAGCCTAAGTCTCTGCAAAGCCCTGCTTCCCTGCATTCAGCACCTAGGCATATTTTTATAATCAGCAAAAAACAGGTGTAAAAAATGATTTCCTTGATAAATAGTATCTTGCAGGCTGTTATAACACAACTCATTGGAGGTAGGCAGGCAGACCCACGGCAGATTTCCTGCCTCTGAGCTCTCTTCACTTTCTGTTCTTGGTAAGCTCTCAGAGTGACCTTGTCATCCCCTCTGCAGAAATAAAAATTGCTTATGGTCTTTAAAATAAATGTATCTGAATTTGAATTCAGATACATTCCTAGCCTTGTTGCTCAAGAGTTTCATGTCTTTGAACATGGAAAAAGAAGGAAGCAGAGTCTATATTTATAAGGTGTTCTGGGATACACTTTACATAAAAGTTAAGCTAGAGGCCAGGTGCAGTGGCTCACGCCTGTAATCCCAGCACTTTGGGAGACCGAGGTTGGTGGATCACTTGAGGTCAGGAGTTCGAGACCAGTCTGAGCAACATGGTGAAACCCCATCTTTACTAAAAACACAAAAATTAGCTGGGCGTGGTGGCACTCGCGTAGTAATTCCAGCTACTTGGGAGGCTGAGGCATGAAAATCACTTGAACCTGGGAGGTGGAGGTTGCAATGAGCCAAGACAGTGCCATTGCACTCCAGCCTGGGTGACAGAGTGAGACTCTGTTGCAAAAAAAAAAAAGTCAAGCCAGAGACCACACAGTGGGACACTGTGGTGGGGTGATGACTCAACCCCAAGTCTTCACACTGCACATCCTCTGCTTTTTTGCTCTGCCTCTAACAGTTGGCCTGGTGTGAATTGGTTTTCTTGTCGGCAAAGTGGGAATAATAAGGGGATTAAATGAGTGACCTATTTGAAAGTGCATGGAACATGATACATGTCCATCTTGCAACCGTGTGATAAAGGTCTTGGATGAAGAAACCAAAAGGGGCTTACTTAGAGCCAGAAACAGAACTTCAGGGTTCTGATTTCTAGGTGGATAGTCTCTCCACCAATACATACACTCTGATACATACTGTAATTATTTCCATTTAAAAAAATTAGACGTAAATGCATTGTTCCTGTTTTATGTTCATGTCAAAAGGAATTCTTGATCCTGATAAAACACATACACCCCTAGTTTACCCTATTTTGTGTTCAGTGTCATATCATGAAAGATATCTTTAAGTGAAAGAATCGACTGATGTTGATGATTTTAAAAGTGAAACCATATGCTAAATTGCCTCTCAAGAGCTAAGAAATAAACTCCCACTGATGTTCTCTCAGCCTTTGTGTTGTTTGAAATATTTAGATCTGATAAACAGAAGGGCCAGGAGCTGGATCGTCTCTACATTTTGCCAATGCCAGCGAGGTACTTACTGCGGCATCAAGGTGAATGATTAGCAGTTTTGGGGGCAACCCATCGAGCGGTACAGTTAGCCGTAGTTTCACTTCATCTCAGAATAGGAGACATTTCACAAATTATATTTTGCAAATGAGTTATTTTAAATAGCTGAGATGCCCTCTCTGATATGGCCCATGGTTGTGATATTTACATTATGAGCAATATCATTTTCTTTGCTTTTTATTATAATATTTTTTTTCCTGCCAAACCCAAGATGGCTGAAGGAGTACCTCTAGCTCCTGCAGAGGCTCAGGACTGCAATCTGCTCTGTGTCTGCTCTCCTGACCTCGGGCACACAAAGTAGGCTTCTAAAGATTCCACTGTTTGCTTCAAGCCTCACGCTGAGTCCCTGCTGTTGACCACATTTTGAATGTTTTTCTAATGATTTTTCAACTACTTCCCTGAAAAAAAAAGTTCATTTCTGAAATCATCTGTTGATAATTAGGGTGACCAGCTACTTGTCTTCTATTATAAGGCCTAGATCAGAATTTCATGGGCAGTGGCATTCAAAGTCAGCTTTGCATTGCAAAGGAGTTCAGGTTCACTGGGAGAGTTTTGGAATCACTTCAGTTCTACAGTCTGGAAGCTTTTGGTCAATGTATGGCAAAGTTGTCGATAATGATGACAATTGAAATGTGTAAAGTGATGTATAGTTAAAAAGCAACTTATGAAACCAGCAATTCATCCACCAGAATTTCCTAAGGATCTGCTACATGGTCTATTCTCAGAACATTCATAGGTAAGGAAACTGTAATAATTTCTTTGGTCTTCACGATAACTGTGTGAGGCAGGATTTATTTTTCTGAGATACGATTATTTAGGGTGGGAGCAATTGATTTCTGGGAACAGTGAAATTGATGTCAGTATTTTTACACATGTATAGGTCAGAGCTGGTCCTCAAACCCAGGACCCGTGCTCCAAAGTCTTGCTCTTTCCCATGAGCACGAACTCTGGACTCAGACGTCTGCATCTCATTCCGATCATCAATGCTACATAGCTGGGAGACTGCAAACATTACTTAACCTCTTAGCTTCCGTCTCCCCATCTGTAAGATGAGGGACATCATTCTGGTTACCTTCTAGGGTTATTATCAGGATTGTAGGAGCTATGCATGTGGAACATTTAGCACAGTGCCCAGCACATAGAAACATCTCAACAATGCTCTCTGTGAGAGGAATAACAAGAATGATTATAAAATCATTCATATGATCATAGCTACAGTATGAAGCTCACTTACAGGACAGTCTTACAAGATCCTCAAGAAAAATGTCCCACAGACTTGCAGTGGAACCAAGGAGGTTATTTCAGTTTCCATTTTTTTGCTAGTGATTATAAAATTAAAAATGTATCTTAATTAGTTCATTTATTTATTCAATAATGAATATTTCTTAAGAATATATTGTGTGTCAGGGCCAGGTATGGTGGTTTATGACTATAATCCCAGTACTTTGGGAGGCTGAGGCAGAAGAATTTCTTGAGCCCAGGAATCAGGTGTTTGAGACTAGCCTGGGCAACATAGACCCTGTCTCTAGTTAAAAACAAACAAAAAAAAAGAGAATATATTATGTGTCAGATGTGGATCTAGATGCTGGAAACTTACATTCTAGGAGCTAATCTTTAATCTTCAGAATAGTATAATATTATGAAAAGTATCCATATTAGTATTTTACATGTGAATAAAATGTGACTTGGAGAGTTACATAATTTGCCTACAGTCACCTGGTTGGTAAGCTGCAAGGCCAGGATGCTAATTCAGGCCCTTTGCCATCAAGTCCAGGGCTGCTGCTGTTATTGTCTGTAGCAAGAGAGCTTCATCATTCCAGAGTCACCCTTCCTTTCCTTGATGAAGGGGTGGAAGTGACTGTAGTATACAATACACGTTAGGCAAATCTAAAGTCTTAGATTATAATTTATTCAGAGAGGCCCAAATAGGAAACTTTAAAAAAAAAATAAGTAAATAGGCCGGGCACAGTGTCTCACACCTGTAATCCCAGCACTTTGGGAGGCCAAGGGGGGCGGATCAACCGGTCAGGAGATTGAGACCATCCTAGCTAACACGGTGAAATCCCGTCTCTACTAAAAATACAAAAAATTAGCCGGGCGTGGTGGTGGGCGCCTGTAGTCCCAGCTACTCAGGAGGCTGAGGCAGGAGAATGGCATGAACCCAGGAGGCGGAGCTTGCAGTGAGCTGAGATCCAGCCACTGCACTCCAGCCTGGGTGACAGAGTGAGACTCCGTCTCAAAAAAAAAAAAAAAAAAAAAAAAAA
>NC_045438.1:24353006-24499971 GCF_002776525.5 Piliocolobus tephrosceles | reverse complement strand
AAAAAAAAAAAAAAAAAAAAAAAAAAAAAAAAAGAAAGAAAGAAATAAGAAACAGATTCATTGACAGGTGAAATGGTAGATTCACCTATTTCCACATAGATTTGTTCTATAGACAGGTGGATGTTTACCGTTAAAATCATCATCATTTTTTTGCCTCACAACCAGATTTACTAGTAACATGCATGCACAGAAGTACACTTTTATGTGTGCAACATAAATATCTAACATTAACTCAGGCAGTCACTGGCTAACATGAGGCTTTTACATTGACACTCAGTATGTATTAAGCTGACTTAAATTATTTCACCGTCTAAAATAAGTGGAATTGAGAATAAACTGATGTCTTCTCATAAGATCATCATTTATATACAATACTTGAAGAGGCCTATTTCATCCAGATTTGTTCTCCTTTCTCTCAGTAAATGAATTCTAAATTCCAGCCATTTCTTTTTTGGGTGCTATTTATTTATTTTACCATTTTTAATTTATATCTCAATTTCAGCACCAGCCACATACCTAATGTGCTTAATATCAGGTACTTTTGCCAGGGGTTTCAGATAGACTTGTTCCCTGTCTGAACCTGTACTTTCTTCCTTATAGTCTGGGCAACAGGGACTGGAGCAACCACTCATAAAGGTGTAGGTTTGTCCAATACATGAAGAAGTAGGTGGGGACTCGACTCGAGAGCCCACAGATAAACTATAGGGGGAACTTTAAATACCCTTAAGAACCAAAATGCTACCATAGGATCATCAGGAGAATAGGACCACTTCATCATTCATTCATTCATTCATTCATATTTATTTTTCTCTAGCTGGGCTTTTCGATAGAACTTTTTGAAAACCTGTTACCAATCCGCCCACTTACCATACAGTAGCACTGAGTTCCAGGTAAGTGTAGTGGGTCCATCACTAGTTTTCTATGGTTGTGTTGAATCCTAATCCTGAATTCTAAGCTTCAAAATCAGTGGAAAATAAGTAGCATATATTTTCTTTGTTTATTTATTTATTTATTTATTTTTAGATGGAGTCTCACTCTGTTGCCCAGACTGGAGTGCAGTGGTACAATCTCAGGTCACTGCAACCTCTCCCTCCTGGGTTCAAGCAATTTTCCTGCCTCAGCCCCTTGAGTAGCTGGGACTACAGGCTTGCACCATCGTGACTAGCTAATTTTTCTATTTTTAGTAGAGACGAGGTGTCACCATATTGGCCAGGCTTGTCTCGAACTTCTGACCTCAGCTGGTCTGCCTACCTAGGCTTCCCAAAGTGTTGGGATTACAGGCATGAGCCACGGCGCCCGGCCCATATATTTTCTTTGTTACTTAGTTCACTGATCAATATCTCTCTAATTGGCCAGGAACAGGACAGAACTTCTACAGAACACCAATCAGTGTAAACTGGTCTTTTCCAGTCTCCCCACCTGTGGGTCTAGATGGGTCTTAATAGCATCAAAGCTCAGATTTTGCTGGCTCTTTCCTTTACTTGGTGATGTATGCTCCCTCTCTTCTCAGATGCTCCTATGAGTCCCTGTGGGGTTTGTGCATGTGCTTAGCATAACCTCCACCCCCACTCTTCCAGGCTGCATGCCTGTTCTGCCTGGGATCGTTATGGATGCTCTGAATTCCTGAGGTGCCCAGCTATGCAGTGACTTATGGTGATGTGGGAGAGTGCTGTCCTATAGTTGGCTACAGGAATCTTAAAAGAACCTTTCTGTGATCCAACATTTTGCAGAGTTTTCAAAGAAAGAAGCCTCCCTTCTCTACTCATAACCCTCTTGCTTTCAAGGTTGAAAAGGGTGGATCCTGGGGTGGTAGGAAAACTGGAGTAACAGAAATGTCAGCACTATCCCTCCCCTTCAACCAACGCTCTTGGCTACACTCTGAGGTTGTGAGAGCTCCCAGGAGGTGCCTCAGGCCACAGACAGATGGCTTCAGAGTCCTTCCCTACCATTTGGCCACACAGACCCAAATATATCTGAATCTCACTTAGACTGAAGCTCCGATCTTTACTGCATATTCCCAAGTGGAAGATAAACTGTTTTTAACTGCTTTTAGAAAAAAACCCGCTTAGCTATAATAGCAGTGACCTAAGAACTTTCACATGTGGATTAAATGACGCCTCGGTGGGGGCAGAGAAATGAAAGGGACTAAAACTTCCCTGAATTTCAGGATGATGAAATAATAATAGCAGAAAAATGGACAATTCTACATTCAATACAAGTGAGACTTCTACTTAATAAAAATCCCAATGAAATACTGCATATTCTTTTTTTTTTTTTTTGAGACGGAGTCTCGCTTTGTCGCCCAGGCTGGAGTGCAGTGGCCGGACCTCAGCTCACTGCAAGCTCCGCCTCCCGGGTTCACGCCATTCTCCTGCCTCAGCCTCCGGAGCAGCTGGGACTACAGGCGCGCACCACCGCGCCCGGCGGTTTTTTGTATTTTTTAGTAAAGACGGGGTTTCATCGAGTTAGCCAGGATGATCTCGATCTCCTGACCTTGTGATCCGCCCGTCTCAGCCTCCCAAAGTGCTGGGATTACAGGCTTGAGCCACCGCGCCAGGCAATACTGCATATTCTTAAAGTAGATGAACAATTATACAGGAAATAGAGAAGTCTAAACCTTATAGTCTGTTATCTATCTGTACCTTAAGTCTGCAAATTTCAAAGGATAATTAAGAAATTATTAATCATGGGGTAGAGTAATGGAGGATGTTTCTCACAAACATCGTCTTTCCCTCTCAGTGACCTCCTATTTTGGGAGATGGTCATGAACAAGCATAAACTTGATACCCTTATCCATATGGCTGAACAGATTAGGGTGGGTGTCAGGTTGTGCCAGGAGTGAGTGGCTAGAAGCACGGCTGTCCTTGATAAGTGGGACTGAAATCATCACTCAGGCAATCGCTAGTGAAAGCCTTGAGTGAATACCTCTAAAACCTCAGTCTCCATTTAAAAAGGAATTGCATTTGACATTGGAAACGCACTCCATGGATCTCATGTGGATGACTTTCCTTTGAGGTCTACAGTGTTCACTGCTGTGCTGCAGATGTGCCCAACTACAAAACGTAATTGGGATGATCTAGATCTTTAGTCAGACAATGAGAACCAATTATGAGCAATCAGGAAAGAGGATGAATTCAAAAGTTACATAATGTGGGAGCCTCAATCAGTTTCCCCAAAAGTATGTAATAATACCCAATTAGTCTCAAACACACTCTCATTTTGATAGTTACCACTACAATCATCTGTAGGAACACGAAGAATTGTTATGCATTAAATTGCTGATTTTCCATGAGAGGCTTCTTTTGGTAGTACTGTACTCAGCTTGTATATTCCTTGTTCTGTTTCTTTGCCTTTTCATCTAACTTGACAGATTTATAGAATCAGTATTGAAAAACTGCAAGTTTAATCTTGGGAGTGTATATTGAAATTCTGGGCCTCAAATAACAATTTTGGGACTCCTGGTCTGCTGCTTGTTTATTCTGCTCAGACCTGCCATTCACCTGTTCAGAGAGTTTGTGCTGTTTCCCCAAGGTAGCCCAGTATCACCTGGCTCCCACATCTGTTACCTGGCCATTCTTCTGTTGTATGATGTGACATTGTTGGACTTTACATTTGTGTGTCTGTTTTTGGACTGGGTTTCTGACCTTTGTTGCCTACTCTGAGAAGGTTGTTTTTTGGTTCCTGTAGAGAATCTGGAAGACTACTCTGCCAAAACATCTCAAAAAGTAAGTCTTCAACTAAGTGCTAAGGGAAATTGGAAAGTTTTGTAAAAATAAATTGAATTCCCCCGCTTTTTTTAAACTGGTATTTCTCTTGAGGATAATGCATCAGAACAATTAGTGATTTAGTTATTTGGAAAAAGTAAGATTCCTCATGTATGTATAAACTCTAGTCTTTAAAAAAAAAGAAAAAACTTGGTGTGCCTGAGGTTTACACAGATTTAGTTAAATAATCCTGTAAGTCTACATTAAAATCCTTGCAAAATTATAAAAGAAAAAATTAATGAAAGAAGGAAAAGAAGAAAGAAAGGAAACCTCTTTCCCAGTTGGTCCCCCAATCCTCAACACCACCAAAAACTTTCAGAGTTCTAAATTTACTTTCCATTAAGACAGTGGTTAGTTGGCAGCTGTTGAGCCTCTTAAGCGAATACACGATATGGTAATAAACATCATTTCAGAAATAGGCTTTTCGTTCACTTCACTAGGCAGCCCAATAATGAGTTCTGCATGTTCACTACACGTTTTACTCCAGATCCTGACTTTAACAAGGGAGGGGGGTCACTGCAATTGTTTTACTCCCTACGCAGAAAATAGAAATGTTTGTTTTGTCTTTGCATTCCAGTCACCCTTGACTATGCAGTGCATTGTAAAATGCACTTTGAGGTTTGTGTGTCATCCATTTAAAATGAACACTACAGGTTGGCGTGTGCTGCTTTTCACTCCAACTGTGCTTGGTATCCCAGTTTCTCTGGGGAAGGTTCAAATCTGACAATACCCTTCCCTTATTGTATAGAAGTCCATGCATAATGCTAGATGTGCCAGATGGAGTCTGAACGTTTACGACTGATAGCTTTCTGTTTGTGTAGAAATCCAATTTATAGGGAAATATAGGGTGATCGTTTTAATGCAATCAAATGTCCTGAAAAGTACTCCCTGGATGTCTCATGCTCTATGCTCAGCTGGTTGTGTGTAACAACTGACATGTCTTCTCTTTTTCTATAGCACTGGGCAGTCCTGGGGAAAGTAGGGAGAAGTCAGATGTGATTCAGAACCATTGTTTGCAGGAGGAGATATACGTGGAAGGGAGAAAAAACTGGAATTTAAGAATATCCCAGTGTGTGTTTTAGAACTCTATTTGGGAGTCCACAGAAGCAACCAGATATGTCTTATATACTAATGTTGAGTCTGGACATCTTAAAAGGTACAAATAAGATATTCTTTGGGACGGCATATACTCTGCTCTATGTGGGCATAACACTTTATTGTTTACAAGGTGCTGTTGGTTTTTTTTTTTTTAATTATTCATTTAATCCTCATAACATTGCTATGAAGTTGAGACCATTATTTCTCTTTTCTAAATAAGAAGAGAGTGGAGGTTTTGAAGAGTGATGCTGGGCTCAGATTCCTGTTCTACCATCTCACTTTACCCCACTTAGGGATTAAATGAGACAACTTGTGAAAAGTGTTTAAGGGCTCAACAAAAATGTTTCTTGCCCTTTTCCCTCTATCCCATATTTACCAGCTAGATAGATTAACTACAGGGAAAGTGATTGTGAGACTGAAGCTAAGCATTATTTGTGTATTGAATAATCAAAGTAATGGATTTTTTAGACTTGCTTCTGTTGATAATCAGGATTGTATAGAATTGGGCGTGTAAAGCTTAGGGGTGAAATTCATCATTGAAGAGAAGCAAAATGCAGGCTCCTAATAATTTGAGGGATGTTGCTTTTAGATTTTTGACATATTACTTAGGAATGAGTTGATGAATCATACTTATTCTATTATAAATTTAAATCTGTGATCCACTCAATTCTCTGATCTTGAGCCTCTCACTTGTGAAGTAGAAGGATCTGAACAGTCATTATGACTTTGAAAAAAATGCTGAAAATCATATTGCCACCCCTTTCATTTTACAGAGGTAACATGACCTGTTCAAGGTCAAGCAGATGAAGCTGGACCTGAACACAGTTCTTTTTGCCACGTGACTTCTTAACCTTTAGACTAATGCACTTTCCATTATATATTGTAATTAAAATAAACTCATTTCGATAAGTTAAAATGAAGTGGTTATAAATTGCAATGTGTGGACCTTATCTGGATGCTGATCCAAACAAACAAACAAGTTTTAAAAGTGGTGAAATTCAAGAGATGATTGCAAATGAAAACACTGAGCAAATATTAAGGAATTATTATTTTGTTTTTAGATGTGGTCATGAGATTGTGGTTATGTCAAGAAAAATGTAGAATTATCATTAAGAGATCCATAGTGAAATATTAATGAATGAAATGATATATCTCGGATTTGCTTCAAATCATATAGTGGAGGTGGGTACAGAAGAAACAAGATTTGCCTTGAATTGGTAATGTTTGAGTCAGGTGATGAGTATATGGGAGTTCATTATGCTATTCAATTTTAATGTGTGTTTGAAATTCTCCATTAATAAAGAAAAATACATGACCAGTTATATTTCTGTCTACACTTGGTGTTTCCACTGTTAGGCTTTTCATTTGTCTTCTGATCTTGTATGTACAAGGAAGAGATAAATTATTGTTTATTCTTCTCCCAAGAAATTGGTTGGCTTTTTTTCTGAATCATAAAATTAAACTTATCCTCCTTTTTGTTTTGGATGTTAGAAAGCTTAGGACAAAATTTGTGGCAAATCACATTCATTTATTCTTTTATTTATTCAACTGAACTGAAGTGATGCTAAAATGGACTTATTTGTCCTCTACCTAGTTTTTCATGAGCAGGGATTCTAGACAGTTAATGTTGGAGGGTGCATGGTGCCATGGTTTAAGTCCCAGGATTAGACTGTTTGAGCTGGTAGCCCACCTTTGCCATAATTGACAAACTTGCCTCTGAAACTCAGGGTAAACATTGTACAATGGGGATAATGATAGAACTTACCTCAATGGTAAATGTGAGAATTAAGTGAAACAATACTTTTTTTTTTTTTTGCCCTTAGAAACAATTTATAAGAAAAAACAAATAACCCCATCAAAAAGTAGGTGAAGTATATGAACAGACACTTCTCAAAAGAAGACATTTATGTGGCCAACAAACATATGGAAAAAAAGCTCATCATCACTGATATTAGAGAAATGCAAATCAAAACCACAATGAGATACCGTCACGTGCCAGTTAGAATGGTGATCATTAAAAAGTCAGGAAACAACAGATGCTGGAGCGGATGTGGAGAAATAGGAATGCCTTTACGCTGTTGGTGAGACTGTAAATTAGTTTAACCATTGTGGAAGACAGTGTGGCGATTTCTTAAGGATCTAAAACCAGAAACACCATTTGACCCAACAATGCCATTACTGGGTATATATCCAAAGGATTATAAATCATTCTACTATGAAGACACATGCAGCACTGTTCACAATAGCAAAGACTTGGAACCAACCCAAATGCCCATCAATGATAGACTGGTTAAAGAAAATGTGGCACATGCACACCATGGAATACTATGCAACCATAAAAAAGGATGAGTTCATGTCCTTTGCAGGGACATGAATGAAGCTGGAAACTATCATTTTTGGCAAACTATCACAAGCACAGAAAAACAAACACTGCATGTTCTCACTCACAAGTGGGAGTTGAACAATGAGAACACATGGACACAGGGAGGGGAACATCACACACTGGGGCCTGTTAGGGGGAGGTATAGCATTAGAAGAAATACGTAACATAGATGACGGGTTGATGGGTGCAGCAAACCACCATGGCACATGTATACCTATGTAACAAACCTGCATGTTCTGCACATGTATCCCAGAACTTAAAGTTAAAAATAAAAAGAAAGAAAGAAAGAGAGTCAAGTATATGGGAAACACTCCATCAATTTTTGGTTTTATTAATATTATCAACAAATAATTATTTAATACCACTATATGCTAAGCAGGAGGCTGGGGAGGGAGATTTCCACAGTGTCCTAATTTCATTTTGGATTGTATCTTAACTCTGTCACATTTTCTTCGAATCCAACAATATTTAAATTCATCTTTTCTTGTTATATTTTATGTATTTATATAAGCATTTATGCATTATTTTAAGAATAAGGTAGGATATAAATAAAAATACTGCTTTTAGGATTATGTTCATGCCTAATTCCAGGCATATTTAAAGTAATAATTTGAAAGATGAAGGATTTGATAAACTAGTTACTCCCTGGGAACTGCATGATTTAAAATTCGGAAACACAGTAGTGAAATAACAAAAATCTGAAGTCAGTGAACGCTGAAATTTGAGAGAGACTTTATAAGTTTCTAAACTGAAATTATCTCACCTAGCACAGTGGCTCACGCCTGTAATCTCAGCACTTTGGGAGGCTGAGGCAGGCGGATCACTTGAGGTTGGGAGTTCAAGACCGGTCTGGGCAACATGGTGAAACCCTATCGCTACAAAAAATAAAAAAAATCAGCCGGGCGTGGTGGTGCACGCCTGTAGTCCCAGCTACTTGTGAGGCGGAGGCCGGAGAATCACTTGAACTCAGGCGGTGCAGGTTGCAGTGAGTTGAGATCGTACCACTGTACTCCACTGCACTCCAGCCTGGGTGACAGAGCAAGACTCTGTCACAAATCAAAACAAACAAAACAAAACAACCCTCTTAGTTGTGTGAACGAAAGTTATCTGAAAAGGTACTTTGGAGAAAAGAGACTTTATTTCCGTGAACAGTTTGTAAACCAAGGAGATGAAGCCTTTGGTGTAAAACAAAGGTGCGTTTCCGAGAACAAGGGGAGGGTTTGGGTTTCATATCAAAAATTCCCCTCAGGGTTCCCAATCAGGCATATTTATACAAATGAAGGTTTGGGAAACTTGTGTAGTTCTGATTGGTCTCTATAGCTGAGTTCTGATTGGTTGATACAACTGAGCCCTTATTGATTGATACAGCTGAGCCCTGATCATCGAGGTAGGTGAGCACTGATTGGGTAGGTTCAGGTGAGCTCTGAAAGTTCCAAAGTTAAATAGAGGTGTGGGTTTTTGGGGAACTCAGAGAACCTGTGTGATGTTAAGTCAGCAAATGGCTGCTTGGCTCAATTTAAAATTTAGGCCCAGATAACCACTCAGGATCTGTCTTAAAGGATTGGCTTCTTCAGGGTCACATTTGGTCACAGCTGGTACGCAACATTCCCTGCCATAAATCACCCTCTTCATATCTTTCACATTTAGTTAATTTCTATTCTTCTTCTTTTAATTTTACCTACTTAAAAAAAATGTGAGCAGGGAAATCAAGTGTGTTATTATGCCAACAGATCTTCAATGACTTAACAAGGTTTGACCCACCTGTTACTATACAACTTTTCCCACTGTTCTGGGATCTGCTGGTAGATATTAGCTGTAGTGGTTGGTGTAGGCCTGATAAGGCATTCTCAGAGTGCACAGTAATGTGTGAGTCTGCGCAGGCACCAGCCCCTAGATGGGACTTGGATTATAACTTGTGCAGCATGGTATTTAGAAAAGTGATCGTTTTATAGTAAGGACCAATCAATTGGGAAAGAAATCACATTTAAAAGTCATCATTATTTTAAAATTAGCAGACTTCAAGAAAGTATATAAAATCAGTATTCTATTTTTAAAAGGTAATGCCAATTTGTTAATCCATGATATTAATGTTAAATTTCCTAATTTTGATAAGTCTACTGTGGTTATATAAGAGAAAGGCCTTGCTCTTAGGAAAGGCCTACTGAAGAGTTTAGGAGTAAAGGGACATGATTCTGCAACTAACAAATGGTTGAAAGAATGAAAGATAACAGATGCGAAAAATATATAAACAATTTGTTAATCTGGGTAAAGGATATATGGAAAATCCTTGTCCTACCTATTTTTGTAACATTTCCATACATCGGAAATTACATCAATATAAAAATGTTTAAAAGGTAATGAGAGAATTCTTTACTTAAAATAGTGAGATACTTTTGGGAGTGACGTTTCAGTCGAGAAGATATTTTCTTCCTCCTTGATTTGTCATCACTGCTACAAAGAAAAGATCTGCTTCTCTGTCCATAGGCAGGGCACAATGCCTAGAAACACTAGTATATTCTGGTAAGCAATATTAAGCTTAACTTAGAAATGGAACATGAAAAAAGGATGCAGAATATGTCACCTTTCTGGCATTTCAAGGCGCAGTGAACTCTTAATGATGAAACCATGATCACCGCAAACCAGTAGCAAAGATTGTCCTCATTCATAGATTGCAGAGTTAGAAAGCTTAAATGAATCATTCTTGTGCCTCTCCCACAGAACACAATGTTGTGGTAATGAATCTGACAACAACAAACCATATTCATCACTTAGAGTTAAGTGTCAGCCTGGCCAACATGGTGCAACCCCATCTCTACTAAAAATACAAAAATTAGCCAGGCATAGTGGTACATGCCTATAGTCACAACTACTCGGGAGACTAAAGCAGGAGAATTGCTTGAACCCTGGAGGTCAAGGCTGCAGTGAGTCGAAATCATGCCACTGCACTCCAGCCTGGGTGACAGAGTGAGACCCTGAGACTCTGCCTTAAAAAACAAAAACAAACAAAAAAAGTTAAGTGTGATGTTTGTGCTGGATAGAGGCAAAAAGACTTATCCACCCTCCACCACTTTCTCCCACAGCAAAACTTTCAGAGTAAATTTCATCCCTTATCTGGGGCTACAAATTGAGAGTGTTTCTCCAAACTGTCTAATTACCTGACTTTCTCATCTTTGGAAAGATACATGATTACAGTAAAATCAATGATTTCCACTTGACATAAGTACTTCTACTTATGCGTGGAGTTCTTATTTTCATATAATTGTGCAAAGGAATATGCAACTGGTGGTCTATGTCAAGGTTGGAATTCTTTGAAAATATGCACAAATAACTGGAAAAATTCCAACAAAGTATTGGATGTTGTAGGTTAAAATCCCAGTGAAAGATTGATTAGTGATAATTTCAAGCATTTATTGAAATAATGATAGTTCCACACATAAAGCTAAGAATCTATTGCATACAATATGCTAGAGGAGAAATGAAAGGGAAGAATAATATTAATACATAGTTCCTATGATCAAGTTGCCGTGGTTCTAATGAGAATACAAGATGAACATACTCAAGGCAATAGAAGACCAAGTATGGTGTGTTGATGAGAGCACTAGTCCTGGAGTTGGTCCCTGATTAACTGACCTCAACACAGCCTCTACCCCCACTTGTCTGCAGTTCTCTTACCTGTGCAATGAGGGGGTTGAGCTCCAGATTCTCTTTTAATGCTAAATTGTATTTTCTATAATTACATCATAAAATTTATCTTCTCAAGTGGTAGTAACATTGTTAGAAACATGTTATATATGTGAAATAATTGTTCAAAGATCTAGTCTTATACAATATAAAGAATTATTTCTGAGATTTTCTAAGTGATAGAAAGGCCAATCTCCAAATATTTTAGGTAATCTTTACTTTAGAAGATGAGAAACTCTTTGGATTTATATTTTTAGCTCATTCTGGCATTTAAGCCCAGAGTCATTCTATTTGAAAACAACATTGTTTTTTAAATGTCCGAATATGAAATATTTATAACACATACCTATAATGATTGAATAAGCTATTAATATAATGCTAACACAAATAAAACAAGGCATATGTTACTACAACCCTGGAGAAAGGAAGAATTAAAAAATTCAATGATATTGGAAGAGTCAAAAGCCTCCATGAGCACTGACAAGAATTACAGTAGTTACATCCTGACAATCTGAGAATGCTGGTGCTGGGGAAAGGGTGGGTGGTATGCAGAATCCTTCCTCTCCAAAACAACAACAACAACAACAAAAGAGTCGGCAAATCATGCCTGATTTATGGTTACTTTTTCCTTTATGTTACAGATCCATAAACTTTGGTCTGCCTTTTTGCTGATTTTCACTGTACAGATGGGACTGCTTTAAGAAATTCTGATCTCTGAAAATCCCCACCTACACAACACATCATGTCTGGAATGATCATTTCCTTGGTGAGGTTACTTTACACAGCCATCAAAGTAGCCATAGGTTACTTAGGTATAAAGTAAACTTTCTTGGCAAGATTACTTTAAACAGGCATGGAGGTAGCCATATGTTACTTCTAAGCACATACAACATATAGTTTGATTTGCCAAGCAAATTTACTACTAAAACTGAGAATATAGTAACCTCTTTTTGAAGATTCACCAAATCAAGCAAACAAACAAAAAACAGACACCAAAAGAACCTCTTCAACACTTAGAGATGATATAATACAGAATCACTTAGTAAATTTATTATATGAAGAGTCTCAAGACAAAATTATTTTCATTGGCAATGCATTAGGTCTGCAGTCTCTTAGAGGCAATTCTGAAATACAAAAAACTTGGAACACTTTTTTTTTTCTCCCTGCTTTATTTGACAGCAAAACTTGAGCTGACCTGGACAAATTTGGTAGGAAACCTCATTTAATCTGATGTCTTTTTGTAGTCTTATTTACTGCACGTACTGTGAATATTTGTGATTTTCTCTACAGAAATATTAATGGTCTTAATTATAGAAGACTATGCCAGACTCTGCTGATGTAATATGCAATATGCAGCTGATGTACTATATTATCTTTCTAAAATTCAAACATTTCTGAATTTTGAAGTATATATGGCTACATGGATTTCAGATAAGAAATTATGGACTATAATATTTGAATTTAGTTGAGCTGACATTGAATCCTCCATTTATATGGATTTGTTTTTTAAATCATTAATGCAGTAGGTTTGTTTTTATTTATAGATATTCCTTCCTTTGCCTCTTTCACCTTCCTGAAGAGGTGACTATAAAGTGAATATTTCAAGGTAAATCATATTTTCCCATGGATTACTTTAGATCCCAAAGATACTGGAAACTCATAGATACTACTAATACAGAATACCTATGACTATAAATGAAACAGGTTTGATTTTATAATAAAAATAACTTAAAGTAACACAATTATAAAACCAACTCCTTGCCAACAGGCCCCAATGTGTGTTGTTCCCCATTCATGTCCATGTGTTCTCATTGTTCAGCTCCCACTAATAAGTGAGGACATACAGTGTTTGATTTTCTGTTCCTGTGTTAGTTTGCTGAGGATAATGGCTTCGAACTCCATCCATGTCCCTGCAAAGACATGATCTTGTTCCTTTTTATGGCTGCATAGTATTCCATAGAGGCTTTTACATTGTTGGTGGCAGTGTAAATTAGTTCAACTAATTTGAAGAAGTGTGGTGATTCCTCAAAGAATAGAAAAGTCAAATCTTTTTATCATGACCTTGAAAATGAGACGTGCTGCCCAGGGAAGTGCTGAATGAGTATTCTACAAGGCTCACAGGGGATTTTTCCAGGGCACAGAGCTCAAAATGCTGGAAGGGTGGGGACAGGAAGAGACATATGTAGTATGGTGGAAGGGCTCGCAAAGATAGGTCACTGGGCAAACATTAAATAAGGCTAATTATGTTCTTTCTTTTAGGGCCTCCAACCATAAAAAGGAAAAATGAAGAAAAGCAAAAGAGATGGGTGTTAAGGCCATAGAAATGGGATGAATCTTTTTTGAAATAGACAGAAAACAAACACGTATAGCTATTTTTTCAGTCATTCGAAGCACAGTAGAACAAAGTCTGAGAGGTTTCAGTACCTGAGAAATGTGCTAGGAGATTCTCAAGATACAGGAACAACTTGACCAGTCTAAGGCAAGCTAAGAAAGATGTCGGGTCAATTAAATTATTTAAAGCTGGCAGCCAGAGCAGAAGAGATTAAGCAGTAGTTGAGAGCAATGAAAGAATAGTTTCTGTATTTCTTGAAACCTTTCTCTAAATAGTATATATCGTCTTTTAAATCTTGCCATTCTGTGTAGACTGTGCTTATGTGAAATGAAATATAGAAATGTACCAGTCATGTTAAGGTGAAGAAAGAAATGTAAGTTGTCAGTACGTGTATGTTTAATTTTTTTTAGAAGCTACCAAACTGTTTTCCAGAGTGGCTGTACCATTTTATATTCCCAGCAGGAATGTAGGAGTGATTCAGTTTCTCTGCATCCATTTGATGCCACTATTTTTTATTTTAGTCATTTTGATAGGTGTGTAGTGATATCTCACTGTGGTTTTAATTTAATTTGATGTTTATCTTATATCCTTATTAGCTTTAGAATTTGGGGGGATAGATTTATTGGGATTTTGTACACAGACAATTATGTAATCTGCAAATAGGGACATTTTTATTTGTCCATTCCAATCAGTATTGCTTTCACTTACCTTTCTTGGCTTATCCAGTGGCTAGAACTTCCAGTATCACCTTGAATAAAAGCAGATATTCTTTCCTTGTTCTGGATCTTAAAGAAAAAGAGTTCAGTTTGTTCTCGCTAAGTATACAGTATTAGCTGTAGGCTTTGTCAATGATCTTTATCATGTTTAGGAAGCTTCCCTTATTCCTAATTTTCAGAGAGTTTTTATCATAAAGGGGTACTGAATTTTATCAAATGTTTTTTCTGCCATCAGTAGAATCATCGTGTCATTTTTATTCTTTTGCCTGTCTGTCAGTATAGTGGATTAAATAGATGGGTTTTTAAATATTGAGTAAGCCTTACATCTCTGGAATTAACCCACTTGGTCATGATCTACAATTCTTTTTACATGTTGCTGAATTCTATTTCGTAATATTTTATTAAGAATTTTTGTGTTTCTATTCTTGAGGTCTAGTAGTCTGTAGTTTCCTTTGTTTATGCTGTGTGGCTTTGATATCAAGGTAATACTAGTTCACAAAACACATGGGAAAGTTCTTCCTCCTATTCTATTTTCTGAAGTAGATTGTATGGAAACTTTGTTAATTCTTTAAATGTTTAATAGAATATTCAGTGAAACTCTCTGGGCCTGGAGATTTCTTTTCTGAGTTTTAAAATTTTCAATTCAATTTCCTTATTATGATAGGGCTATTCAAATTATGTATTTCATATTGGACAAATTATGGAAGTTTGTGATTTTCCAAGAATTTATTCATTTTTTTAAGTTCTCAAAATTATGTGTGTAAAGTTGTTCATAGTATTCTCTTATCTTTTTATGTCTCCAGGATCTGTAGTGTTTCCTCTGTTTCATTCCTGACATTGGTAATTTGTATCTTCTCTTTTTTTTAATTGTCAGTTTTGGGGGTGTTTTGCCAATTTTATTATTCTTTTCAAATAATTAGCTTTTTATTTGATTGATTTTTCCCATTATTTTTCTGTTTTCAATTTTATTGATTTCTACACTTATCTTTATTATTTATTCTTTTATACCTTTGAGTTCATCTTGGTCTTTTCTAGATTGTTTAGGTGAGGGGTTAGATTATTGATTTGAGACTCTTGCTGTTTTTAATGCTACAATTTAGTGCTATAAATGTCTCAGCATTGTTTTAGCTCTGTCCAGTGAATTTTGTTATGTTGCATTTTTATTTTCATTCAGTCAAATGCATTTAAAAATTTTCTATTAAGATGTCCTGTTTAAACTATGTCAATTATATTTTTTAAAGTGTTTTTTTGTGTGTGTGTATTCCCAAGGCTATACAACTATCACCACTAATTCCAGAACATTTGCATCAGCCCCCAAAGAAACCATGTACCAATAGCAGTCACTGTGCATTCCTCCCTGCTTCCAGTCCCTGGCAACCACTAATCTATTCTCTGTCTCTACAATTTGCTTATTCTGAATGTTTCATATAAATAGAATCATACAATATGTAGCCTTTTGTGTCTGACTCCTTTTACTTAGCATAGAGTTTTCAAGGTCCATCCATGTTGTACCATACATCAGTACTTCACAGTTCTTCATGACTGAATAATATCATTGTGTGGATATAACACATTCTGTTTATGGATTCGTCAGCTCATGGACATTGGAGTTGTTTCCACTTTTTGCCTATTATAAATAATGTTGCTATAAACATTCACATACATGAATGCTTTTGTGTGAACTTACATTTTCAGTTTCCTTGGTTATATTCCTAAGAGTGAAATTGTTGGGTTACATAGCTGTGTTTACCTAACAAACTGTCTTCCAAAACAGCTGCCCCTATATTCTGTTTTAAAAAAATTATTCCATATTTTCTTCTTGAACTTTAAAAAATATATCTGTGGCCGGGCACGGTGGCTCACACCTGTAATCCCAGCACTTTGGGAGGCCGAGGCAGGGGGATCATGAGGTCAAGAGATCGAGATCATCCTGGTCAACATGGTGAAACCCCGTCTCTACTAAAAATACAAAAAATTAGCTGGGCATGGTGGCACACGCCTGTAGTCCCAGCTATTCGGGAGGCTGAGGCAGGGAAATCGCTTGAACCCGGGAGGTGGAGGTTGCAGTGAGCCAAGATTGCGCGACTGGACTCTAGCCTGGGAACAGAGTGAGACTCTGTCCCCCCACCAAACTATATATATATATATATATTTGTATTTTCACTTCATTTTTAAATATATTTAAATCTTATATTTATCTGAACTTTATTTTGAAATTACAGGTGAAGTAGGAAAAGAAGTCATTTTTTTTTTTTTCTGAAGGAGCTGTTTATTCATCTGAGAAACATCTTTTTATTACTAGTTTAAAATGTCACCTTTACATATACTAAATTTCCATAAGTAATTAGATCTATTTTTTGACCTTTTTTGTTTCATTAGTATGGATTTTTTTTATGAACCAGTACCACACTGTTTTCCTTATTTTGCTTTTCTTGTATAATTTCTGACAGGATTAGCTCTCCCTCATTATTTGCTTTTTCAAAAAGGTTTCCAACACTTCTTGCTTGTTTATCCACTCTTATTGATGTAGTTTATTTGCCACTAGTTGTCCTTGGGGAGATTAACTTCTATCTCTCAAAAAACAAGTAAGAAAAAATTTGCAGAGTGAAGGAAGATGATGTTACTTGCTTTTCTGTAGAAGTTATGGAATATGATGTTAGTTTAAATCATAGTTTTTTTAGCCTGAGATCTTTCCTGGTTATTGCCTCATCTATTTACCACTGAGCTAGCTGGTAGGTATCTGGGTGAAGGCGAAACACCTGGATTTGAACAACATATCCTACCTTTCCTCTACTTAGAGTACTAGGCTAATGATTCCAATTTTTACCTCTGTCCAACTGAGTTTCATGGTTTGAAGGTATTAATTGAGAACTCAAATAATTATCTGTAAGTGATTAAATCAACTCTATAAAAACAAATACATCCAATTTACTAAGTAATTCACTAAATTGTAATAGCAATAATTTAATAAGAGTGTTGAATACTGTTTGGCTGTTAAAAGATTGCTTATATTTAGGTTACATCTGGGGTCTATGAGTGCAGTCCTTCTGCCTTCTCCTAAGAATCACCATGAAGCCGTTATTGGTTCTTGAACAGGCCAATGATTTATTTGAAGTAATTCCACTTTGCAAAGAAAATGTGACAATCATACATTGCCAAGGTGAAATGGAAGAGAGGTTGGACACCTGCAGGCTAGTTAAAATCTGTGACAGAAGCAAAGCAATTTATGGCCTGGTGGTGGGAGGAAAAACAGGTTTGAGAAATAACACAGAAGGAAATTTGAAGCTAGAATCAAAGGCGCTTAATCATTGGATGTATTATTTTCAGCATGGGATATAGTACGTGGAGGCGTTACCAATAATTTCTTCTCAATTTGCCTCTCCTAGGAGGCCTGTTTTCGTGAATGTTGCTCAGCTCTGTTTTGGTCTGTGCTTCGTTGCCCTCCATTTGCTTTACAATGATGTTTTACACTGCGGTATGTCACTACTTTCACACAATGTCAGGTGGCCTCATGCTTGTGCGTGATTTCTCCTAAACCAGTATGTGTACTTCTCATAGGCAGGGAGCATCTTGCTCATTTTGTGGAATCTAATGGAGGTATTCTAACTATGACAGGCTTTTAATAAATATAGTTGACTGATAGAGTGACCTGGGGAAAAAGGAAGTGCCAAACGGGGAAGTGATGCAACACAGGAAGATTCAGCAAAATAGACAGGGTTCCCCAAGTGTCTTTCTGATGACAAAAGTGGAAATAATCAAAGAAGACCCCCTGTGTGAGGTGGATTCTTCTAGAACAGACCACCCCACCATTTAATCAAGTCTGATCAGTGTCCGGGGAGCTGTTTCTTCAGGCTACAGCTGGTGCACACCCGGCCAAAGGCCTCCCACAGTCTTCATTAACACATGGACAACACGTGCACACACACACACACACACACACACATACACACCAGTTGGTCAAAAAAAAAAGACCCACCCAATGAGGAAAAAAAATTCCAAGAAAAAGAGATAGTTTATATGTTTCAGTTTCTCAGCATCTGCAGCTGTCATCTGTTTTAAGTTTGGTCATTTTTATTAAGGCAAAGTGGCGCATGCTGTCACAGGAACCACTCCAGCTCATGCTCCCCAGCAGGTCACCGGGTATCCCCTGGTGTGCTGAGACATGATATGCTTCCTGCCAGTGGATGAGGAGGAGGGAAAGCTCTGCTCAGCATCAATTTCTAGTTTAACAGGGAAACAGAGAAGCCATGGGTAGACCTGTGAAATGCAGAGTACAATTACTCCATTTAAGGAGTTTGTCCATTAATTTGACAAGTGATTACTAAGTACTCATATTCCCTCATAGTGATTGTATCTCCCTGCGGAGGGTAAGATAGTTGGCTTGCTATCAGAAGGGTGACTTGGCCTGTGATTTTCATTTGTGGTCCATTCACATGCCCCATCTATCCCACCACAACCCAGTCTGCATCTGGGATCAAGATGCCTGGGTTTGGGATTAGAGCCTATATGATCAGAGATGAGAACAGGGCTAACTGGTCCACATTTCAACCAACTCAGTAGTTCTGAGCTTCATTAATACCAATTAAGTGAATGGATGAATGGACCACAATGATTTAGAGGTGAAGACTGGCCACTGAAACTCGATCTCTGGCAAACTCTGGGACTAATTCCATTTTTACATGCTTTGAAGGGGTATCTGGTACCAGTTTTGGCAATATATGTGGATCTTCTTCCAAGGGTATCTCACTACCCTGTAAGTGAAAGAAAAATGTTGCATGCACCTTTTCCTGGAGTAAAAACAGTGGCTCATGTCACCCACTTGAGAGTGATCCTGATGTCCACCTAACACTGAGAAAAATGAGGAAAAAAATAAAGCAGGGTCTGAGACTGGAGACTTCTAGAAATTTAATACCCATCTGGTGCCCTGTAGGACATGAGGCAACATGAATACTCTCAGGAGGCAGACATTAGAGAGTTCTAGACAGAGACTAGCAGTAGCCTTCTAATGACAATCAGTCTCTTCTTAAAGGATGGATTGGGCAATTTGGCTTGAGCTGCTTCTCTTTAAAAGCAAGCAAAAACCCTCTCGCAGGTGTTTGAGAAATTGTGCCACAGTCCTTCCATTGCTGCTGTGACAATGAACTTCCTAAGTCTGTTGAATTCTAAATGCTGAGGCTCTTCTAGAGACTTCTTGTATGTAGTTTGGATCCTGTGACAGAAGACTATGACTTCACCATTTCCTCAGTAGTGAGCTACCCTACTTGCCTGCCTGATCCTGCTGTCTCTGTCACTCACCAACTCATTTGACCTCAGGGCAGGGCTTAATCTCTGCGAGGCTCAATTCCTTCTGTGTAGTTCTTCTGGAAGCAGGAAACCAATCAGGATTGAAACTCTTGGCTGAACACAGCTGGAATATAAATAAAACAAGACATATGTAGTGTGTATTGCAGTGCTCTGCCCAGATTCCCTCCTTAAGGCTGATGTACCCAATGCCCTGCTTTTGGGATTAACAGCTGCTGATGGCTCAAAGCAGCTCCCTTTGCTGGAAATTGCCCTCAGCAGCAGAAAACTGTCTCACTCAAGGTTACATTTCCTTTCAGGGGTCACCTGCAACCAATGATTTGCTTCTGTAGGGAGTAATAAGCCTGTCCTCCATGGTTTATTATGGGACAATTCTGAAAGGCCTTCTCAGTTCCAGAGTTCACTGTAGAAGCCTCTGGACTTCTGTTGTAACCTCAATGTGGGCCAGCTTCTCCCCTTGCCAATCCTACCTTTTTCACTTCCTAACAGGTGTGTCTTCCAAAAACATTTCTAAAAATATCTTCTGTGTGCAATGGTTCATTTTCAGAGTCTACTTTCAGGGAAGCCAGTTGAAGACAGTTGGAACTAGGAGTGGTCATAGGCAATAGATTGTAAGAGAAAAATCATTTGCCACCTGAATGACAATGAGGACCCCATGACTCTTTCTAAGTGGAATATGGACATTCCCTGCTGTGTCATACTGGTGTAATTGCTAAAACTTTTACTAGTGGTAAATTGGGTTGGGATATTGGTGGAAGGAGACAGACTGACTGGTGCAATATCTCTGGTTCTTAAGAAGTAGAGGGAATTGTAATTGCAGTGACTTTGGAATTGGGTGGTTGTTACTGACCAACACATTGATCAAAGAGGGATAATGATGGGCTCAGGTGATTACCAATTCAAGACAAAATGTGGAAACTGGAGGGCCTCCTTGGCAATGTTGAAGGAAATCCTAATCTCTTGCAGCTGGAAGGTAGACAGAGAGGAGGACCAGGCTCAGGACTTAATCATAAGAAGAGTGGAGCTTCAGAGAATGTTAAACTCACATTCTGGCAATTCTCCTGAGCCAACGTTAGGGCCCAGATGGAAGAAAAATGGAATCCTGAGACTTGAGCTGTGGATACCTGGGTAGATGAGGTTGTAAACTTTGAAATCCTCGATTTTCTTAAATCTGCTGGACTTGCAAAGTGACCTACCTTCCCTTGTCAGAAAATAGTGGCTCTGCTTAACTTAAATAATATGCAGAAGCCATGACAATGAGGGAAATAGTTACACCTACCTCCACCCCAAGATCTGCCCTCTTTTTATTCCTGGCATTCAGACAAATAACGCTGGTAAATTCTCAGCACAGCCTGAGTGAGGATAGGTTGGGCCAGCCAAGGGAGGAGACAGACTATACATCAAAAGAGTTGCAGGATCTAGATTATAGGTATCAGCGAGGGTGGAAAAGTATGCCTGGGCCTTGTTCTTGAGGGTTCTGGATCAGGGAGCAGAGGAGCATACAGTTGGATAAGGGGGAGTTACTCATATAGAAGCACTCTCCCATGATACAGCATTAAACACCCTGGCAAGGACTCTGGGTACAGTGTTAATATGCTGCTAGGATGGCTCTGGAAGCTTGGAAAATGTGATGGTCCATATTAAGTAAAGTGGAGACAGAACTTTCCTGCCAGGTGGTGGAGGAAGGAATCAAAAGTCTCAGAGTATCAAACATGCTAGAGTGGATATATAATGTAAGGCCAAAAAGCCATCACTTGGTTCTGCTCCATTGGAGCATCTGGGGGACCCTGTGTCTGTCAATAAGGAATGTGCCTGAGAGAGGAGCAGCAGCAATGTTGGGAAGACCAGTAGTACCTGACCTCTGTTGGCCAGGACTGATGACAGGAGATGCTGTGAGAATACTGGGCTCTCTATGCACAGTGGAGCTGATAAGATCTCAACATAATAGAGGATAGGTGGCAGCACCTTACAATCAGAAGTAGATAGGCAGTTATTACAAGGAATGGCAGTGTCGAAGAGACAGTCATGTGGCCCAACCTGCAGAGAGCTGTGGAGATGGATGGTCAGGGACTGATAGCTGTCTTACTAAAAGTTTCGAGACCTGATCCAGTTTTCAGATCTAGAACCCACCAACTGATGGAGAGGTTAGGTCCTTATGAGAAGGGACTCTGCAACGCTATCTGTAACACTGTCACAGGTATCTTTAGTAGTAATCCCCCCATTCTTTACCCAAAGAGGCCTATGTCTATTTACTTGTGTGCATTAGGAAAAAGAGAATACTTAGACCTTTCAAAATTGTTGGTCACAAGATCTGAATTGGCAGTGATGCCTGACCCAAAATGCCATTATGACCCTCCATTAGAAGGACACATGGTTGTCTGGTAATAAGTGGCATTTTGACTCAGATCCATTCACAGCGAATCCATTCAGTCAATGGACCTACATAATGGTTACTTCCCTGGCCCCTGAGTTTGTAACTGTAAATGAACATGTTTGATAGTTAGTAGAACCCTCACACTGGTATATTGGCCTGTGGTTAAGAGGTATCAGAGTGTGAAATGCCAACTGGAAGCTATCAAAACAACCTTTTTAATCCGTTAGCAAAGATAATAAATCAAAATCAATAATACATTCTAGGGAAAATAGTAGACATGAATGACACCTTTAAAGATATTAAGAATGCACAGGCAGTGGTCTCTGTCATTTCTTAATTTAATTAATCATTCTGGCCTTTATAAAAATTGGATAACTTGACCAAGTTGTACCCTCTTGCAGAAACCTCATGTAGAATCTTTGCTCGAGCAAAGTGACATGGTATGCAGCCACTGATCTGGCAAATACGTTCTTTTCTAGTTATCAAAAGGGTTATTGTATGCAGTTCCCATTTGTGTGAAATAAACAACAATATTCATTTACAGTCCTGCCTCAGGGCTTTGTTAATTCCTCCACTCTGCACTCTGTCTGAAAGAACCAGGGCTATCTGGGCATTCCTCAGAACATCATATTGGTTCTCTATACTGACGACATTCTTTTAATTGGAAGAGATTAGCAAGAAATGGCAAGTACGTTAGAGGCTTTGATAAGATGGCCACACCAGAGATTGGGTGATAATCCCTATGAAGATTCAGGAGCCTACTGGATCAATTTTATATATATGTATATGTGTGTATACATATTATACTTTAAATTCTGGGATACATGTGCAGACCATGCAGATCTGTTACATAGGTATACACGTGCCATGGTGGTTTGCTGCACCCATCAACCCATCATCTACATTAGGTATTTGTCCATCAAAACAACCTTTTTAATCCCCTTTTTAATGCTATCCCACCCCTTGCCCCCCACCCACCAACAGACCCCAATGTGTGATGTTCCACTCCCTGTGTCCATGTGTTCTCATTGTTCAACTCCCACTTATGACTGAGAACGTGTGGTGTTTGTTTTTCTGTTCTTGTGTTAGTTTGCTGAGAATGATGGTTTCCAGCTTCATCCATGTCCCTGCAAAGGACATGAACTCATCCTTTTTAATGGCTGCATAGTATTCCATGGTGTGTTATGTGCCACATTTTCTTTATTCAGTCTATCATTGATGGTCATTTGGATTGGTTCCAAGTCTTTGCTATTGTGAACAGTGCCACAATAAACATATGTGTGCATGTGTCTTTATAGTAGCATGATTTATAATCCTTTGGGTATATACCCAATAATGGGATTGCTGGGTCAAATAGTGTTTCTGATTCTAGATCCTTGAGGAATCACCACACTGCTCTCCACAATGGTTGAACTAATTTACACTCCCACCAACAGTATAGAAGTGTTCCTATTTCTCCACATCCTCTCCAGCATCTGTTGTTTCCTGACTTTTTAATGATTGGCATTCTAACTGGAGTGAGATGATATCTCACAGTGGTTATGATTTGCATTTCTTTAATGACCAGTGATGATGAGCTTTTTTCATATGTTTGTTGGCTGCATAAATCAGTAATATTTTTTAGAAATTCAGTGTTCTGGGTTATGTTAGGACATCATCTCCAAATTAAGAACAAATTGTTGCATCTTACACTTCTCACCATTATAAAAAAAAAGTATAATACTTACTAGGTTTCTTCAGGTTGTGGGAGCAGCAAATTCCATATTGGAATATGTCTCAGACTGATTTGCTGAGTGGTAATATGAGAGACTGCCAGATCTGAGTGGGGCCTAGGGCAGAAAAGAGCTCTGCAGAATGCTCAGATCATTCAATAGGCTCCATGGTGCCAAATGTATCTGTGGTGGAAGAGGATGCCATGTAGTGTTGATGGCAAAGGCCAATAGGAGAATCACAGTGTGTAGACTCATAGGGTTTTAGAGCAAGGTCTGTCATACAACATTCACAAAAAACACCTCCTGGCTTGCTACTATGCCTTGATAAAGATGAAGCAGCTAATCATCAGACATCAAGTAGCCACGTGGCCAGTGCTGTTCATCTTAAGCTGGGTTCTGACATTGTCACTGTTGTACAAGCACCTCTCCCACAGCTCTCACTGTGGCTGCATGGGGGTAGGGAGAAGCCTGTGGCCAGTTGGTAGAGGAGGAAAAGGCTGAATGTATGCGTCAGCTTGTGTGTATTGATGCAAACTGAAAATGCTGCTACACTGCAACCCCACTCTCCACTTAGAAGTTCCTGAAAGATAGCACTAAGGGGAAAATCTTCCCACTGGGCAAAGTTCTGGGTGGTGCATCCATTTTATGTGGGAAGAGAAATAGCTTGAGATAAGAATGTACATGGACCCAAGCAGTTTGAAAGATTATGGACAAGGGGGTCTGCGAAAGTGGACCATGGATAGACCTGTGAGAATGGGCACAAAGTTTTAAGATCTTTGTATTAAAGCCTACCTGGGTGCATTCACCATGGGAGAGGCATTAAACAACCATGTAAACAGAATCACTCATTAGTTGACATCAGAGACTGGCTGATCAGTCTCTGACAGTACAGGTACCATGGACACATGAATAGAGTAGTCATGGTGGCAGGGATAGGGGCTATGATGGCCCTAACAGTATGGACTCCCTCTCCTACTCATCAAAACTTACCTAGCTACTGCTGCTACCAAATACCCAACCTTCCAGCAACAAGCAGAGCCTCTAATGGCACTATTTCTGGAGGGGAAAACCAGCTGCTTGGTGGAAAGTTGATTACTTTGGAACTCTTGCACACTGGGAAAGACAGCAATTCATCTTTACTGTTATGTACACATATTCTGGGTGTGAATTTGCCTTTCCTGCCCACAGAGCCTCTGCCCAGCACCATTATCTCAGAAGGTTTACAGAAGGTTTCATTCATCAGTGTGGGATACTGCACAATATTGCCTTTGGCCAATACACCCACTTTACAGCAAAGGTTGTGTGGCATTGGGTCCATGATTTGGGAACCTGGTCCCACCCCATAGGAAATTGCTGGCCTGATGGAGTGGTATGATGGATTTTAATAAAAAAAGTGAGATGCCCTCTAAGGATGGGGCACCATCCTCCAAAATGTGGTATACACCATCAGCATTAGGCCCTATGCATTCTGGCTTCCAGAGAAGAATGCTTTCACCAGAAAACAGTAAAAGCACCATGAGCTTGAAAGTATGGCTGCTGTCTGGTCCCTTCAGGTTCCTTGTGCCACGAGGGCAACAGGAAAGGAGTCACTGTACTGGCAGAAGGAATTCATCTTGGTCATCAGGAGGAAGCATGGCTGCTGCTACACAAAGAGCACAGGAAAGAATATGATTATTGCTCACATGTAATACTGTTACCCACTCGTAACAGTAAATAAGCAATTATAACAGCCATGGCCTATGGAATGCATGGTGACCAGCGATAAGGGTTTGGGTCACCATACCAGGAGTTGCCTAAACCAGCAGAGGTTCTAGCTGAGAGTGAGGGGAATCTAGAATGGAATGTGGAGGCGGAATGATGACCATCAGTTGTGACTTTGAGGTCAGCTTCAGTAGCAGTATTTTAGTTCATTTCCTGTTCTTTCTGAAAAGTCCCCGGGAAAAAAGAACAGCTAGAATGTGGAGATGCTGTTACTAGATGGGGAAAATTTATGATAAGAAGCAAGTGGGTCTGAATGGTGCAGGGGATAAACTGTAGTGGATACTGTGGCGCTCTGCCTGGATCCCCCTTTCAGGGTTTATGTATCGAGATTCTCTCCCCAACTGCAGTCTCCTGGTATAGTTCCTCACTGGTGATGTTGGTTGCTGAGGACTCACAGCCGTGCCCTTGCAGGAGTTGTCCTTGACAGCATGGAATGCCGCATCCAATGTTACATTCTCTCCCAGAGGTGGTGGTCTCTGGCCATAAGTGATTTACGTGGACATACAAAATCCAACCTCTTACCTCAATCTAGGGTAACTCTGAAGAGCATTTCCGCTCAAAAGCTTTCCAGATGACAAGCTGGAAACTCTTATAAGTAACTCTACTGTTACTTCATTGCAGGTCAGCATCACTCTGCATGATCCTAGCCCGCTTACTTTCTTGTGTGTATCTCTGAAAATATTCCGCAATCAAACTTCTGCATGCAATTCTCCATCTCAAAATGTGTTTCCCAGGAACTTGAATGAAGACAATGTATAAAGTTCCTAGCACAGAAGACACCCAGTAAGTGTCAGGTCTGTCTCTTTCCCTCTCTTATTCCTTACTTGAAACCACGGCCCTTGTCTGTAATCTCATGAATATTTACCAAATAGTCATAATATAATTGATCCTGGTAAGAGGGAAGGGTGAGGATGTGGGACATGGTAAGCTGTCAGGAGGCACAAACCCCAAAGCCTTGCAGGATGAAACAATGAACTGAAGCCCTGAGCATGTGACATGGCTTGTGTCTTACTACGCATGTTGCGTACACTGCCAATTTTACACTCAGAGGTGGGTATGATTGTTTCATTTGGCAAGGAAACTGCCACCGAAGAGAAGAGAATCTTCCAACTCTTTAGTGTGCCATACTGCTTCCTCGAAGCCCTCTTACTTCACAAATGCTTTGATTTTCCTGGCAGTGCATCATTGCCAAGCAACCCACGGATTGCAGGAAGCAGTCCAGATATCCTGCTCTATACTGCTCAGTGATCTCAGAAGAGCAGGTATGCACTACTGTATCCTGGAACTGTGCTCTAAATGCTGAAGGACAAGCGAGAGAGTGAGCTTTTCCTCCTAAGCTCTAACTCTAATATAGGCAATTGCATCAGAAAATCAAACTTTTTTTTTAGACAGAATTTCGCTCTTATTGCCCATGCTGGAGTGCAATGGTGCTATCTTGGCTCACTCCGCCTCCCGGGTTCAAGTGATTCTCCTGCCTCAGCCTCCTGAGTAGCTGGGACTACAGGTGCCCGCTACCTCGCCTGGCTAGTTTTTTTTGTTTTTTGTTTTTTTTTGCATTTTTTAGTAGAGACGGGGTTTCACCATGTTAGCCAGGATGGTCTCGATCTCCTGACCTCGTGATCCGCCCGTCTCGGCCTCCCAAACTGCTGGGATTACAGGCTTGAGCCACCGCGCTCGGCCTAAAAATAAGTTATTTAATAAAAAAGAAAATTAAACTTTTTCGAGGTCGGGGGTGGAGGTAGAGTTAATATGTCACAGGGTACTTTGGCTGAACAGAAATAGTGTGATTACTTCTTGCGACATTGTGATCAAGGACCTATGGAAGGATTAACTGCAAGAACCAGTTTCGGACATGATCTTCCCTGGAGAATTCACTACAATTTATTTCTCTGTCTTCACAACATCAGAGTCTGATGGGCAATATTTTCCTGGGTGACATGTGCCTAGAGAGCTATTGGAGGATGTAGAGAGAAATCTGTTCTGATTTGTAACTTATAATATGCAAAGAACTGCTGAGAGAAGAGAGAGAGAGAGAGAGAGAAGAGGAGAGGAGATAAAGAAAAGAGAGATCCAGTAGAGGGAAAACGTAAGTCCTTGCTTTCTCCTTCTCTGTGCCAAGTAGGTGTATGCTGCTGCTAGGAGCACTTGGCCAGACTGGCAGTCAGCAATGACAGCAGTCTAGCTGTGGCGTGGGGCCAGTGGGAGGCAGGCTGTGTGGCAGACTGAGCATGGGTGAGGGTTAGGTGGAAGTGGGAAGTACTAGAAGCACATTGTTGCAGTCAGCATAGAGATTTGGTGATTAAAGTTTAAGATCTGTGTGGCAAGGAATGAATGACACACACATACACACACACGCACACACAAAATCCTCTTCAAGTTGTTATTGGGCTTTGAGGTGAATGTGTTTCTGGTACATTTGCTGAAATGAAAAAAATTAAGATGGTAGGGCTATCCATTTGTGAACCATGTGCCTGCTCATGGACAGCCTCAATTTACATAACATAAGAGCGTCAGCTCCTCCTCCCTCTTCCAGGCCACCTTCCTCTAGCTCATGTGGATACGATGGTTTGCGTCTTTTCTGCTCCGGGTCACTCCAGGCCCCAGCTTGTTTCTGCTCTTGCCTTCATCTGCCCACTTGACCCTGGGCCTCTGCTGCCTCTGCCAGCCTTGAAACTTGAGACAATCCCTCTCTTGCTTTATTTCCTTTATTCCCCCAAGTTACTGCTGCTACAAGGGTTTTTTGTGCAGCAGCTTTCATTGAAGCTCTTGGGACAGAGGAGGGGGTCACAGAACAGGCAATAACATGAAACCCCTCAGAGAGTGTTCTTGCCTGTGGCCTTCACCAGCTGCTCTGAGGCATGGCCTCTTCTTGCTCGCCTTGTGGTGATGTTCTCTTTTTCCTGTTTCTTGTCTGAATTCCAGTCCTGCCCCACTCCTCTATCCTCAAGGACCATGTCTTAGTCCACGTGGGCTGCAATACCAAAATACCTTAAACTGGGCAATTAATAAATAATAGAAATTTATTTCTCACAGTTCTGGAAGTTAGGAAGTCCAAGGTGAAGCTGGCAGATTTGGTGGCTGGTGAGGGTGCTGTCTGCTTCCAAGATGGCACCTTGTTCCTGTGCCCTCAGGAGGGGACCAACACTGTGTCCTCACATGGCAAAAGGGACAAAAGGGCAAGGCAGCTTTCTGAAGCCTCTTTTATAAAAGCATTAATCCCATTCACAAGGGCAGAGTCCTCGTGAGCTGTCCAAATCTCCACCTTCTAGTATGCCATCGCCTTGGTAATTAGGTTTCAACATATACATTGTGTAGGGACACATACATTTAAACCACAGCAGGCTGCAATTAAGCACCAGGCCTGGGGTCCCGGCTTTCTTTGTGGCTGATCTTCTACTAGATTTGGGGCCTCCGATCAGTCTCTTGACTTCATTCAGAGTCTCTTTTGTGTAGTGAGGGTTTAATAGTGATACGTATCACCCCAGCAGGTTCCTAACTTTCAGAGTGAAACTTGAGACTTTGACTTCTAATTCCTCACTTGACATTTCCTCATTCACTTTTCTTTCCCCATTCTGGGGGTCACTGAACCTTCTGGTTTACATCGAGCTAATCTCTGTAGACCCATGTTGAGGGCATCAGTTCCTTTGTATGTAAAATGAGAAGTCTTTAATCTGGAATCTTCCTTTACAAGTCTAAACTAGAGCCCAGAAAAATTGATATGTATGTGTGTGTGTATATATATAATTTACATATATGTGTATGTTAGATTATTCATTTTAGT
This sequence comes from Piliocolobus tephrosceles, assembly GCF_002776525.5. NCBI lineage: Eukaryota > Metazoa > Chordata > Mammalia > Primates > Cercopithecidae > Piliocolobus > Piliocolobus tephrosceles. Next base: position 24,471,068 of record NC_045438.1, on the reverse strand, counting down.
TTAGTTTGTGATGGAAAAAGAAAAGAACTTAACTGTCTATCAATAGAGGAAAAATTGGGTAGGTTATGGTTCATAATACGATAAAGTACTATGCAACCATGAAAAAGAATGAAGAATCTCTATGTTTGCTTTTCTTGAATAATGTCAGTAGTTTATTATGAAAAGCACCATCTGAATCAAAAGGTAGAACATGATTTTTAAAAGTCTCTCTCTTCCTCATTCTCTCCTTCTCTCTCTTTCTCTTTCAGTGTAGAAATAACTTGATAAACATAGAAAAAAGTCGAAAGGGAAGTCTTCAAACTGCTTCTTACTGGTGGAGTGGGAGAGGTGTGCTTTTAAATCTTACTTTACATAATTTTCCAAGGAGGTAGTTAAGTTGCAGAATTATGAATGTCCCTTTTAAAAAATATTCTTCAAATTAAAATATTTACAAATATAGCATCATAGGAAACCAACTGACAAAAATGAAGGGATTACGCTAAATGTTCTTTAGATATTGTCAAGCTTTATTATTCTGGAATATGTATTTCCATGTCAAGAACAAATAAGATTTTTAAAATATAAAATGCCTAAAATAATTTCTAGACTATATTAAGCACTTAAAATACGTAACTCTTATGTGAAAATTTAATTTGATCCTTTAATGTATCCTTGCTTCTTGTATTCTTTTTTATTTTTATGATTTTTGAAGATGTTCATTGGTTTGCAAGTGTTAGTGAAATTAAAATTTCCTCTGGAAACTTCATAAGTAATTAAATGTATACTTACACAATAATTCTTTCTTGATTTGTTTAATATCTAGCCAAGCGCATGTAACGGTGTTTAACCATCTTTATTCAGCCAGCAAATTAACCACACGACATTCCTGTAATCAAGCTGAGGCACAGCTAGGGAAAGAGACAGCTGCTAACCCCTTGGCCCACACCCCTGTAGTCTCTTTACACTGTTTAGCCCAGGTCATAGTCTTGCCACATGGGACTGAAGCTTTTTGGTACCTGCCTGCTTGGTCATCTCCCCCTCTTTCCACCCAAGACCACTGAGTTTTCAGAAGTAAATGAGCATAAGAAAAAATACAGGATTTTGGTCTTTTGGGTATGCTCATCAGTGAAGCCACTGACCCTCTGCTACAGGTCTTTATTGCACTCTCTGGCCACCTGACCGTCCTCCCTTGATGCCCCGTGCACATATGATAATCACAGGTGTGTCCCTCTGGCATGTGACCTGCCTTCTGTTAAACCCCTAGTCTTTCAGTTTATTCAAAAAACACTGGGTTTTGCCCTTTAAGAAACTGAATTCACTCTCCCAGATCAAGACAAGAGTCTACTTATTCCATGGAAGCAGTAATTCAGTTATAGTTGTCCTGGTGGCCTAAAAAAGTCAGTGCTGCTTCCAGAGGTGCCTGATTTATTCTCTGAATGTAATTTATGTACTGGGAAAATCTGATTTGGTGAGTCTTTGTTCTGTGAAACTCAGAAGCAGGTCAAAAATTGAGAATTCAGTGTATGACCTCGGAATATGTGGCAAAGATGCAACACCACTCAATATGGAAATAAAAAAACTTCCACATTCCAGAGGAGAGGTTTTGTGTGTGCATTTTTCTTCTGGTTTAGTTTTGCGAGCCTTGATCTAGGGAAGAGAGTTTCTCTAACATGAGGCTGCTCCCAGCATAACAATTCATTCCCACAATATCTTATGTAACTCAATCGCCGTGCGACAGTTTCGGAAGAAAGAACTGATAGCAACGACCCACATGGAAAAACTTTTTTACTTCTGGAGTACAATCCTTTTCCTTTCATTCATTCTCTTGTCATGTTTGTTTTCAATTTGTCCTGGGAATATGTTAGAGATTTGGAGTTAAATGTGTATCGTCACTCAAGTGGTAAATGTCCTCATTTTTCACCTCACCAAAAATGACTAAAAGTATAAACCAGGAGCAGAAGATAAAAAGGTTGTAGTTTGTCACCAAGGAGTCCTCCCTCTGGGACCCGTCCTCACCCTCACCCTTACTCTCCATCTCCCCTACAACCCCTGTCCTTCTGTCCCTTGAGCTTGATTTTTGTGTTAAGAAGCTTTGTGACTTGATACAGAGTGTTTCTTTGAATCAGGCATTTTAGGAAGCATGAAAAAGAAATAGAATGTGAGGTCCTTGTTCTCAGAATGCCCAAAATCAAAAGGCTCTGTATCCTGTAATCTTTTCTCTTTCTCTTTTGAAGATTTTAAGCATAGTCACTCAACTGTCCTCCTCTCTTTCTTGAGTCTGCCTTGAGGGGACAGTGAGATGATCACATTTGATTTCTCATTAGGAACATATGAACAGGCTCAGACACTTTTAAAGTGTTAATTAGTAGCCGCCAGTACCGCATGAATTCATAGTACCGTATGAATCAGGTAGAATCTCATACAGCTTTGGGACCAAGACCTTGGGTAACAGGGAATTTTGCCCAGCATGGTCAATGAAGCGAGCTGGCAACTTCTTTTTTAAAACTGGAAAAGCTCAAATTAAGCTTCTTTCAGTTTTGTCACCAGGCTGTTTGCTGGTAAATTGGATTTCTGAGCCAGACAGTGCTACATTTAGGGAAGTCAACAGAGCTTATTGACACTGTTTTCCAGGTAGTGGTGCTGTATTTAAGCTTGCAAAATGTGTTTTCTCTATGTCCTAGGAAGGTCAAGAGGAAGTTCTTATCTCTTAAGACTCCTTTTTGATGCTTAGCATATAGTAGGTGCTCAAAAATATGTTATTGATTAAACCAAATAAAATGCAGGAAAAGAAACTAACTTCCATAGCTCTAAGATAGTCATCCCCTCCTTTAAATGAGCAAGAAAATCAGGCTCCATTTATTTTAAACCTCTGCATACATTTTCCTTTCTTCCTCATATTTGCGGGTTAGTGACTATGCTTTGAATTAGAAAGAAGATGGGTGAAGGGATGAGTGAGCCCTGCCACATTTAAGTTTGTTGAATATTGCAAACTGCTTTGAGTCAAAAAAAAAAAAAAAAAAAACCCCAGAGCATCAGAGCATGTTTGGCAAAGCCCTTTCTCCTCAATGTTTTAAAAGCATGTGGACTTAGATGGAAATGTAATCTGCATGTTCATTTACACGTAACTCATCAAAACATTTTAAACAGTACTTTGAAGTTTGCAGAGCCTTTTCAATCTTTTTTATGGAAACTTTTGAAGCATTTTGGGAGTTTTCATGGAAATCTGTGTTTGGCTAAGACCAAGCATACTGGACCCTCTTTCCACCCTCCCCAAATATTTCATATTGATCTAAATATTACACCCTATATTCATATGGGTTCTGTTGCTGTAACAACCCATTCCTCCATATATAAATGGATGTTTATTAAATTTTATGGAGAAATGGACAAATAATTGAAATTTGAAAGGAACAAAAACACTGTCAGCCTTTGATGGACAAAAGCTGGACAAAGTCAATCTTTGATGGTATTCTAATGGAGGATAAAGGTGCCATGGGCAATTCACACTGGCCCAAAGAAAAATATTTCTATTTTGTTTTAGAATGACTCATGTCTCTATTAGTTATGAAACTCAAAATGCTAGAAATATTTGTTGAGTTTCAGTTAGATTTTTAAAATATTGGCAAATTGCTGGCAGAGAGGGCATGGTCATGTTTGCATTTCGGATAGGAGGTTGTTGCAGCAGTGGGGGATGGATCCCAGGGAAGGCTGGTTTAGATGCATACTGCAGTGGTCCAGGTGCTGAGGTGGGCAGGCAGGCACAGATCTGAGAAATATTTAGAAAGTAATTTAGCAGGACTGATTGATGACAGATTGGCTAACTTAGGTGACTAAATGGATAGCAGTGATAGTAAGTTAGCCTTGGAATATAGGATAAAGAGCAGTGGTATGGTTTCCATCCGTGTTCCCACCCAAAACTTATGTCAAATTGTAATTCCCAGTGTTGGAGGTGGGGCCTGGTGGGAGGTGATTGGATCGTGGGGGTGGATCTCTCATGAATGGTTTAGCACCATCCCCTCCTTGATGCCATCGTCGTATCTCACAAGATCTGGTTGTTTAAAGAGTGTGGCATCTCCTCCCTGGCTCTCTGTCTTGCTCCTGCTCTGGCCATGTGACAGTGCCTGCTCTCACTTCACCTTCCAACACGATTGTAAGTTTCCTGAGACCTCCCCAGAAGCTGACCAGATGCCAGCACCATGCTTCCTGTATCGCCTGCTAAACCCTGAGCTAATCGAGCCTCTTTTTTCAAATGAATTACCCAGTCTCAGGTATTTCTTTATAGCAATGCAAGAATGGCCTACTACAAGTAGGTTTGGGAAGAAAGAAAGATGATAAGCTCAATTATAGACATACTGACTCCTACGTGTAAATGGAGATGTAAGGAGATATTCCACTTACGATTCCGAAGCTGTGGGGAGAGATCAGACTGGGTAACAATTTGTCAGTCACCAGCTTATAGCTGGGTACTTATAAGTGAGAGGTGGGTAAGCCCATTTGTGAAGTTTTATAGACCAAATCTATACTTACAGTGATGAAGGTGAGCTAAGTGGAGGGCACAGCATAAAGGGAGGGAGCCTTTCTGGGTGGTAGTGGTATTAGCATGCTTTTAGGCTGAGGAAAGTGAGCCTGCTTAGAGAATGAAATGTCTGAGGAGTTAGGGTTGAGATGGGATTTCTCAGGGAAAAAATGGTAGGGACAAGGTGGAGGACTGGGTCAGCATTAGGTAGAGTTTTGGCAGGTAGGAGAAAGAACCTTTTCTCTGAAATCAAAGGAGAGGAAGGAGATAAAATTTTAAGATGGATGCATATGTATGTATGTGTGAGTGTATATGCTTTAAGTTTTTCAAGAAGTGGTAGCCAATGTGGTTGTCAGCAATTAGAAATATGAACATGCCTGAAATATTAAAAAGTTAGAGCAAAATGGAGAATAGTCAGTGTATATTGATGTGAAATAAAACATATATGCAATAATTGCTCAGAGAAATAAGAGGCAACTGGCCTTGAATTAATCATTTGCAGTGACTCTTACAGTTGCAAATAACAAAAAGCCAACCAAGGATTAAGAAAAAAAAAGTATATGTGTTGGCCTACATGGTTAGCCATCAAACAGTGTCCTCCGGCATCTTCAGCCTCCACTTCCCTCTGAGTTGCTTTAATTTGGAAACAGGTGCTTCTGTGTGGTAGCAGCAGATCCAGACTTATATATCCTTTTGGAAAGATAAAGTTGAGTTTGAAGTGCTGGAGTTTAAGATTTCTGTTGTGGAAAACTGGGGAATAATGTGTTGCAGAGTCTGACCATGCAAATGGTTAATTCAAGTAAGGTGGAGATAGAGGTAGTATGAACTGAAGAATCCAAGGAAGCGTGAGGCCAGGGTCAGGGAACTGTCACAAGGACACATTCATGATGATGTCGGGGTTGGGATAGGGAAATATACTTTGAACTAGATGCCAGTTTTCCAGGAATGAAAAGGAGTGATAAGAAGCTTGCTTGATGACAGTAATAAGAAAAAATAAGATACATGCTATAAATAGATGTCATAAGCAGGTGGCTATTTTTTTTCTCCAGTGAGGATAAGGTGTAGGTTTGGAGGAGCACTATGAATTAGAAAAATCCTGACTTCTAAGTCTTGGAACGCAGATCTAATTAATTCAGACTAAATATTGGTATATTTGGCAAAACTGAGGAGAGGGCATGGGTGGACGGAGCTGCCTGAGAGAGTGGAATCAAGTATTTCCCCACAAATGACACTGTCTTTCTCTACCACTCATTTTGCATCTCTTCACCATTTGGGTTCTATTCTACAAAAGGTGACAGCTCATATTTTCACAGTGTTGCCACATAAAGAGGAATCTTCCTCCTCTCTTAGCTCTAATGGGAAACATTTCAGGGCAGAACTCTGGCACAGCCCAGCTAGGTGCTCACCACTGGTTCTAATGCGGCCAGTGATGTTGGATGGCTGTGACTGGTCCAGTTAGGGTTGAGGCCAGCCCTGCACTAATCACTACGTCAGGGAGGTGGGACCTATAAGACAGTTTTCAGAACAAAACCCCAAGTTCTTCCAATAACCTGTAGGCCTACATGACCAGATTCCCTGCTAGCTTGTTAGCTTTGTCCACATTCCTGCCCCACAGATTTCACTGTCCTTCCTTGGCTAGGTCAAATGTGCTTCTGGATCAGAATCTTTGCCTCTGCTGTTACATAGAAATGCTTTCTCTCCAGATATCTGCATGACTCAATTCCTTACTTCATTCAGGTCTGTATTTACATATCAATCACTTATTCAGAGAGGTCTTTCCTGATCACTTTAACCAAAACAATGCTCCCTCCCCATCTAATCTCTAGCCTCTCTTGCTTGTTTTTTCATAACATGTGTTATTTCATTACATACTATAGATTTGTTTATCTTGTCTCCCCCAAGAGAATGTAAGCTCTATGGGAGCAGGGATACTTGTCGGTTTGGTTTATTGCTGTATCTTCAGCTGTTTAAGTGCTGCCTGCTTCCTGGCCTCAAGGTGGGACAACTTTGCAGTGAGATTTAAATTCCAAAGCTCACTCTCCCCACAATCCGGCCAATCCTTGTTTGGCTTCATCCCCTTCCCATCCTGCCTTACTTCCTTTCTTACAAAAGAGTTTCCTGAGAATGTTTCCACATTGAATCACATAGAACTGAATCTCTGTCTCAGGATCTGTTTCTGGGGAAACTAATGTAAGACATTTGCATCCAAGTTACCTACTTTATATATTATCTACTGATTTTATATCTATATCTATATCTATATCTATATCTATATATATGTAGAGAGAGAGAGAGAGACAAAGAGAGAGAGAGAGAGAACCAGTGGCAATTTAATGTGGACTTTCTTATTTAGTGGTACCTGTTTGTGGTTGTGTTCCTTATGTTGCAAGCTCTAACCACTTGAGCATTGTAGAGGCAACTAGAAAATTATCAACAGTTTTCCTGAAGGTAAAACAAAGATCAAAATCACCCCTGAACAACTGAAATGCAATTCAAGCCATGTATGTAATTCTAAATTTTCCAGTTAAATTGCACACATTAAAAAACCCAAAAAGAAGATTTTAAAAGGTAAAAGTAATTAATTATATATTTTATTTAATCTAATCATTCAAAATATTGCCACTTCAACATGTATTCAACATAAAATTATTGAGCTATTTTGTGTTCTTTGTTTTTGGAATAGCTCTTGGAAATTAGAGGCACAGCATATCTCAATTTGGACTAGCCACTTTTCAAATGCTCAGTAACCACAGGTGGGCATCACATTGGACAGTGCAGAAGATAGCCTGCTTTGGTCAGAATCATTTAACATCTGATTCATTCAATCAAAAGTATAATTTCTCTCTTACTGTCTCAATTCTGCAATTTTTCTTTAGTAACTACAAATGTATTCCTCAAAGGCTTAGCAATATGCAACGATAATGAAAGCGTCTGCAGGGCTGCTGAAGGTCACCTGTGTCTGCCTGCAGAACGCAAAAGAGAAGCAGAGTTTCTTTAAAAAAAATGTGTGATGTCGATAAATACAGAGTCACGGGCTCCCATCATTAAGAACGTGGTGTTTTCCAATAATTGTGAATGCTGAATTAATCCAATGTTCCAAGTGGAAGAATGTTCTAAGTGGAATTGTGAATGCTGAATTAATCCAATGTTCCAAGCTACGTTTTATTTTAGCCATTCCACTGGGCTGGTGGCTGAGAAAGCAAGTCTGAGGCTCCAAAGCGCATGGAAGCAGGCCGATGGGAAGCTGTGGAAGGTTGGTTCCAATTAGTCTGAGGTTAGCAAGAGGTTTAGCCTCATTCCTCTCTAGAAGCAGGGTGCTAAAATGCGTGTAATGCAAATGAACAAAATACTGTACATACAGTACAGAAAACAATGTACATACACCAGACTTCTATATATAATGCTTTCCTATGTGTTATCTCTTATTTGACTTGGCATCCAGAGATAGGTAGGACTTGTATTACCTCTCCCCATTCTTTAGGTCATTGTGGTCAATACCTTGCCTCTGGTCACACAGTTCCTAGCACCTGATCCTGGACTTGAATTGGAGTCAACTGATTGTTACCTAGGCACATCACATCCAGACATTGCTCATAAACCACCTGCAATGTAGGTGCTTGGGAATGCAAGAGAAGAAGAAAGCAAGGCCTCAGATCATTTTTACAGTTAAATGATGTTAAATCTTTCCTGATTTATATACTTTTCCTTCCCCGATATACTGTAAGTGGAAGGCTTTCCAGTCCTTTGACTTAGCTTTGGAAACTTGAAAAATTCTGGATATTATGTTGCTGCAGAAATGACACATATGTGTTTCTCCTTCCTGAGCTTTTTCCAAAGTCACTAATGTAAAAACCAAACAGCTGAGAAATCATTGCTGGGCCTCTCTTGGCAGAGAAATCATCACCTGGTCTCTCTTGGCAGGGCCTCCCCACTCCCACTTCTTTCCTGGGTCCGGTGTTAGCTACACCCACAACAGGGAATTTGAATTGAGATCTAGAACTCCATTTCATTTCTGTATGCTAAGTACAAGAACTAGAAGAAGTTAGTCTCCTCTTGAACAAGACAGTTAGGCACAGAAGGATTTAGGCAATTCCAAGTTTTCAAAGACAAAGATGAGGCCATCAGATGACTTTTCAGTGTCATATGATTTTCAGGATACTAGTTAAATAAATTAACTGTAAACCATAACTTTGGTTCCAAATTTTGTACTCAAACTTAGCTGCACATTAGAAACCTGAGGGAGGAGCTATTTAAAAGAATATGCTGGTACCTGTGCCTGTCTTACACAGATTCAGATTTCATTGATCTGGAATGGGGTCCTGCGCATTGGTGTCAGGTGATTCAGATGTAAGACCTGGGTCAAGAACCATTATAAATTTACAGATTTTTTGTAAAGCGAAATTTCAAATTTGTATCACTCTTTCTATCCATGCAAAATTTTCAGAATTTCTAGGAAAAAATCAAACTTCATTTTGAAATTGCAATTTGAAGTTTAAAAAGGAAAATGAGCTGCTTTCTGATTCAGAAAGGACTACAAATCCTTTTACAGGACAGATTAAACAGGTGATAATTTACACTGCTCTCTTGGAATGACCTTGGAGAACTGCAGGGTGAGACAAGAGTTGTAAAGGAGACTGCTAACCAATGTTCGTCTTTTTCACTCTTTCTGCTCTCTCTCCCTCTTGCTCCTTTTCTCTTTTAATCAACTGGTGACATTGATTGCTAAGTCAAAGTTGTTGTAATCATATTATTTGATGTTTTTGCAGAATGAAGTTTTATACCCTTGGTCTCAGTTTTGGGTAAGTGAAAGAGTCACTAAGAGGACCCGAGTTAAAGTCCCAACTCTTCCTCTTCCACGCTGTATGTCAATGACAAGTTCCTTAAGTCTTCAGTCTTCAATATTCTTATCTATAAAATGTGAACAATAGTAGTTACGTCATTTGGTTGTTAGGGAGATTCACTTAGACTACCTGTAAAGAGTTTAACACTGAGTTGGGTGCATTTAGTGAAGTTATTATTAATTCTTAGCTTTCCCACTATAGTAAATCAACATAGACAAATGCTCGATGAATCTTAGTTTCTCCTAGTCTTCTTCTCTTCCTGAGTTCTCCTTAAGAAACCTGAAACAGTATCTCTCCACATGCACCAGCCCTCTCCCTAACCCTACACATTTTTTGCCGTTTTCTTATATGGCTCTCAGTGTTTTCTGAAGGTCAATGGTCAATGTTTCTTAATAGAAAAACTGCCCATTATAGCAATTTCACTCATTTTAGCTCATTTTCCTCCATTTCAAACCCCAATGTTGGTTGGTATTGTTGAGTGAGTTTTTATATTCCACATTGCCAACTTTGGAGGCATATACCACTGGGGCCTGCCCACTGAATTACATATGTCCTCTTTTTCATTTCTATTAGGTTGGTGCAAAAGTTATTGCAGTTACTTTTAGTAGTAAACTTTCGTATGGCAATTGGTAGTAAAACGGGTAGAACTGGTAGAAGAACAGCCTTCTTTTTTCAGCTTTTAGATGTATTGTTCTTTCCCTTCCCCACCAACTCCTGCCACATCCTATTCCTCACTTCAAAACCAACTTTCTTAGTAAGCTTTGCCACACAAGACGCCCCGGATTATGCTCTGCACATAATCAGTGACAGACCATGCACATAGACTAGACTGTGAATGGTTCCCCCTAGAAGTTTGCAGTGCACACCCTGTATAACTATGTGCCTGTAATATTCCTACCAAATTACTTCTCATGAGTTTATCAAGAGCCCACTGTTTTCCAAAGCAGTTGTATCATCTTACATTCCCCCAGTACACATGTACGAGAGTTCCAGATCCTCTACATTCTCACCAATACTTGGCATTGGTTTAATGCCAATTGGTTAAAATTAAAATTTCTAATTTTAACCCTTCTAATAGGTGTGTAGTAGTATTTCATTGTGGTTTTAATTTGTATTTCCCTGATGACTACTGATGTTGAGCATCTTTTCATGTGCTTCTTTGCTATTTGTAAATCTTTAGTGAAGCGTCTGTTCCAATCTTTTTGCCCATCTAAAAAATTGGGTTGTTTGTTTACTTAGTATTCAATTTTCCCACACACCCTTAACATATAATGTATATGCATACTTATGTATTATATACATAATACATAAAATATACTTTCTAATTTTGATAATGTCTCTTTGCCAGCTTATAAATTCCTCAGAACAAAGGAGTTCCTTGAGAACAGAAGACATTATAATATGTAAATCTATGGCATCCAGTTGAGATTCAATGACCTGATGGATACTTCTTAATCATTTCACAGTGGTGGGGACCAGTCCACGTGTCCTTCTCACACATTTGGAGACCATGCTGCTCAGAGTCAAATGTTTTTTAACGTTAAGGTCCTGAATTAACCTAATCCTAATTAAAGAGTTTTGTATGGATAACACATGTTACACAATTTGCAACAGAAGTACTTTTAAAGTTATTTTAGAGAAAGAAAAATCAGTAGTTTTCCCCAAGTAGTTAAATCAGAAAGTATTTACTTCTAAATTATTAGCAATCTGTTTAGAACAGCAGTTTAATATTTCCAGTAGGTTATATCTGTAGGTGATTTTAAGTAAAAATATACAATTTTAAAGGAGCAAGTGCCTGTTTACTCAAATGCAAAATGTGTTTGTATATTGTCAAAGGGAAGAATCGTGGTTTCTGAAAATAATTTTAAGATATTCAGACCAATTGGCAACCCTACTGTGAGATATCTACAAAGTGTAATGTCCTTTGGAATAAATATCACATGAAAAGTGAATAAGAATAATATGTGAAACTTGTCATAGTAGTTCTGCAGGTGCTCACTTCACTCAATTACATGGAAGTTGGTAGCAGCATCTCCTGTAAATTGTGAGAAAAGATTATTCTATTGAATAAAATGATACTACATGCAGAATTCTGGCACATAGTACTAGTTCTTTTAATTTGAGCTTAATTTCATTTTTAGCTCAATAATGGACAATTTCCATTGGGTCATTGGGACCTTGATAGATTGCCCAGTTCTTCCTCACTCTCCTGGTGGGCTCTCAGCTAACCAAGCCCAAACATTCCTTTCCCTGAAACACCCAAAGAGATGCCTCATTTTTGTTTTATTCCCCCACTCTGATGTCTCACAACCAGGGATCATTCTGGTTACAATTTTAAATCTATTTTCTTTTGTCTCATTCTGAGATACTAACTGTTTCATCCTACCTGAGTGGCATAACTTCATATAGGAACTTCTACATGATTGAGTGCTCTACCCACTTAATAAAACAAAGCTATTTTGTTGAAGTTTTCTTATTTTCATGATATAATTTACATATGGGACTCTAGGGTTTTTTTCTCTGTTATTTGGACAACGAATTAAACTACCAAAATCTTGCAACAATCTCCTTTAGTCACCATCATTTCACAGAAATTTATGGAGGGCTCATGTGAAGTCCCATACACTTCATATGTGATCTTTAATTTTTATAGAAATATTGTAAGATAGGTCTTAATTCACTCATTTTACAGATGAGAACATTAAAGTTACCTCCCAAGATTACACAGCCATTCAGTATCAGAGCTTTCTCTTGTTATCAGTAACAGCAATAATATTTTTTTTAACCTGTTAAAGCTTTGTGCTAGAATTTTGGAAAAAATAAATGGTGGAAGTACGACCATCATTAGCATTAACACATTCTGAAAAAAGTTAATGGTACACATGAGAAGATAGTGTAACTGTATTCATTTCCAGGTCTAAAAGACATGAAATACAGAAAAGGGCTTTAAGGTCACCCCCAGAAGAATCAAGTATTTTGATATATATTACCACCCATTTTTCTACTTGGTAAAGAGAGAAAATGTTTGATTACTTACATACATGAACTCCCCAAAATTATTACTTTGGATCTTTTATTTTTTTGGATTGGCTGAGTGTTCTTTTTTTTTTTAAATTATGTTTTGCTAGTTTTAAAGCTTCACAAGCAAATGCCATAGCATGTATAGGTATTGAAAAACAGCCCTTTAGATGACTTACAGTCATCCCATTCAGACACAAGCAAAGAGGGCAACTTCCTGAAGCTGAGGATAACCTTTCTGTGAAGTGCATTTCAGAACTCTGAAACAGACAAAGCTGTTATAATGTAGACATCATTGCTTGTGGGTGCTGGCAAGGTCAAGTTAGATAGAAATCGATACCACACAAAATTTGTTGATTTTTCTTACATGTTAAAAATAAAGCAAATTAATGTTACTAGATTATAATGGAAGTTTATAAACAATGAGTACATAAGAAAGACATACGTTGGGGGAATTTTTCTCAATTAATTGATGAGCACGAAGCAGTCAAGTTCCTAAGTCCTTCCCCCCAACCCCCAACTCATGTAGTATTCATTGTGTATCTGTTAATAAGTGAACAAATCCTTGTTCTCCTGGGACTGTAGTCTGAGAAGGAGCAAACTAGACATGACACTACCTGCCTCCCACAGTGGGGAAGAGGCCAGTGACAAAGCTCTGTGTTCCAAGGATCTCCACGTCCTTCCAATTCTTGCCAGCAAGATTAAAGAAGGAGGGTGGGATAAAACAACTAGAATGTTCATGTTATAGTCGGAATGAATAAAATGGCTTTAATTTTCCCAGAGAAAAAGGCAACTTTTTCATCTGAGTTGGAGGGTCAATGTCCCAAGCTCAGTGTCTTCATAGACACTTTAGGAGAGGGGCTGTGAGTTTCTTCTATAATAAACCCCGGCAAGTCCAGCTCTCTTTAGCTTTCTCCTATCCACCTAAGGTAGGGCCTGAGAAGCTATTAGGGATCCTATTTTCACTTCCTTTCAAAGACAGGAAACAGAGTGCTAAATTGAACATGAAAATCAGGGGGAAGTGTGGCTCCATTTATGAGACTGTTATGGCCATCTACGGAAAATATTGAGTACACTTTAATACAGTTAAAGACAATTGGTTGGCAACAGGAAGTCAGTTTGAATAATAGTTCAGCCCAATTAAAGGAGATGTGAAAAGTAGTTCTAGCTTTGAGTGTAGAAAACTTTGTATTAGAGAGATTATCATAGGCAGGCTCTTGATCTGTATTTATATTTTAGAAGATGTGATTAATTATTAAGATGATGAACAAAATAACAAAACAGTAAAAACAACACATGTACTAAATAAAAATACCCCCGCTCAAAATAAGTATTTGGTTAAAATATACTGGTAGGTTAAGGTTTTAATACTGATACATTTTGGCAGCAGTAAAGTCATGCATTATAACTTGTCATGCAGTGCTATTTTAAGCCATCTCATTACAAAAGGACTTGGAAAAAAATGTTTCAGAAAAAGAGAAGATCTACAGGAACCGAGAAAGCAACAAATTCCCTTTTGGCATCACTCTGTCTCCAGATTTCCAAAGTCTGAGTCTGGGAAGAGGGAACAGGAAGATGGTGGATTCCACTTGCCACGGAGCTACAGAGTAAAGAAAGCTGACCTCGGAGGCTCATAGTTCTGAAGAAGGACTCCAGGGCTCTAACAGCTCCCTCATGGTACTTTTGTTGTTCAGTTTCTCCCTGTATCCCTTTATCCAGGTTGTCATTTTCACTCTCCTTAGACCCAATTGATGATTTCAATGATTTCTCCACAATAATCCTTGGGTCCTGGTTCTGATCAGCAGACTAGATGTTTGTTTCATCTTTCAGATTTTCCCTTGATTGGTTCCTGGTTCCCAGTCTCCATATTTAGAATTTTTTTTAAAAAAAACAGCATTTTCCATATGCCATATCAATCCTATAATTGACCCAAGTTCTTTTATATTTGATTACACCACTGAAAGCAATGCTAGTGTCATTTACACTCTTTTAAAAGAGTGTGTGTTTTATTTGGGTGTTTGTACTCCAGTGCAGCTAAAATCCTTGAATTTACGGTGTCCATAAATGGGCAGACCATCTGAATGATTAGATAATAATTTCTATCCATGCATTATTCCTATTTGAAGATCCAGTGGCCCACATTCGATATTCGCAAATTCTCATTTCCCAAACTATAGGGTTTATAGACCGAATCATTGACCATTTCAACTTTTTACAGGTACTTCTTTTTGCTTCTGTTTAAATATATGTTTGGTCTGGCAGTAAATTTTTAAAAAATAAACCATCACCATCAAAAATATCTAATAAGTGCAATCCCTTGGCACAAACATTGCTTTCTGTTACTTGAAGTAGAAAATAGGTTTTACTGATGGAAACAGATACAGAACCAGAATTTTAGAATAAGAAGGAAGTTTTGGGCAGCTGGTTTTTCATTTTTCAAATGAGGAAACTGATAGGAAAGAAATTGTCTTGTTATTTCTCAGTCTTTTGGTTAAGAATGAAGATAGACTTGTCCAGGTTTATACAGCCATTAGCATCAGAGCTGAAACTAGAACGAATCCTCCAGACTCTCAGTCCAGCATTCCACCTCAACAGTGAAACAGGCAATGAATTCATTGGTTAAACATGTATCTATATAAGCAGAGAAATGGAGAGGGAAATGATTATAGGCGGGTGTGTGAATAGTGGGACAAGAAGGTAGATAACTAAATTTCTTCCGTTCTTTTTTTATGAATTAAGTAGATTTCTGAACTCACTTAAGGTGTCATCTTGACTATGTTTAGGAAATTGAATGATAAAAGATCATGTAACACTATGTGGGAGCTGCGGTGACTCCCGCCAGTGTCTTGGCACACAATGAGGAGAGGCTATGTGTTCGAGGCCAACCTGGGCAAAATTGGAAACACACACACACACACACACACACACACACACACACACACACACACAAAACCCACTATGTTCATATAAGTCTATCTAGGTTCTTGTTGATACTCAAGTTGAAACCGTGTTAGTTTTCCTCGAAAGTATACTGAAGCAAAATAAATTTTCTATTAATTTCTCTTCTGGTGTTGATTTAAGAGAAAGCAGAGTGAGCTGACACTGACAAACTGATTAATAGCAACTACTTTTCCAACAAAGAAATCTTGCTTAATCAGAAATTTAGTAGTGGTAGAAGAAAAATGGTTGTCCAAAAAGACATGACTCCCTGATAACACCCACCCATCTTCCAGATACAGGTTAAATGCAACTTTACCACTTATGTAAGCACCACCTGAATTTCACATGCACTGAGATTTCAAAACAAGTCTACATCTTTTCCTCCAGCACTATCCTCCTCACATTCTCAGACTTTCTTTTAGCTCCCTTTTCAGTCACCATGAATTGCAAACTCACAACTCTCACAGGTCATGTTCAGGAGCAGCAGCTGTGAGGGACGAAAGTATCAGGTCTTCATCTCGTTCCAAGTTCAAGTGAACACAGGATCACACGAACAAGAGTGAAGGC
The DNA here is from genome assembly GCF_002776525.5 of Piliocolobus tephrosceles. NCBI lineage: Eukaryota > Metazoa > Chordata > Mammalia > Primates > Cercopithecidae > Piliocolobus > Piliocolobus tephrosceles. The sequence goes on along the minus strand of NC_045438.1, from coordinate 24,455,207 downwards.
CAGAGGTTTACAGAGAAAGCATCCAGAACCAAGTCAGCTGAGTTTCCCCAGTGGTTCCTTTGGGCTGATCACATGTCTATAAGTAAATTTAAAAACAACAAAGCCAGGTTTCAGGGCATTAAGTAGATAAAATGAGTACACTTTCTTTTTTTTTTTTTTTTGTTTTTTGCTCTGTTGCCTGGGCTGGAGTGCAGTGGCACAATCTCGGCTCACTGCAAGCTCTGCCTCCCGGGTTTACACCATTCTCCTGCCTTAGCCTCCCAAGTAGCTGGGACTACAGGTGCCCACCACCACGCCTGGCTAATTTTTTGTATTTTTTAGTAGAGACGGGGTTTCACCGTATTAGCCAGGATGGTCTCAATCCGCCTGCTCCCGAAGTACTGGGATTACAGGCATGAGCCACCACGCCCGGCCTAAAATGGGTACAATTTTTTGCTATTTAACAAAGCAGCTGTGGTTTCAAGTAATGGCCAACTGGGAGCCATATGCACTTTCCGTAGAGAATCAACTTTCTATGAGTTGATTTTCAATAGTGCTCTATTAGCCAATCCTTCCTTTGATGGAAAAAAATACAATCAAAAACCACTCTATGGGGTGTGTTTGTGTGTGTGTGTGTGTGTGTGTAATGTGAGTGGCTATATAATTTGGAGATGAGTTGACAGGGACAAGAAAAGGACTTTATTACAGGCAGTCTCTATTGTCGTGAGGATGATGTGTTGATTATTCCTATGTTCAAATTTTATGAGTCTCAAATAAATTCATGTTATAACCTTAGGCTCTTAAAAAATGTTTTAATGTAAATTATTTCCAAAAACTGAGCTGACTTAAAAACTGTCATAAAATACAGGATGCCTAGTTAAATATGTGTCGGATAAACAACAACAAATTTTTAGTGTAAGTTTATCCTAAACATTGCATGAGATATACTAAAATTGTATCTTTGTTTAGTTGAAACTCAGATTTAACTGGGTGTCCTAAAGTTTTATTTGCTAAATGTGGTAACCAAATTGATTTGTTTTTCTAAGACCAGCCCAGCGGGCGCAAAAGAACCAGCAGGTAGGCAAGTGTAGGAGCAAAACTGCAAGTTTATTTTGGTAACCTAAGGTGTGGGGGAGAAGTCTGTCAGCCTCCCGCGAAGGAGGCCAGCAGAGTCCCCCAGTGGGGCTCTCCCACGGAGTTCCCACAGTCCCGACATCCCGACAGGAGTGGGGCTGTGAGAAGGCTGGTGGCTCACTGGCCAAGAGTGGCTTTTCTAGGAGTGGGAGGGCAATAGGTGGGGCACGGGCGTGTCGGGGGCGTTCCGCAGGTGCAACCAGGTAAATCTTGGTCTCTTCGGATTGACGTCACCTGGCGCATGCCCAGTTGGTCTGCACCTTCCCAGGCGCCGGCTGCATTTTCGCGGGCGAGGGAAGAGTTGGTGGTGAAGAAGAACCCGGAAGTGCACCATCTTGCCTCCGTTCGTCCAAACACAAATAAGTAAGTGTACAGAAGTCATTCCTTCAAAAATCATTTAGTACAGTATAGCTGAATTGGGCTATTTAAAAGTAAGGGAGCTGTTTCAACAACACTTGAAATAGTTACGATCTGCTGTTGTGTCAACACCAAAAAGCTCGTGTGCCTGATTTTTGTCTCTTGTTTTATTTTATTAAACAATACCACTGCAAAACCTTTGCAGTTATATGCATTTGCTTTGAAAAAGGATGCCACATTTTAGCTGTTGCCTTATCCTTGGAGACAAAAGCTCTGAAAAAATTAGGACCATGTTTGAATCCTAGATACATACAAGCATGCTCTCCGGCAAAATGCAATGTATTGTTTCAAGCTGATTTTTCCCCCTTTTCCTTGAGCGAAAAGTACAGCATCTTAAACTAAAGCACACTTCTGCGCTTGCTTGGTGCCAGCAGCCACAACACACGGCTTTCATCTGGGCTTCAAAGTGTGGCAGAGGGAGTTTGGGGGATGGGAGTGGGGAAGAAAGGGAGGGTAAGTTGAATGCAAAAAGGGAAACAAACAAACAAAAAAGGAAAATGGGGTTGGGTAGAAGGAGAAATATCCTATCTTTCAAATATCATGTCCCTGTGGCTAGGCTGCGAGATGCAAAGCCTTCAGTTTCACTCCATTGTATATATATTTTTTTGTTACTGCCACTTCCCATGCTGGGAAGATTCTTGTCATCTCTCACATATTTTATCCACAGAAAAGGCTGCCCTGCCCTGTGCTTGGTGATTGAGGCTGTGCCCCTGGTGTGCCACTCTATCAGTGGTTCCCAAGGCTGTCTAGCCTGGGAAAAGCTGCATGGACACGTTCCAAAATCAGCATTACATGCATTATTGTTCTTACTCTCCCTGATTAGAGTGCACACAATGAAAACAACAGCAACGGCCTCATTTTCTAACCCTCCTCCAGCACAAGGCAGTTCTTAGTCTGTTTTTCTTTCTCTAGGTCTTCCTAAAAGTTAACCGCTTCAGTGCTGGTGCGAGTCCCAGACCTCACAGCAACCGCCCTGCAAGTTTCTTTGCGATTCTGGGAGCACCAGGGCAGTGAGGAAGCATGCAGTCTTGCCCTTCTTTGGGAAATCTGGGCAGATCTAACTAATAGGGCAAAAAGTCAAAAGCTGCGTGTGGTGCAGCTTAGCGAACTATGGGCATGCATTCCAGGACAGCTCTTCCCCACGCTGAGGTTGGTTAGGCTCTCTCAGTTTCTCCTACATAAAGTGGCGACAGATGTAAAGAGGTGAGGGTCCAGTTGTTTTAACTATTAAAGCCGCAAAAGTCTGCATTAACCCTCAGAGGGTTTAGTTGTTCAGTCTCAATTATCCATATGAAACCTTCTTTGGAATTTTTGGATAGTATCTTTTGTAAACTTTTGCAGGTATGTGGGAAAATTGGGTGGGAAATGGCAGGTTTTACTTTAAAAGTTACAGGGAAAATCCAAGTCCTGTTTCAATAAACATTACAATGTGCATGTTACCCCAAAAAAAGAAAGAAAAAGGAGACTTCCAACATGCAATTTATGATTTCTTTATTTAAAATAAAGAAGGGTACGTGACATCCAGTGTAATTGAAGAATCTGGATGTTCCTTTGGTCTATATTATAAAGCGATTGGGCTATTATTTAAGGGTGTCCGTGGATGAAGAGTAAAGAAGGCTATGTATGCATGTGTCAGTACATTCAAAGCTATTTCAGATTGGCTGCATTTAAAGATTCAAGTGTCCTTGAGACTGGACCTGACTGAGGAAATCCTTCCTTCAACTAATCTTGGAAAAATTGGTTGTATCATTTGGTTGCTTGTTTACATTTATGTGTTTGTTTATGTATATGAATGTGTACAATATAATATTATGTATTCAGGACTGGCTTTGTAGCTAATTGTGACTACACTTTGACTAAGGCTACTAGCCTCATGACTGGGGCTGTGACAATACTTGGGAAAGTTCGGTTCAATTGAGTGCCTACTGTGCACCAGACATACTTTGCAGAGTGGTGTGTCAGATATGGATAGAAACAGCACAAGTCCTCCCTTAAGAAACTCACCGTTTCATAAGGAGAGATGAAATTGGTGCACAGGTGACCACAACAAACAAAACCACCACCTGCTGCACAGAAGAAGGAGGAATCTTGGAGTTTAAGAGGGAAGCATAATCGGAAAGAGAGAGTGGTTGATAGCATCAAATATTGCACGAAGACTGAATGGCAATGAGAAACGATAAAGGGCTAGATAACTTTATTTTTTGTTTGTGCTGATTTCCCTGTATTTCCTTTGTTGGTCTGGAATTTATTGATTTTATTTTCATTTGTTCAATGGCCACCTTTACCTTATTTTATTTTTCTTTTTTTGAGACAGAGTCTTGCTCTGTCACCTAGGCTGGAGTGCAGTGGCACGATCTGGGCTCACTGAAACCTCCACCTCACAGGTTCAAGTGGTTCTCCTGCCTCAGCCTCCTGAGTAGCTGGGATTACAGGTGTGTGCCTTACAGGTGTGTGCCACCACTCCTGGCTAATTTTTGTATTTTTACTAGAGAGAGGGTTTCACCACGTTGGTCAGCTTGGTTTCGAACTCCTGACCTCATGATCTGCCCACCTCGGCCTCCCAAAGTGCTGGGATTTAACTTTTTAGCATACATACTTCACTGAACATTTTTAGACTTAATTTTCTTTTAAAGAAGTTTTAGATTCACAGCAAAATTGAGAGGAAGGTGTAGATATTTCCCATATACTTTTTGCCCTACACATGTGTAGCTTCTCCCATTTTTAACATCCCCCATCAGAGTGGCACCTTAGTCACCATTGATGAACCTACATTGAGATAACATAAACACCCCAAATCCACCATAGTTTACATTAGAGTTCACTCTTGGTATTGTATATTCTATGGGTTTGGAGAAATTTATCATGAGATGTGCTCACCATTATAAGATGATATAAAATAGTTTCACTGCCCTAGAAGTCCTGTGTTCCACCTATTAATTCCTTTCTTACCTATAACCCCTGACCAAAAAAAAAGTATTTTTACTATCTACTTAAGTTTTACCATCTCTAGAATGTCATACAATTGGAATCCTGGAATATACAGCCTTTCAGATTGGCTTCTTTCACTTGGTAATAAGCATTTAAGTTTCTGTCATGTTTTTTTCATGGCTTGATAGCTCATTTGTTTTTACTGCTGAGTAATATTCCATTGACCAGATGAACTACATTTTATTTGTCCATGGAGCTTCTGAAGTACTGAAGGACATCTTGTTTACTTTCATGTTTTGGTAATTACAAATGAAGCTGTTATAAATCACTGTATGTAGGGTTTTTTTTTTTTTGGACATACATTTCAATTCTTTTGGGTAAATATCAGGGAGCACAATTGCTGGATTGTATGGTAACAGTATATTTAGTTTTGTAAGAAACTGCCAAACTGTCTTGCAAAGTAGCTATATCATTTTGCATTCTCAACACCAATGAGTGAGAGTTCCTGTTGCTCCACATACTTGTCAGCATTTAGAGTGGTCAGTGTTCTAGAGTTTGGCCATTCTAACTGGTGTGTAGTGGTATCTGTTTAAATTTGCATTTACCTGATAACATATAATGGGGAGCTTCATGGGTGTATCACCAGTGCAGTTTTACAGGGCGCCATGCTTCAAAGGACCCCACACTCAGTTTAATACTCTGTTGTGGCAGATGAAATGTGCTTTAAAATTCTTAGTAAGTTTTGAACAAGTAACTCCATATTTATATTTTACACTAGATCCTGAAGATTATGTAGTTAGTTCTGACTTTTTGTAGCTTATTTCCCATCTATATATCTTCTTTGGGGAAGCAGGTGTCTGTTAAGGTTTTTGGCTTATTTCTTAAGTTGTTTGTTTACTTATTGTAGACTTTTATGCATTCTTTGTATATTTTGAAGAACAATCCTTTATCAGATGTGTCTTTGGCAAATATTTTCTCCAGTCTGTGACTTGTCATCTCATTCTCTTGATAACGTCTTTTACAGAGTAGAAAATTTTCATTTTAATGAAGTACAGCTTATCAATTCTTTTTTTCCATTGATTATGCCTTTGGTGTTGTGTCTGTAAAGTCATTGTCATGCTAAGGCATTTAGATTTTCTCTTATATTGTCTTTTTTTCTTTTCTTTTCTTTTTTTTTTTTTTTTTGAGACGGAGTCTCGCTCTGTCGCCCAGGCTGGAGTGCAGTGGCCGGATCTCAGCTCACTGCAAGCTCCGCCGCCCGGGTTTACGCCATTCTCCTGCCTCAGCCTCCAGAGTAGCTGGGACTACAGGCACCCGCCACCTCGCCCGGCTAGATTTTTTTTTTGTACTTTTTAGTAGAGACAGGGTTTCACCATATTAGCCAGGATGGTCTCGATCTCCTGACCTCGTGATCCGCCCGTCTCAGCCTCCCAAAGTACTGGGATTACAGGCTTGAGCCACCGCGCCCGGCCATATTGTCTTTTAAGAGTTTATAGTTTTGCATTTTTAATTTGTGTTTGTGATTTATTTTAAGTTAATTTTTGTAAAGAGTATAAGGTCTGTATCTAGACTCATTTTTTGACTATGAATTTCCAGTTGTTTCAGCACCATTTGTTGAAAAGACTCTCTTTGCTCCACTGTATTGTCTTTGCTTATTTGTCAAAGGTCAGATGACTATGTTTATGTGAGTTTATTTCTGGGCTTTCTATCCTGTTCTATTGATCTCTTTGTCTCTTCTTTTGCCAGTTCCATGCAGTCTTGGTTACTGTAGCTTTATATTAAATCTTGAATTTGGGTATTGTCATTCCTCCAACTTTGTTCTTCTTCTTCCATGTTGTGTCTTTTGACTCCACATATAACTTTGTCAATGTCCACAGAATAGTTTGCTGAGATTTAACTAAGATTGCATTGAATATATAGATCAAGTTTGGGATCATTGATGTCTTGACAATATTGAGTCTTCCTGTCCATGAACATAGAATACCTGTTCGTTTATTTAGTTCTTTTTTGATTTCTTTCATCAGAGTTTGGTAGTTCTCATATAGATCATGTTCATATTTTGTTACATTTATACCTAAGAATTTCATTTTGGGGGGATGCCAAAGTGAATGGTATTGTGTTTTTAATGTCAAATTTCACTTATTCATTGCTGATATATAGAAAAGCAATTGCCTTTTGTACATTAACCTTGTATCCTGCAACCTTGCTACTATTGCTTATTAGTTGGAGGAATTTTTTGGTGAATTCTTTCAGAATTTTTACCTAAACAATCATGTCATATAAAAACGAAGACCCTTTTATTTCTGTCTTCCCAATAAGTATATCTTTTAATTCCTTTTCTTATTGCATTAGCTAGGACTTCCAGTGTAATCTTGAAAAGTAGTAGTAAGAAGAGACATCTTTACCTTTTTCCTGATCTCAGTAGGAACACGTCTAGTTAGCTGTAGGTTTTTGTAGATATTTTTTATTAAACTGAGGAAGTTTTCCTCTATTCCTAGTTTCCTGAGAATTTTTTAATTAAATGGATGTTGGATACTGTCACATGCTTTTTCTGCATCTATTAATATGATCATAGGACTTTTCTTTTTTAGCTTGTTGATGTGATGAATTACAGTAATTGATTTGCATTGTTGAACCAGCTTTCTATACCTGAAATAAATCCCACTTGGTTGTGGTGTATAATGCTGTTTGTCCATTGTTGAATTCAGTTTGTTAATATTTGTTGAGAATATTTGCATCTATGTTCATGAGAAATACGGGCACATAGTTTTCTTTTTTCTGAATGGCTTCATCTGATTTTGGTATTAGAGTGATGCTGGTCTCAGAATAAGTTAGAAAGTATTCTCTCTGCTTCCATTCTCTAAAAGAGATTGTACAGATTGCTTTAATTTCTTCCTTAAATATTTGGTAATATTTACCAGTGAATTCATTTGGACATGATGCTTTCTGTTTTGGACGGTTATTAGTTATTGATTCAATGTTTTTGATAGATTTAGGTCTATTAATATTGCTTATTTTTCTTGTGTGAGTTTTGGCAGATTGTCTTTCAAGGAGTTGGTCTCTTTCATCTAGGTTACCAAGCTTCTGGGCAGAAAGTTTTTAATAGTATTCCTTTATTAGCAATGTCCATGGGAGCTGCAGTGATGTCCCCTTTTTTATTTTTGATATTGGTAATTTGTTTCCTGTCTTTCTTCTTTTACCCTTTTTCATTTCTGATATTAGTAATTTGTGTCCTTTCTTCTTTCTTTTATTCTAGTTAGCCTTGCAGGAAGCTTATGGATTTTTCTTATCTTTTCAAAGAATTGGCTTTTGATTTCCTTGATTTTGTCTATTGGTTTCTTATTTTCAGTTTTATTGATTTCTGTTCAAATGTTTATTATTTTTTCTTCTTATTTTGTATTTAATTTGCCCTATTTTTTCTAGATTTCTAAGATGGAAGCTTAAATTATTAATTTTAGGCTTTGTTCTATTCTATTACGTGCATTCAATGCTATAAATTTCCCCCAAGCATGACTTTGCTGCATTCCACAAATTTTCATAAATTGTGTTTTCGTTTTAATTTAGTTCAAAATACTTTTAAATTTTCTTGGGATTTCTTCTTTGACCCAGGTGTTATTTGGAAGTGTGTTGTTTAATGTCCATGTATTTTGAGATTTTCTGATTATCTTTCTGTTATTGGTTTCTAATTATAATTTTTTTCTAACAAAAATCTAAGGATATTTGATGTCTCATGTACCCTTCTGAATCTGACAAGAAACTTCAAAGCTGCTTTTTAACCAAATAATTTTAACTGACACAATTTTTGAATGAATTTGAAGAGTTGCTAATTTGAAGAAGAGATATTCAAGATATGAATTGGGTTTTTCTGTTTTATTTTTTAAACATTGGTTTCAGGGCCAGGCACAGTGCCTCATGCTTGTAATCTCAGCACTTTGAGAGGCTGCGTTGGGTGGATCACCTGAGGTCAGAAGTGTGAGACCATCCTGGCCAACATGGTGAAACCCTGTCTCTAGTAATTAGAGACAAAAATTAGATGGGTGTGGTGGCAGGTGCCTGTAATCCCAGCTTCTCAGGAGGCTGAGGCAGGAGAATCACTTGAACACAGAAGGTAGAGACTGTAGTGAGCCAAGATCATACCACTGCACTCCAGCCTGGGCGACAGAGTGAGACTCTGTCTCAAAAAATAATAATAAAATTGATTTCAAATTCTTAATAAACAAAAATTGAAATTAAATAAAAAGCTAGTGTTCTAATTTTTGAAAGTTCCATACCATCTTAGATGTAATGTATACACTTTGGTACTTTAACAAAAACGGGTACATATTTTTGGGGGGTATGGTGGGAGGTGATTTATTAAGTGAAAGAACAAAGAAACAAATAAAAACCAAAACAGTTTCAGTGGTCTGTTTTAAATTCTATACGTACCAACTTAGTATCCTAGATTTTTTTGTTCTTCAGTTTATATCGTACTATACAAAGTAGAGCAGTCAGAATTATGAGCTTGAGGTACTATAAGACTCTGTTGACTTTTCTCCAGTATATTAGGGTGTGAATTTATGGCTTATAGAATTTCTTCTATATGGGAAGAGGGAATATTCTATGAGGGAATGTTGATGAATTAATGTGACATGAGACTTCTAGTCATTTTACTGTGTGAGGTTGATATAGAATATAACAATAAATTTGTAGTTTAAGACCTATTCCTATTTGATATCTTTATTTGGGTATCTTACAACTTAAACTCTTCACATGTGCACAATGTTATTAGTATGGAGAACAATTCCACACACCCAGAGTTACAACTCCAGGTTGAGAAGAGCTTTAATACACGTGCAGAGACAGGTATTATTTCTGTTGTTAACGGTTTCTGCCTTGAGACTAAACATTACAGTTTATGGTCTGGATGGAGGATTGGTCATGAATTTGCCTTCAGCCCAATCAAAAAGATGAAAGGCTGATGTTTACCTTTAAATCACTATTCTTGGCTACTAAGTACTTTTAGGACTTGAACCAAATAGAAAATGACCCTAAGCTTTGTAAACTCTTAGAAATGCAGCACTTTTCTGCTGCTCTGCAAAGATCTCCTCCTGAATGAAACTGGATGCCACTCTCCTGCTACTTTAATAAAGATCCACAAGATTCCTGTTTAGGAAACCACTGTCATTTGATGACCTAGACCTATACAAGTGGAGAGGTTTTCGTCCTTTTCCTCCTTTTTCCTTCTGTCTCTCTTCCTTCTTTGCATGAAGCCAGATGCATGACACATCTTTAATTAACATAATACTGTTAGCCAATTTCTGATAAATGGCATTTAGGGGCACATAGATACTTTTTCAGAAGTGGATTCCTCCTCCTGTGCTAAATTATTGGTCAATGGTTTGTCTCTCTGAAATTACCTACATATTCTCTAGTGTCTCAAAACATAAAAATAAAAAATCAATAAAAATAGAGTGAACAAAAACCCCAAATCAAAAATAGTAACAGGAAAACTGAATTGTGTCAGTTGCCCAAGTCATGATTTTTTTCTCCCAACCATGAAAACCCCACAGTAGGAATTGAGATAACAAATTATAGGATCATGTATGAAACCAGTCAAAAACCCAGCTAGTCCAGAAACAGCTGAGTTGGTTTTGATTTCTAAAGCTACAAATATTCCTTTTATAAAGAAAGATTATGTCTTCAGACTCAGGAGACAGCCAGGGAGGAGATGTAATACTATGTCACTTTACAGGCTCTTTTTTTCTGCTGTCAAACTTTGAATGTAAATGTTTATTGGAATGAATTAGACTATTTACATGATTACATTATATCACTAGCATTTCTTTCCTGGAAACAGAGTTACTTGCTGGTGCTCACACTAATAAGTTGACCCTTCTTGAATATTTACTTAAGCAATCACAGTGCAGAAACCTTCTTCTTTCATAAGCTCAGCATATCCTAAAAGGTTTTCACCATATATGAACTGTTAAAGTCACTAATGGGGTAGGATGCAGGGAAGAGCATAGCACTTGGAGCCAGAAGTCTTACAACTTGATTTTGGTTCCATCACTTGATAACTTTGGAACAATCAGCTCTTTCCTCACTATCCCCACCTCCAAGAACTAATGTGAAGATTAAATGAAGAAAATCGATGCAAGTTCTTTATAAAGGAAACTCACATTTTTGTTAATTTTTTCTTAATGTATAAAAACTCATTGCAAATGAGACTTACTGAACCAAATCTGCATTCACTTCCTAAGGCTTCCATTAAAAAGTACCGTGATGAAACGTCATCTCCACTGAAAATACAAAAATTAGCTGGGTATGGTGATGGGCGCCTATAATCCCAGCTACTCAGGAGGCTGAGGCAGAAGAATTGCTTGAATCCAGGAGGCAGTGGTTGCAGTGAGCCGAGATTATGCCACTGCACTCCAGCCTGGTTACACAGCGAGACTCCTTCTCAAAAAAAAAAAAAAAAAAAAAAAAGTACTATGATCTAGATAGATGAAAACAACAACTTTGGGAGGCCAAGGCAGGCAAATTGCTTGACCACAGGAATTCAAGGCCAACGTGGCCAACATGACAAAACCCTGTCTCTTCAAAAAATACAAAAATTAGGCTGGGTGCAGTGTCCCATACCTGTAATTCCAACATTTTGGGCGGCCGAGGCAGGTGGATCACCTGAGGTCAGGAGTTCGAGAACAGCCTGACTAATATAGTGAAACCCCATTTCTACCAAAAATACAAAAATTAGCCAGGGGTGGTGGTGGGCACCTGTAATCCCAGCTACTTGGGAGGCTGAGGCAAGAATCTCTTGAACCCAGGAGGCGGAGGTTGCAGTGAGCTAATATCATGCCACTGCACTCCAGCCTGGGCAACAGAGTGAGACTCCGTCTCAAAAAACAAAACAAAACTAAACTAAAATTAGCTGGGCATGGTGGCACATGCTTGTAGTCCCAGTTATTTGGGAGGCTGAGGTAGGGAGATCATCTGAGACTGGGAGGTCAAGGCTGCAGTGAGCCAAGATCATGCCACTGGGACTCTAGCTCAGGTGACAGAATGAGACCTTGTCTCAACAAAATGACATAAAATAAAACAATAAAAAGTTATCTTCTCACAGATCTGCGGGCCGGAGGTTGGAAATCAAGGGGCTGTCATAGTCAGGTTCCCCCTGAGGTTCTGGGTAGAGTCTTCCTGGCTTCTTCCTGACTTCTGGTGCTGGCCATCAGTCCTTGGCCTTCCTTGGTTTGCAACTGCGTCTTGGCAGTCTCTGCTTCCATCTCACAAGAGGTTCTCCCTGTGTCGCTGTATCTTCACGTATTCACTTCCGTCTTCTCATAAGGACAGCAGTCATGCTGGATCAGGGCCCACACTAATGACTTTATCTGATAACATCTGCACAGACCCTATTTCCAAATAAGGTCAACTCACAAGTAACAGGGGTTAGGACTTCAACATATCTTTTGAGGGAACACAATTCATCCCAGCAATACCCCACCAAACAATTCCCTGTCTCACTGGCTGGGTACCTGGCTACCAGGTTGAAATTTATCATTCATTAGCCAACTATCTTGTAGGTAAAATGAGGTCATTGGAATAGAGCATTTATTTTCCATGTTTAATGTTCTATAATTCCATAATTTTAGCATTCTTACATCATTACTTCCTTTTTTTTTTTTTTGAGACGGAGTCTTGCTCTGTCACCCAGGCTGGAGTGCAGTGGCGCGATTTCCACTCACTGCAAGCTCTGCCTCCCGGGTTCACGCCATTCTCCTGCCTCAGCCTCCCGAGTAGCTGGGACTACAGGCGCCCGCCACCTCGCCCGGCTAGTTTTTTTGTATATTTTTAGTAGAGACAGGGTTTCACTGTGTTAGCCGGGATGGTCTCGATCTCCTGACCTCGTGATCCGCCCGTCTCGGCCTCCCAAAGTGCTGGGATTACAGGCTTGAGCCACCGTACCCGGCCACATCATTACTTCTTTCTAAGACCATGGTAGTCCTCTTTACTCACCAACAAATCTATGCATGCCAAAACCTAAAGTCTGGCTGCAGAAGCAATGGGCGAATTGTTGCCAACCCAGCAGAGGTATCCTTTCCTCAGTGTCATTACTGTGAATGCCTCATGCCAGGCCCTTCCTTTCTCCTGCCTGGACTGTTGCAATAGCCTCTCAACTGACTTCAGTCTCCTCCTCTAACACGTCATCCAGCAGCTGCTGCCAGAACGCACTTTCAGAGAGTAAACCTGATTGAGTCACAGTCTGTATAATGCCCGTTAATGACTTCCCATGTGTGCTGTACAGGTCTGATTCCTGGACTGGCACCTGGGGCTCTGTAAGCGGGAACTGCTCACTCAGACATACAGACTCACTTTACCCTGTGTAAGCCTGAACCACCCATTTTTCTCCTACCACAGCATTCAGTTTCACATTTCCATACCACGGTGCTTTATACTCCCTCTGTCTGTTGGGCCCCTTCCCTCTCTTTTGTGCCTAGAGAGTTTCTATTTACCCTACAAAATCCAGTTAAATAGCATCACCTTTGGGAAGTCATTCCTGACTATTCTAGTCAGAAGTAACCAATCTCTTTTCTGTATCACTATTAAGCTTATATTTATTTCTATTTCTGTACCTCTCATTGAATTATGACGTGTGTGTGTGTGTGTCCCTACTTGACAGAGAGTTGCTTAAGAGTTGGGAAGGCGTTCCTGTCTTTGGTTAGGGCCTGAACCTTCTTTATTCCCAGATGTCACACATGTAATAGTATTTGTAGTAAAATAAAAATATTTTATTAAATTGAATGAAATAGCTAGTGCTTGACAAGGAACTGAAACCAGCAGTCAGGTTCAAATGGTTTTTTTTTTTTTTATGCCGGTTGCTTTTGAATTAATGAAGCAATAGGACGTGCTTTGGCACAGCTGTCTGGCATACCTAGGTTAAGTTCTAATGCAAACAGCTGCGTTGCTGTCACTTGCTGTAAAATACCCACTTCACACAGGGCTGTGTGCTGTGGGGCCCATGGCAGGTGGCCAGGCCCAGGGCTGGCAGTTACCTGAAAACACTTGGGTTAAGTTTCTATCGCCATGGCAGTTAGGCAGCCACTTGTAATTATTTCCTTCAACTGGCAGCCTTGCTATACAGGACATATTCCGACAGGGCTGGACTCTCAGGCAACTCTTGCTTGCCTCTTTAAATGTTTCACTGCTGAAAGCCGCCTTCTTATCTCCTGGGAGCTGCCTTGGAAATAGCCTAAGGCCATGTTACAGGACTGCAAGTTATAAATTACCATGCACATTAATAAACATGGAATCACTTGGGGGAAGAGAACTCCAATTGGAGTCATCTTTGCGGGTGTGCTCACTTCTATTGTTTGTGTGTGTGTGTGTGTTTTGTTTTTTTGTTTTTTATAAATTGGTCTCTTTCTCATCATGCTGCAGAACTCTGGGGAGTGAAAGGTCAGATTCCTGTGAAGAGCAAGGCTATGGCAGCGTAGCAAAAGAAAAGGGTAAAGCCATGGACACTGTTAGAATGAGCAAAAGGAAACACATGAGTCTCAGAACTGGGGTGGGAGAAGCTGGGGACAGTGCAGAGCCTGGTTTTGGCTTTCGAAGGTGGCATGTTGAATCAGGAGAGTCTCCGCTCATGCGAATCTCATGTTCTCTAATGAAGGAAGCATACGAATATCAATCCTCTTCTTTTTTTTTTTTTTTTGGTCAATAAAAGCATCTGAACCACTTCCACAATAGCTTTCACTGGGGTTTGGTAAGTGGTGCCCCATGTGTACGTGTTTGTCTTGAATCTACAATTAGATTGAAGCTCTCTGAGAGCAGGATCCATATCTTACTCATCTTTGTCATACCTAATAGAGTTTCCTGTGCCTGATCTCACAAAATAGCCTTCAAGATTACAGAACCTTGAGCATGCATATTACAGGTGTGAACCCTCACAATCCAAAGAAATGGATCTCCTAAAAGAGGCCAAGCGACAATACAGATTTTGGAGGATAATCCTAATTTGGCAGGAGAAAAAGCATCTGTGGCTTTACCCTATTTCTGTCCTTGGCAATAAAAGTATAATAATTATGCAGTCATCAGAAGCATTGTTAGGAATGACCAGACTTTGAAAAAAAATAAAATTAACCACAGTGATAAATGGGTTATTAGAGGGATGTGTGACAAAAGAGTTCAGAATGCACTTTATTTTACATGTGCCAATTTGGTAAGGACATGAACCTGTTGAAAAATCTTATTATAATGGCCTAATAAGTGTAAGGCATCATGCTAGGTCTTATAAAGGGTTAAGAATCAGCATGCGTGAGGGCCTGTTTCTGTAAGTTTTCTGTAATGCAATGTAATACTATGAAAAGGAACCTTGCCCAAACACAGGTCTCAAATCACTTGGCAAGGAGTGCTGCTCAGGTGGGCGGCACGGCTGTCTATGTACTAATGGGTCCGCAATGACATTTCTCAACTAACAAAACTGACAAGATACAACAGGCTCAAGGTACCTACAAATCATTTCCTTCCTGTTGCAAAATGCCAGTGCCATCTTACTGCCTTTCACACACACAGCAAATTGTTCTGGCACTCCATCATATTAGGAAGCTGCCTATCACAAAGGCCTGTGAGTCCATCCCATGAAACGTCAAATATATTGTAAATATTAGTGATGGGCCAACCTCAGAAGTGTTGGAGATTTAGTCTTGGAAAAGATCCAAAATTTGTGAGCTTATAGAAACACTTTTGATCTTGAAAAATTGGTCTACAAATCTTGCAAGAACAGGTTCTCTTCCAAAGTTTATGGCATTATTTTTGTTTGGTGCACCTGAAATGAATTTTGGGGGGATATTTTGCTATTTATTATTTTTTATATGTAACATTCTGACCAAAACAAAACACACCAAGGTGTGTGTGTTTTATAAGAAATACAAATTGATTTTCCTCTTGCAGAAAGGCATTTATCTGAAAATTGGACTAGAGGTATCAATCCTTATTTTACTACAATTAATTCAACATTTCCAGTGAATTATAAAGCTGGCATTGAATGTTTAGAAGGAATAAAAAAATGCATTGAGATTTTCATAACAAATATTAAACATGTGTGAGGTGACTTTAAAGCAAACACAATACTGTGTTAACAGTTGGTATATTGCATTTAATTTATGCTTATTTGGATACAGTATTTTCTGTAACATCCACATACAATGTGTGTGTGTATACATAAAGAGTATATCCGGTCTGACACTTATCACCGAGATGAACGTTTTTCAAGCCACAGTTATATGTAAACCATGGAAATGTAGGTTTTAAAAGAAGACCCTACTAGATTTCAGTTTCAAATCTAATAAAGAGAGCTATGATAGTGCAGAATTTCTCAAATTGCATTCTTTGGGATACAAATACATATGACATGAATAGTATTCCATGGTAATAAATTTTGGAACTGTAGTCTAGTCTAAGCACATTTCTTTACTATAGGACTTCTCATACCTTTTAAAATGCAATGCAAAACTTCAGTCGAATTTTTCAAGTGGAAGATCATCCTGAAAGACTAGGTGTTCATAAACCAAATTTGGGGTGTACTGCTATAGTGGAAAGTGCACTGTAATGGAGTAAGAAGATTCAGATTCACGCCTTGATTCTGCCATTTTCTTGAAGTGTGACTTTGTTATTTTCTTTATTCCCTGGAGACCTGGCATAGTGCCTTTTCCTTTGCAGGCATTTGATAAATATTGGTTAAGTTGATCATAGTCTTTTAATTTTTAGGAATAATTAATTAAAGCAAATTTTTACTAGCTGCATTATTTTAAACAAGTTATTCACTCTCTCTGAAGCTCAGTTCCCTCACTTATAAAATTTAGGTATTTAATCATTGGATTTCAAGTCCTTTTGATTATTAATATATTAATAATATTATTAATAATATTCAAGTCATTTTGATTATTAAATAT
The DNA here is from genome assembly GCF_002776525.5 of Piliocolobus tephrosceles. Classification (NCBI taxonomy): domain Eukaryota; kingdom Metazoa; phylum Chordata; class Mammalia; order Primates; family Cercopithecidae; genus Piliocolobus; species Piliocolobus tephrosceles. The sequence goes on along the minus strand of NC_045438.1, from coordinate 24,438,825 downwards.
ATTAATAATAATATTAATAATAATAATAATATTCATGGTACCACATGGATCTTTCTTCAAATAAAACCTTATGTAAAAGTCCAACATGCAACACAGATCACAAGTGGAACTGCTCAACTCAACCACATGTGAGTTCCTCATGACTGCAAAAGCCATCTCCATCCTTCCCCATCCCAGCCTACTCTGATGTTTTTCCTTGCCCCTGTCCTCAGGTGTCTCTGAGGAATTCCTCAGGCTCCTTACAGCATAATCAGAACAACACTGATACACATAACCTCACAAGCTGCTTTGAGGTAGGCATCTTAGATTTTGCTGGAGAAATATAGAATTTTTATTGCCAAGATTAATAAGCTTTTGGGAGAAATAAAATGTAGTTAAACTCCTCACTACCTGAAAAAAAAAAATCCTTTTCATGAAGCAAACACAATTTGAAACAAATACAACAGAAATCAAGCATATACAAAACTTAAAAATGACCAGATCCAGTTTTGGCTTCAGTGACATATTTGAAAATTGAAAAAGACATTTTTACTTCATTACGTGTAAATGACTAAAAGTCCGTGAGAAACCTCTATCATCCTTAGAATAATCTTTACAGCCAAGACTGAAATAATGATTGTAATTTATCATGGCTTAGTAGTCCCTCATCACTATAATTTTATAATCAGTTTATTAATTATCCATGCATGCAAGGATGGCTAAAATTTAGTTTAGCATTTCAATCAACATCTGGTGAAATGGCAGTGAAAAAATACATCTGGGAATCAAATAGCTGCTGAGAAATCACCAGGAAGCATGTCAGTGATGTTTTTACAAGAGGCCTTAGAGTTTTCTTCCCGATGTGTACCTTAAAAACAGAGAAACAAGACTAGACTCTGTGTCTGAATCAGCCTCTTGAAGGAAGACAAGATCTTGGAGATTCAAGGATGAGTGCTGCTGATATCACAGTAGAGTACAGCCCTGCCTGAAGCCAAGACCCACTCAGTCTCTTCTTCAGCACATACTTGCTGTGGGAATCAAATTGTATGTTTCTAGAGTCTCTGCCTTCCTTCCTCCAGACAGAGGAGTTCAAGCAGGACTGGCTGCATCATTGAAGCAATCAACTTCATCAAGCCCCATTTTCTCATCTGCAACTGACATCAAATTTATGTTAGGAGCTTATTAATTTAAAAAAAACAAGTGGCATGATGCCTTGCTGAGGATGTTACTCCCATATGAAAATTTGCACCAACTGTATTTCGGGATTGGGCTACAAATTCAGAGAGGGGTATTATTATTAGGTCACCGTGGCATCCTGGGGAAATGTTTTATTCTACAGATTATGATCCTCAGATCATGTTTAAAGTGAAAGTATTAGACAGGAGAACAGAGTGGCGGGGCGCGGTGTCTCACGCCTGTAATCCCAGCACTTTGGGAGGCCGAGGCGGGCGGATCACAAGGTCAGGAGATGGAGACCATCTTGACTAACACGGTGAAACCCCGTCTCTACTAAAAATACAAAAATTAGCTGGGCATGATGGTGCGTGCCTGTAGTCCCAGCTGCTAGGGAGGCTGAGGCAGGAGAATGACGTGAACCCGGGAGGCAGAGCTTGCAGTGAGCAGAGGTCGCGCCACTGCACTCCAGGCTGGGCGACAGAGCGAGACTCCGTCTCAAAAAAAAAAAAAAAAAAAAAAAAAGAAAGAAAAAAGAAAAGATAGGAGAACAGAGCAAACACAAAATGTGCAGATGCTTCTAAAGTGAACAACAAACAAAAACAAAACCTATCCAAGTTTGAGAGTAAGTGGGCAAGGTGAAGTGGTCCAATTCAAAGACAAAACTAAACCATGTGTATTAGTGCATTTTCTGTTGCTTATAACAGAATACCTAAACCTGGGTAATTTTTTTTAAAGACATTTATTTCTTAAAGCTACGGAGGCTGAGAAGTTCCAGTTTGAGAGGCTGGCTGCATCTGCTGAGAGCCTTCTTGATGCTGGGGACTGCTGAGGAGTCCTTGAGGTAGCCCAAGGTATCACATGGCAAGGGCACTGAGGGTGGTACCTCAGGTCTCTCCTTCTCTTCTTATAAAGCCACAAGTCCCACTCTCATGATAATCCACTAATTTGTTAACCCACTCATCTATTAACCCACTAATCCATTAATCCACGAATGAATTAATCCATTCATGAGGGCAGAACCCTTATGATCCAATTGCATTTTAAAGGCCCTACCTTTTAAGACTACCACACTGGGAATTCAGTTTCCAACACATGGAATTTGTGGGACACAATCAAACCGTAGAACCATTTATTTGTAAATTTTAATCTGAAGGTGCAAAAAACCCCAACAAAACTCATGTTAGCCTATAGTGTTTCACTGAAGGCAAAATACAGGGAATTTGGAATATAAGAGGAGAGTGTGAGATCCTTTAGATAGTCTCCATGTCTGACTCAGTGTCGGTAAATTGTGCCCTTTCCTATGCTTCATACCTTGAGAGAAACAGAATTTGCAAGGCATTCAAAGGTGATTAAAAGAATGAAAAAAAAGTCCGTGGAAGAAAGGATTAAGGAAATGGGCATGCATTTAAAAGAAAGTGAAAGGAAAGGCCCTTTGAGCATGTACATATTTAACTAATTTTAAAGATTTCGTTTCCATTTCTTGCTCCAGATTTTATGGAGAATTTCTGTTCAAAAGACAATCACTACTATTTCATAACATTTCCATAATCAAAGTGTGAGTAACCAAACACAGCAAATGAGTTAAAATAAATTCCAGAGGTACTAACCATGGTTGTGTATTAAGTATTTATGTAGAACATGGAATTTGTAACTTTCCAGTTGATGAGAATTAAACTAGGTTTATAACATGTTACATATTTGATGGTTGGGTCTGCTGTTCTATAATTACACTGTGTTCTACTCAGATGCTGTATCAGGTTAACTTCTTTATGTGTCAGTATCAATCTGCAACAGAGAGAAAGAAGAGTGATTCAAAAATTTACTTTAAAAGCAATTGTATAACAAATTAGAAACAACTGATCTCTAAGAATTATTTAGATGAGACAATCACCCAATAGAATTAAAACTAGTTTACTATGGATTTATGCAATAAAAGGGATTTGAGAATGCTAATATGGGTAAGGATATGATTGTGGGGTGATGTGGCTCATGTCTGTAATACCAGCCACACAAGAGGCTGAGGCAAGAGGATACCCTGAGGCCGGGTATTTGAGAACAGCCTGGACAACATAGTGTGACCCTATCTCTATAAGATGTTTTAAAAACTCAGCTGGTGGCTGGGCGTGGTGGCTCACGCCTGTAATCCCAGCACTTTGGGAGGCCGAGGTGGGCAGATCACCTGAGGTCAGGAGTTTGAGACCAGCCTGACCAACATGGAGGAACCCTGTCTCTACTAAAAATATAAAACTAGCCAGGCGTGGTCGCGCATGCCTGTAATCCCAGCTACTCGGGAGGCTGAGGCGGAATAGCTTGAACCCGGGAGGCAGAGGTTGCGGTGAGCCAAGTTCGTGCCGTTGCACTCCAGCTGGAGCAACAAGAGCAAAACTCTGTCTCAAAACAAAAACAAAACAAACAAACAAAAGCACCTCAGCTGGGCATGGTGGCACATGCTTATAGTCCCAGCTATCTGGGAAGCTGAGGTGGGAGACTCCCTTGAATCCAGGAGTTCAAGGCTGCAGTGGGCCATGATTGTGCCACTGCATGCCAGCCTGAATGACAGAGCGAGACCCTGACGCTTAAGAAAAAAAAAAAAAAAAAAAAAAAGGGTGTGGTTGTTAATCTTGGTTCTTGGTTCTTGGTCCTTGGCCTTGAGTAAGGTGCTTAAAATTCTCTGAAGCTTAGCATTGTCATCTATATAGTAAGGATCACAACATAAATCTATAAGGTTATTCTCAGAAAATGAGATAAAAGTGTTAATGGGATGGTTGAAAGAATTAAATGAGACAGTTCATGTAAACCATTTCAACAATCCTGGCATGTGGTAAGCACATAATAAGTGTTAGGTATTATTATTAGTGTTAGAGAATGAATCTAACACTGTGCCCAGTGCCCAGCACTTAGTGGAACTCAAGAGTATAAGTTAAATTGGAATCTAACAGAACAGACTTTAAAAAAAAGTGGGTTTCTGCAGCACAGAAATGGGAGTATCAAAGGGAAATGCATTAGAAATATATGACATCTTGATGGGAATTTTTAGAACAACTTTTTTTTTAAAAAAAGAATCCATTTATTCTGGGGCTCCAAGATCAATATGAGAAGATTGTGCCTACATATTTTTTATGGCTTCCTCTTACTTTCTGTAGTCTTCTCAAATTAATCCTTTTCTGGTTTAGAAAAAAAAAGTGCAGCTCACTGCCATAGCTCATTTAATTTTATATAAACATGCTCTTTGAGGCTGAAGCAAATTCTGACTGATTTTCAATGTGAAAATAAAATATAAAAACTATTTCTGGAGTTATTTCTAAATAGAGCTAGCATCAGAATCATCTGAATCATCAGAATCATCTATTTTGGAAAAGTTGGATTCATCAAATGACTCTTTGGTCAATAACTGTTGGAGAACAATGTTAACATCACACGTGGAAATGTTACGTTTTCTAGGATTTGACATCTCAGTGATGGAGAATTACTATATTTTGTAAGCACCCGGCATAGTAGTGGAAATATCACTACTGAAAACAGAACGCTATAAATAGAATGATGCCTTTTATTTCCAAAGTCAGTATACTAAAGCGATGCAAAATAATAAAAAAAGTGAGATATTTTGTGGCAAAATTATCTCAAAGAAAACACTGCAGCAGCAACAGCCAGTGAGTGTTCTTGGGACAGACAGGAAACGGCTTAAACAGTAGCAACAACAAAATATAGAGGCCACCATAAGGCAGAGGCTTTAAGATTTCTTCTTGCTTCACAGTTGTTTCTAAGGGTATTGGTGTTATTTGTTGAATTTGTGATATATATGCTTGTACTAAATTCACCTGGTATCACGATGTGGAGAAACCTGGCATTTGAAGTCTTTGAACACAGACTTAGAGGCATGAAATCGCTATGGAATTCACTGGCAGTTTTAACTAGTGTGCCTTAATTTTTCTTCATTTTATATTTACACCAGTGTCCTTGTAAAAAAAAAATTACTATAATTGTAATTTTTTTTAAATTTAACTTTTAAGTTCAGGGGTATGTGTAAGTTTGCTACATAGGTAAACTGTGTCATGGGGACCCTAGTACCCGTTATTATTTTTCCTGATCCTCCCCCTCCTGCTAGCCTCCACCCTCTGATAGGCCCCAGTTGTGTTGTTGCCCTCTATGTATCCATGTGTTCTCATCATTTAGCTCCCACTTATAAGTGAGAACATGCAATATTTGGTTTTCTCTTTCTGTGCTAGTTTGCTAAGAATAATGGCCTCCAGCTCCACCCATGTTCCTGCAAAAGACATAATCTTGTTCTTTTTTTATGGCTGCATTGTATTCTAAGGTATATATGTATCACATTTTCTTTATCCAGTTTACCATTGATGGACATTTATGTTGATTCTATGTCTTTGCTATTATGAATAGTGTCTCATAACTTATTCATCAAATTATCAAATTCAGTTGTACATCTCAAAATGGGAAGAGATAAGAATAAAAGAAAAACTTATACATAGTATAGATTAAAATAGAAAACCCAAAGATGCAATAGAGGATAAAAGTATAAATAAGTTGATGAAGGGCTCAATAAATAATAAACTCATCAAGGCTAATAGAAGGAGCTGGGATGTTTGCAGCACAGTCCTTGCCTGCTGGGAGCTGCTGTCATGGAAAGGAGACATGCCATTACAGTCTGACTCTGGTGTACTGCATGGAGGAATCCAAAATCATTTGCTTTTGCTCATGTAGCATGACCATTCCTGGTTAGAGCTGTGATAGATCACCTTAGGCCATTGTTCCCAAATAATGGAAGACTAAAATTTCCAGGATAGGTTACACAAGAACTCCCCGCAGGTTGACTATTTAGCAGATGCTTTTCAAATACAAAAGGGCAACTAACATTCAGGCACCCTGCACTCTGCACAACTTGATATAAGTTGACCTTCTGAATCTGAATGTATTAAGTCGACAGAGATAGGAATAATAGCAATATAAAAAGCCTTCCTCAAAAAGAGGAATTTGAGCTGAAAGACACTGAAACGTGACAACTGGCAAACGTAAGAGATGACTCCAACAATCTCCCAGGTCCTGGTTCATAATTTGGGTGGATATTTTAATCATAGATTCACATGATGCATCAGACCAAACATTTGTCTTATTTTAGAAGGAATATAAATACACTGAAAGAAGAAGGGAGAGGACGTTGAATTCATGATCTTTCTGCAGAAATGCTAATCACTTTGATAACAACATTTGAGGGAGAGCAAGCAGAGATCAAAGCAGTCAGCAATGCAAATCAGAGAATTCGCTCTTCTAACCCCATGCCTAGAATTAGAGACAATTTACATTTACGAATTGTTTCCAAAGTGCTATTGTCATCCTTCCAGCAAGCCAGGAGAAGGAAGAGCGAAACTAGCTGGTGCCTGTGAGGTTCCAGTCTGTAAAATATAGTTTCTTTGCCACACCTTAGGATTAACCTTCAACAATGTGGAAAGCAATGCCTGTATGTATTTTTAAGCCTGCTACCCACACAATCATAATAGAAAGAACCACGCCAAGCGTCAGAACAAACAGTAGATAACCAAAAGCACTCCCATCAATCATTTGCATTCTGATTGGCTCCTAGGTCTTGTCTAGGTCATATTATGACTCCTTTATTAGTGTTTAAGGTCACTCGGAGACAGGCAAGTGCATCCTATCAGGAAGTGTAGTGAGTCTCAGGAGTGAGATATTTGGCTTTAGCAGGCACCATGGCTGTGACTCGGAAATCCAGGGAAATGAGTTAAGCTCAGTCAGACTCCAGGCGCCGCACTGCCTCATAGCAGATAGAATGAAGTAGAATAATAGAAGCTTTCCTGCTATTCTCAACATTAGGGTGAATTCCGGTCTGCCCTTACAGTTGAATTTCTGGAGGGTTTTTTTTTTTTTTCTATTCAGCCCCCATGCTGTAGGCCGTAATTCACGGGAAGGGGCTCCAGTGAAAGGCTGGCCCCAAGTTCAGGCAGGACAGTGCCAAGGGAGCCCTCCTGCAGGAAGACAGATTAAGGGGCATGTGGACCATTTGGTGGTTGAGTGCAAAATTTAGTGCCTACATTGGGCTCCCAGAGAAATTACTGCCTGGCTGATTTAGACCTGACAACCACACATAAACATGAATACTTATATTTGCACATACTCCTTTGCACAGTCACTAACTGCATCTGCTTAAATGCAGTGGAGAAGGAAAGAAAAGCAGCAATGGCCATCTCCCCCACCCACTGGGAGCCTATGTCCTGGCAAGATAAGCTCTCAGCCAGTCTGGTTTGAGCGAGGCTCATTCTTTCCCCAACATGATTTTTATTTGAGGTCCCCCAAAATTCAGATGACCTCACTGAAATATGAATCAGCAGCCTGAAAACTTTCCCTTTATGGTATAATGATAAAATGCAGTTGTTAAAGCGAGATGGAATATCTAGCGTAAGTCACTTCCAAAAAGAAAACTATATTTCTTTAAACTGATAAAGGTACCACTAGTTATCACAAAGGCAGAGTTGCAAGTAATGAATTACTACCTCCTCCTCCTCCTCCTCCTCCCCCTCCCCCCCCTCCTCCTCCTCCTCCTCCTTCTCCTTCCTTCCTTCCTTCCTTCCTTCCTTCCTTCCTTCCTTCCTTCCTTCCTTTCTTCCTTTCTTTCTTTCTTTCTTTGAAATGGAGTCTTGCTCTGTCATCCAGGCTGGAGCACGGTGGCACAATCTTGGCTCACTGCAAACTCTGCCTCCCTGGTTCAAACAATTCTCCTGCCTCAGCCTCCCAAGTAGCTGGGATTACAGGCATTTGCCACCATGCCCGGCTAATTTCTATATTTTTGGTAGAGATGGGTTTTGACCATGTTGGTCAGGCTGGTCTTGAAGTCCTGACCTCAAGGGATCTGCCCACCTTGGCCTCCCAAATTGTTGGGATTACAGGCATGAGCCACCGCATCCGGCATGAATTGCTACCTTCTTCTATGAGTTCCTTCCATCTTCCCATTAAGACAGAAAGGCACCAGTATGTGCTGAGGGTTGAGATGAAATTGAGGACCTCAATGTGCTGAGGGTTGAGATGAAGTGCTGCACTGTCAGATGTGGAGTACTGGAGTTTATATAAATGTTCATACGTTTGGTCTTTGATATTGGAAACTGTTGGGGCTCAGAACACAATATTACAAAGTGTGATGCCTTGATATGGCGAATATTTAGAACTGAAGGAGATTGGAGGGGTTTCAGAAGGAAATTCTCTGTGATCTCCTGCCCTTCTGTCTCTCACTCCTTTTTTCCCCCAAAGTGAGTAGTAGAAAGCAGATTTTTTTTTCCTCCAGGGTGGGTCACAGAAACGATAACCCCTCTCCCCCAACCAGTCATAAAACCTAGACATATTACTCTAACTTCCCCCCACCTTTCTGTGCTAGAGCTGGCCAAAAAGAAACTCTCTGACCTACCAGGTCATAAGAGCCTGGTTCCAGCAGGGTCCTGCTCCATACCCAAGAGGAAGCAATGCTGCACAGAGAGGCCAGGAATTACCTGAACAGACAGGCCTTGCTCGTTCCTCCACTTTATTCTGTTATCCTTAGATCATACCTTTTTGGTCCAATCACATTTCTATAAGACTATCCATTCTTTATTGAACTGAAGTATAAAAACAGTTTTCTCTAGGTCTTTGTATCTTCTCTTCTGAAGGTTCTCATGTCACGTACTTTGTAATGTACAAGTAATTTCTTTACTTTGATTAAATAAATGCATTATACTTTTTTCTTGTTAATCTGTGTTTTGTTATAGGAGTGTTGGTCGTGATCCTACGATGGATGAGAAAATATATTCTACCTTTCTGTTCTGCCAAAACAAAGAATAATTTGAAGCTCAGGAGACTGTTTTTCTTGTGACTAGTGAGCAGGCAGCCCTTTAGCTCTATCTGCTCAGGACCCACATGTGTATACCTGAGACTGATTCAGAACATCATCAGGACAGGGGACTCTGGGCTGCCAGCTTTCAATGGGCAGGCAATCCATGAGTGGCTCTTACTAGGAAAGGTTTGCGTTCTGACAACCTCATGGCCTAGCAGAGTGTCTGACTCAATGTAGGTGCTCACTAAATGTTTATTGAGTGACTAATGAGCGGAGAAGCTGGCTAAGGTCATGACTACACATCACTAAACATTTAAAAGAAAGAACAAATACAGAAATACGATGAACAATTTCCTATTCAGATACCTGGAGAGTTAACACTGTAAAGATTACATGAACTGAAAGACCACTTCAGGTGCCCAAATCCTGCAACTGTTTTTGAAACGGTAGACTGCGTTTTCTTCTTCTGAGAGATATTTAAGCGTTTCATGGTTATTCTTCAAGACACATGGGGAAGTACCAAGGCCGGAGAAGATGGCAGAAAGGTTCTTATTGGTAGAATTTGAACAGCATGAGCAGCTGAGTGTGTTTTTCTCCTGATACAGCAGAGCTTTCTTGAGTTAAAAACGTGTTTTGAAGTAATCATAGACAACACATGTGATGAGAAAGCTTTGTCTGTGTGCTACAGGGGTGGAAGAGGTTGTGGCGTCATATGTGTGGAGTGCTACACGAAGGAAGTTTCAGAGCGCAGCTCCCGGTGCCTAGGGACATCCATTGTGGGCATGGACCACAAGCCAGGGTACAGCACAGAGTAGGTGGTCTCTGCCCATGAGCAGCATGTGCGGCCTCTAGCAGCACGCTGCCCAGGTCATTGCGTTTTATCACACTCCAAGATCGTGGCCCCACAGGGCTGAGAGCTTTGACGTGTGTCAAGCGTACCTTTCTGGTCATTTGCAACTATGTCAGGTAAATAAAATATAACTTCTTCATTACGGCTGGTGCTGTGGAGAGCACAAATGGGCAGGCAGGAGAGATCTCTATAAAGACTTAAAAACCCGTAAGCCATTTTGGACATCAAACATCAGTTGCAAAGTACCACTTGGATGAGTTAAGAGTAAGTAAATGAGAACCAGATGGATTAAATTTCCCTTGAAATACACATTGGATTAAAAATTAAGAGAAGTCATGTTAGACATATTGCATTGCTTCAACCACTAGCCAAAGTGTTTAAAACAAAAGAGATATTTGACAATGTAGTGACAGTTCATCCACCTCTAGATTCTGAATTTGAATTTGGCTGCATGAGTAGTTGGAGAGTTTTAGTACATGAAATAGAAAAATATTTCTTAGAATACCAACAGTGGACCAGAGGGAAAAAAATACCTTCAATATGTATTTTATTCACTTGCTTAGGCAAATAAGTTAACATAAAATTCCGTAGAAAATGTGTATCAAGTTACAAGTGGGTATATACAAACAGTTGCATGTGTGTACATACGAACTGGCCCGGGCACTTAATTAAAGACGCTTGATCATGTTTGACAGATCTTAATAGGTACTTAAAATGCGAACACACACACAAAGACATTTACACATCTGTGTGGCGCGTCCTGACCCTGACGTGTTGATCAGCCCTTCAGAGAGTTGCTTTTCTTAGTGATTACTCACTGACATGTGACCTTCCATACAGGCTGCCTGTCCTGCTGTGACAGCAGGCAGGGCTGAGCTGCAGGCACTTGGAGAACAAGATCCCGGCATCTCAGTGCCCTCTGGCTTCCACGCAAAGCTGCTGAGTAAACAAAGAGACTCTATTTTATGCGGAATAGCTCAGTGGTGTTCCTGCAACAGGGTTGGCTCTGTTTATTTACTCGCAGTTCTGTAGAACTCCCTTGGGCATGTTTGAGGCGGAGGCTCTGGATGCCCAGACAGTCTGTCTAGCGGTAGGAATGGCTTCATGAAACACTATCACCCTCACTTGGGTCTTCTCTATGTCCTTGAAAGTGCTGCTCAGTCCTTTTCCTCCGAGGGTGTGTGCCAAGATAAATGTTCTAAGTGCAAGTTGTGAACCATCCAGATTTGTACTGAATTCACAGCTCACCATTTGCAATCTGAACTAGAGAAAGTGACTCATTTTCTGAACCTCAGTTTCCTCATCTGGGAAATGAGCTTAGCAATATGTCCTCACAGGTTAGTGGTGAGAGAACACGTGAAAAGTGCTTGGGATGTGGTCCTGCTCCATACATGGATGCCATCCATTTTATTTTATTTTGTTTTGTTTTGTTTTGTATTGTTTTATTTTATTTGAGACGGAGTCTCGCTCAGTCACCCAGGCTGGAGTGCAGTGGCGTGATCTTGGCTCACTGCAAGCTTCCCCTCCTGGGTTCACGTCATTCTCCTGCCTTAGCCTCCCGAATAGCTGGGACTACAGGCGCCCGCCACCACGCCCGGCTAATTTTTATATTTTTAGTAGAGACGCGATTTCACCTTGTTAGCCAGGATGATCTTAATCTCCTGACCTTGTGATCTGCCTGTTTTGGCCTCCCAAAGTGCTGGGATTACAGGCCTGAGCCACTGTGCCCGGCCGATGCCATCCATTTTATTAAGTGGAATAATCTTTTTTCCTTTGGTCAGCAAACATGGTTGGCCAAAGTTAGTGAAGCAATCTCACTGTCATATCCTCTCTTTGGTCACTGAGACCAATATGGTAAATCCTAAAATTATACTGAGCACAGCCCCTAGAGTCACATAGTTTTGACATCCCATCAACATTTCACTGGTTGTATGAGAATATTTGCAGTCTCCCAGCACTCTTGAGGTTCACTGTCCAGGCCAGATGAAATTCACTGAGTCATTAAAAAGGAAAGTAAGAACTAGATTTAATTTTTTGATGATTCTTGTTTTATTAGCCCCATATCTAAAATATAAATTTTTACATGGATATGACACTAAAAGCACACGGAAGAAAACAATAAATAAACTGAACTACCTCAACATTTAAAACTTCTGTGCATCAAAAGACACAATCACATAAATGTGTATAAACACTATCTGTCAACTAAAAATAAAAAAAGGAGCCAGGCACAGTGGCTCATGCCTGTAATCCCAATACTTTGGAAGGATGAGGTAGGCAGATCACCTGAACAAGGAGTTCGAAACCAGCCTGGCCAATATGGCAAAACCCTGTGTCTACTAAAAATACAAAAATTATCAGGGCGTGATGGTGGGCGCCTGTAATTCCACCTACTCAGAAGGCTGAGGCAGGAGAATGGCTTGAACCCGGGAGACGGAGGTTGCAGTGAGCCGAGATTGCGCCATTGCACTCTAGCCTGGGCAACAGAGCAAGACTCCATCTCAAAAAAAAAAAAAAAAAAAAGAAAGGGGAAAAAAAAGACACTATCAACTGTGTGAAAAGGCAACCCACAGAATGGGAGAAAATATTTGCAAGTCATATATATATGTATATATATATCTGATAAGGGTTAATATTCAGAATATATAAAGAATTCCTACAACTCAACAACAAAACTAGCAACTCAATTAAAAAGTGGTAAATGACTTGAAAAGACATGTTTCCCAGAGAAGATATACAAATAAACATATAAAAAGATGCTCAAGGGCCGGCGCAGTGGCTCAAGCCTGTAATCCCAGCACTTTGGGAGGCCGAGACGGGTGGATCACGAGGTCAGGAGATCGAGACCATCCTGGCTAACCCGGTGAAACCCCGTCTCTACTAAAAAATACAAAAAACTAGCCGGGCGAGGTGGCGGGCACCTGTAGTCCCAGCTACTCGGGAGGCTGAGGCAGGAGAATGGCTGTGAACCCGGGAGGCAGAGCTTGCAGTGAGCTGAGATCCGGCCACTGCACTATAGCCTGGGGGACAGAGTAAGACTCCGTCTCAAAAAAAAAAAAAAGATGCTCAACATCATTAATCATTAGAGAAATGCAAATCAGAACACAATGAGATACCACTTCACACCCATTAGGATGGTTATCAAAAAACAGAAAATAACAAGTGTTAGGATGTGGAGAAACTGCAACCTTTGTACACTGTTGATGGGCATGTAAAATGTGTAATGGCTATGGAAAATAGTACGGTAGTTTCTCAAATAATTAAAAAGGGAATTACAAGTAATTCCACTTCTGGGTTTATACCAAAAATAATTAAAAGCGGGGTCTGGAAGCTATTTTTTGTTTGTTTGTTTGTTTGTTTTGAGGCGGAGTCTCGCTCTGTCGCCCAGACTGGAGTGCAGTGGCCAGCTCTCTGCTCACTGCAAGCTCTGCCTCCCGGGTTTACGCCATTCTCCTGCCTCAGCCTCCCGAGTAGCTGGGACTACAGGCGCCCGCTACCTCGCCCGGCTAGTTTTTTGTATTTTTTCTTAGTAGAGACGGGGTTTCACCCTGTTAGCCAGGATGGTCTTGATCGCCTGACCTCGTGATCCGCCCGTCTCGGCCTCCCAAAGTGCTGGGATTACAGGCTTGAGCCACCGCGCCCGGCCTGGAAGCTAGTTTTACAACCATGTTCATACCAGCATTATTCATAATAGCTAATAAGTATCCGTGGACAGATGAATGGATAAACAAATATGGTATATGCATACAATGGAATATTATTCCAGCTTTGAAAAGGAAGGAAATTCCTACACATGCTACAACACGGATGAACTCTGAGGACATTATGATAAATGCAATAAGCTAGTCACAAAGGGACAAATACTGTATGATTCCACCAAAATGAGGCACCTAGAGTGGTCAAATTCACAGAGACAGAAAGGAGAATGGTGGTTGCCAGGAACTGGTGGAGAAGGGGGAATAGGAAGTCATTGTTTAATGGGTATACAGTTTCAGTTTTGCAAGATAAAAAGAGTCCTGGAGATTGGTTGCAAAATAATGTAAATGTATTTAACACTACTGAACTGTACATTTAAAAAGACTAAGATGGTAAATTTCATGTTATATGTATTTTACCCGATTTAAAAAATCAGTTTATACAAGAGAGATTCTAGTGCCCTCATGGAAGTGTCTTTGCTAAAAAACAATGAACCTCAAAAAATATGAATACTCAAAAAAAGAAAAAATGAATGCTCAACCTTAAGAAAAAGCATTGAAGGTAATGTTAAATTCCTGTTTTCAATGTGTTTCCAACATGTTTATATGGCAAGAAGTAAATCCAGTTCGGAAATAGGAATTAATAGAGTTGAAATGTTGCACATTCGAGGGAAAGGGAACCGGCGATATGGTTTACATTTGTTACCTTAAACCGTCATATTTCCATCATAAGCATTGCCTTTAGGGTATAGATGTGACTACTAAGCCTCTAGGAGGTAAGAGCACTTGCTCAAAGTCATACAGGTGGTAAGTCGTGGAAACAGTATTTGGACCCATTGCTATAATGCATTGTTATTAAGGAGAGAAGTGGGCCTGGTTAGAGGTCAGTACAGTCATGGATAACAAAGGCTGGCATTTATGAACATATTAGGAATGTAACTGAAAGATAAGCAACTGTGATTTGCTGTTAGGGAGACCAAATATATAAGCCCTAGTGCCAGTTTATCAGGAATCATCCGTGAGATGCTCTGAGACATGATCAGTGTGTACCATAAGTCACCCACGGCAAACATCAACCAGCTGGAGCTGGTTGGATGAGAAGCCAGTGTTTCTGGATGAAAAATTAGGCTTCATGTTTTCCATTTAAGTCTCCACACCTGTCCTCAAAATCACATTAAACCAGGTGTAATTGAATATGAATTTAAAGAAGTACATGGGAAATGAGATTTTATGTCTAACTAGATATTTTTCACAGTTTGGAGTGGTTAGTGAAGTTGGATGAGAAGCCAGTGTTTCAGTGTTTCCTGCCAGGAACCTCAATTTTCTAAGCCAAAATGTGTTTGACATTTTAACCCAGGTTGATATTACCTGGAGCTCTGGTCTTCCAGGATCTCGGTCCAGCTGAGCCTCTCAAGCTGGACCCACCAATTCTCCTGGGACTTGGTCAAACTCAGGTAATTAGGGATAATGGTGAGGAGGTAGGCTGTGGAGCCAGATTGTCTGGGTTCTGATTCGTGTCTGACACTAGCTGTGTGACACAGGGCAAGTTTCTCAACCTCCCTGTGTATACTTCTTCATCTACAAAATGGTGATAATAACAGCATCTTTCTCACAAATGATTTGAGGATTAAATAAATCATGGTATATAGAGTGCTAAAACAGCTTCTACATAGCACATAACAAACCCAGGATGAGTGCAAAATTTTATTTTATACCAAATGTTAGAGATACATCACATGTCAGGCATGCCTCCTAGGAAATGCATTGTTCTTTGAGATTGCCAAAGAACAAATGCATGTATATCACCAGAACAAATACATTTAACATGTAACACGTAAATTATGCAACTTGTAACACATGTAAAATTCTATACCTTAAGCAAACAAAACAAAGCGAAAACCATAGAATATGGACAATTTTTAAACATGCCTACACACAAAAGCATACACTTAAATCTTCAATGAAACTGCAATGTTCCATCAGTTTTCTTCAGCATTTCTGAATCTGTGCTTGACTTATAGATCAACTTCTCTCTCAAAAGCTAGAGCAGTTTGTGGATTGCTCCAAAATTTGTAGTTTATTCCCAGTATACCTTGGGAGTTCGCTCTAGTTTCTATTCACTCTAGGCAAGGTGATTTAGCACATCTTTTCCCATGAGAAACCATTACTGAAAAGGATTTTCTTACATGGGGGCAATGCTCCTTCCCCTCCATCCTCACTGCTCACTCCAGTTCTCCTAAGAGAAAAGGGCAATGAAATCACCCAAGTGACTTTTTGGTTCTACCAACCAACAAATCAGGCCCCTTTGGTGGTGGTGGTGATAAATGGTGTGTGTGTAGTTGGTTTATATTTACAGATATTGTCTACCAAGAGAAGAGCAAGAATTCTGGGACTAGTGGTGTTTTAAGATTTTTCTATGTTGCTCATTTGCTCTCTCAGTTCTGTATTATTTATGAAAATAACCATTGTTCGTTGGACCTTTGCTATGTTCCAGGTGCTATGCTAGGGAATTTATAAATACTATATTATATAATACAATAACACTATAAGATAGACTTAATTACTCCCATTTGCAGTTCGGGACTGAATTCTGCAGAGTTTATATGACACAGCTTGTGAATTCTGGAGTCATTGAGTCATGGGGCCAGTTTTCTGATTCTGAAAATGAACTCTTAACCTATATGCTCTACTGCTTCCCAGTATATTCTATAATCATTGAGAGGATTTAAAATGAGTTCCAAAAGTAGATCTCCAGAAAAAAAATGTATCTGAATCTCCAAAACAAAAAAAGAAATTTGATGATCCTAAATAAAAAGTTTTCAAAGAAAGTAAAATGACATCTTATATAAGTGAGGGCAGAGGAACCACAAAATTGGAAGGAAACTTAGAGGTCATTGGATTTATTCTCCATTACAAGAAACTCATATGAATGCTTGCCGAGCCTCTGCATGAATACCCTCAGCACTGGGGAACTCACTACCATGTGTAGAGGGGACTCTATTGTACAGCTAGGACTGCTGGAAAACTCTTGCTCCTTTTCAACATGAATCTATTTTCCCAGGCTTTCCTTCCACTTTTTCTGGCTCTTCTAGGACAACACAGAGTAATTTAATCTATCCTCCACAAGATAATCCCAATTTATCATTTACACTTTGGACTTCTTACATGACTGAAACATGAATTACTCCTGGCATAATTGGAGCCGGTGTAGCACAGAGGAAAGCACATGGGTTTTGCACTCAGGAAGTTTGTTCCAATTCTGGCTCAATCACTTATTATTTGTAAAATCCTAGGGAAGTTACTTAACTTACCTGGGCTTCAGTTTCCATATCTTCTTAAAGATTTTACAGGATGGTTCTGAAGGTTAGGAGGTAATGATAGATATATAGCATGTAGTAGACACTCGAATATTAGCTATTATTATAAGCTAACATTTTCACTGGTAAAGGAGCCAAGTTTTTTACTAACCTAGGTTATTCTCAGACTGTTGGTTAAAGCAGAGAATCTCTAGTTCGAAATACATGGTCAAGTGTCCTGCAGTGTGTTTAATACAAATAAAGCAGGTTTTTCAGAAAAATGTTAGTAGTTATATTTGTTACTGTTGATATGATATGTGTGTGTTTGTGTGTGTGTATGTGTGTGTTTTAGTTTCTTCATCTATATTTAACTAACTTATCTTAGTTAGACAAGTGTCCAAACAAAATTGGGATCCTATGTGGAGAATTTCAGCTAAGGTCAAGTCCCTAAACTCCCTGATAATCTGAAATATCTCCTTAGAGAATTTCAGTTAATGGTTGCCTTTTGTATTATTCTACCTAGGTTAGTGTTGGGATGGTAGTGATGTCCCCAGGCCAATTTTATAGAACGGAAATTTCTTCAGTTAAATGTCTTTCCGTCCTTGGAACTCCATGCTTATTTCCTAGGCAACCTTACAGTAAAGAATGCTATTGGGATAGAAACGAATCGTTTTCCTTCTAAAATATGTTCTCATCTTCCATAGTAATAGACCTACAATGGACATGGGACTATCCAGTGAGCCAGTGAGGACTGCTCTCACAGCTCTTCTTGCAGCAAGGGGGAGTCATGCGACTTAGCTGTTGCCAGTGGAATTTGAGCAGAAGTGAAGTGTACCACTGCTGCCTCCCTTATTTAACAGCAATCCCTTGGCCTTGGACTCCTACTCTTTCCCTCTTTCTCCAGGAACTGCGAAGACTAGATTGACCTTGGATATCTAATCTGGAAGATGGTAGAACTGCCATCAGCCTGGGTTCCCAAATGACCTCCTGGATCACAGCTACCCATGCCTGAAATGCTGACCTTGGAGTTGTTACATGGGAAAGAAATAAACTTCTTTGTTCTTTGAGCCACAGTTATCAGGTATCTTCTTCTTTTTTTTTTTTTTTTTTTTTTTTTGAGATGAAGTCTTGCTCTGTCACCCAAGCTGAAATAGAGTAGTGCGATCTCAGCTCACTGCAAGCTCCATCTCCCAGGTTCACGCCATGCTCCTGCCTCAGCCTCCCGAGTAGCTGGGACTACAGACGTCTGCCACCACACCTGGCTAATTTTTCATATTTTTAGTAGAGACGGGGTTTCACCATGTTAGTCAGGGTGGCCTCGATCTCCTAACCTGGTGATCCGCCCTCCTCGGCCTCCCAAAGTGCTGGGATTACAGGTGTGAGCCACCATGCCCGGCCCAGGTATCTTCTTAAAGCCACTTACCCACTTATTCTACCTCATGCAGCTCTGAAATTCTGTTTAATTTCTGGAGTCAAAACATTCATTTGTTTCTTCTTTATTTAACAATAATCAATTATTTATTTTATGGAAACCACTGTTCCAAAGAGAAGAATCATAAAAACATTAGCCTTATGGATCTTTTGTCCTGGGAACAACACAGAGTGGAGACTACTGGAGTTTTCAGTACAGTTCCTTTCCTGGGCAGTGCCAGCCTAGACCTAATTTCCAGAGTTGGTTAAGATTAGACCAGGGTGCTGAAGAATCAAAATATCAAGATATTTTCTTTGCTCCATTCTGCTTATAGCCCCACAAAAACTACCCACCCCATAGGGTTTCTTGCTTGAGATTCCAGACAATTCCTGTATGTTTTATCAGAATACACTCTGTATTTCATCCAACCAGGAAGCATTTGGCTCCTACTTCAAGCATTAAGAATGGACCATTTTGGTATGGAAAATTATCAGTTTTGGAGGGAAAAGCCCCTATTTCTCTGATCTGTGCTCTGGATTTGGCAGCAGCTTTGCAGGCTTTCTCAAAGAGCCACAACTGTGAACCATGGCATGTTGTCATTATCTCTGATATGCTCTCTGCATTGGAAATCCTGTGTGAGACTGGCCGGGGACAGAGGGAATGAAGAAATCACATTTATCAGAACAAGATGCTCCATTTCCTTAAGTAAGGAGTTTGTCTAACATCCAGTTTGTTTCCTCCGAGAGAGAGTGTACTTTCTAAACATACGGACAAGATTAGTACATAGTTAGAATCACTGTCTGCAGGTCTTAGGCTGCTTTTCAGACCCAGCTTTAATCTTCCTAATTGAATGTTTAGCTTTTCTAGACCTGCACAAAATGTAAATCACAATGTTTACAATCTGTAAAATACAATATTTTGTAATCACTATTAAATGACTAAAATCTATTAAACTCAATCATTTTAAACTAAACTTCTAATCTTCCCCCATTGCAGGTGATGGCAACTCTGTTTTTACAATTGCTTAGGCCAAAAACTTGACGTCATCCTTGACTCTTCTTTCTCTTTCATCTTACAAGCAATTCATCAGAAAAATCTGTCAGCTCTGCTTTCAAAATTTAACCAGAATCTGATTTCTTTGCATCATCTCCACTGCTACCACTCTGGAGAAGCTGCCAACATCTGTCACATAGATTAAGTCACACACACACACACGCACACACAGTGTATTCTTAGTCAAAGTGATCTTTTTACAAGGCAAGTAAGGCCTTTCTACTCCTCTGTTCAAAAACTTCCAAATGGCTCTCCGCTTTTCTCTGAATATAAGCCCAAGTCTATACAAGGACTTGTAGAGCCTTCTGACCTCATTGCTTCCTACTCTGCTCTCTTATGCAGCTCCTGCCCCAGTGGCTTCCTTGTGCTCCTGGGTCACATAAGGCATACTTTTGGTATTTGCTCCAACTCTTTCTCAGTGCCCTCTCCTTGATGCCTGCTTGGATATCTCCCTCACCTCCTTTAAGACTTGGCTGACATATGCAGAAGAATGAAATTGGATCTCTACCTTTCACCATATACAAAAATTAACTTGAGATGAATTAAAGATTTAAATGTAAGACGTCAAACTCTAAAAATTACAGAAGGAAATCTAGGAAATTCCCTTCTCAATGTCAGCCTTGGTAAAGAATTAATGGATAAGTTCTCAAAAGCAATTGCAACAAAAAAATGGACACGTGGGACCTAATTAAACTAAAGAGGTTTTGCACAGCAAAAGAAACTAGCAACAAGTAAACAACCTACAGAATGGGAGAAAATGTTTGCAAGCCATGCATCCAACAAAGACCTAATACCCAGAATCTATAAGGAACCTAAACAAATCAACAAGAAAAAAGCAACCCCATTAAAAAGTGGACAAAGGACATGAACAGACAATTCTCAAAAAAAGACATAAAAGCAGCCAACAAACATGAAAAAATGCTCACCATTGCTAATTATCAGAGAAAAGCAAAGTAAAACCATAATGAGCCATCATCTCACACCAGTCAGAATGGCTATTATTAAAAAGCCAAAAAATAACAGATGCTGGCAAGACTGCAAAAAACAGGGGACACGTATACACTTTGGGTGGGAATGTAAATTAGTTCAGCCACTGTGGAAAGCAGTTTGGAGATTTCTCAAATAACTGAGCACTACCATTTGACTCAGCAGTCCCGTTACTAGGTATGTACCCAAAGGAAAATATATCATTCTACAAAAAAGACACATGCACTTGCATGTTTTTTGCCACACTGTTCACAATAGTAAAGACATGGAATCAACCTAGATGTGCATCAGTGGTGGACTGGATAAAGAAAATGTGATACATACATACTATGGACTATATGCAGGCATAAAAAATGAAATCATGTCTTTTGCAGTAACATGGATGCATCTGGAGGCCATTATCCTAAGCAAATTAATGTAGGAAGAGAAATCCAGGGCCGGGGGTGGTGGCTCATGCCTGTAATCCCAGCACTTTGAGAGGCCAAGGCAGACGGATCACGAGCTCAGGAATTGGAAACCAACCTGGCCAACATAGTGAAATGTTGTCTCTACTAAATATAAAAAAAAAATTAGCTGGGTGTGGTGGTGCATGGTGGTAATTCCACCTACCTACAAGGTTGAGGTGGGAGAATCACTTGAACCCAGGAGGTGGAGGTTGCGGTGAGCTGAGGTTGTGCCACTGCACTCCAACTGGAGCGACAGTGCAAGAGTCTGACTCAAAAAAAAAAAAAAAAGAAAGAAAAGAAAACCAAATACCACATGTTTCTCACTTATAAATGTGAACTAAACACCAAGTACATGTGGAGATCAAGATGGGAGCAATGGACACTGGGGACTGCTGGGGTCAGGGAGTATTGGAGGAGTGCTGAGGAACTGCCTATGGGTGCTGTGCTCACTGCCTGGGTGACCAGATCATTCATACTTCAAACCTCAGCATCATACAGTGTTCCCATCTGACAGACCTGTACATGTATCCCCTGAATCTAAAATAAAAGTTGAAATTGCTTTACAAAGAAGACTTGGCTAAAATATCTCCTCCTCAATAGGGCCCACTCTGACTACCCACTCCCCTACCCAAGGGATGGATTCCTACCATCCCTTGCTGTCCCACTCACTTACCCCATTCAATTTTTAAATTCTTATTGCCTTCTAATTTACAAGGTAATTTACTTACTTAATGTGCTTATTGCCTCTCCCGCCTACTTCTACAATACAAACTTCATGAGGGCAGAGATCATTGAGCACTAGAACAATGTGTAGCACATAGTAGGCAGCTTCCCTTTTCTGGAAGAATGAATGAATGAAACCTACACATTATGAGATTTATTTTTTTGTGAGTGTGACATGAACTGGGACAATTCACTCCTCCTAGGTCTGAATCTGTGAAGGCACCTTCTTTCTTTGCAGAGGAAAACACTGGGGGGGCCCTGAGGAGAAGCCTTTGCTGCAAGTGGACCACAAATTATGCAAGGAGTCTTGGGACAACATCCCTGGTAAACTCTTTCTCTGTTACATTTCAGGATGATTGACGTGGGTGTTGAGAACACTCTGTTTTTGGAGTTAGGACTTGTCCTTGTTTTCAATTGGAATTTGAGTGACTGAGAAAAGCTGTGCAGATCGAGTTCCCTGCCTCCTGCACAAATATTTCCTGGTCTGGTTTCAGGTATCCCTTTCCTTAGGTGGGTTTGTCACTGAGGGATTAAAGCGCCTTGTGATTCAGAGCCTGGGCTGTCACAGTGGTGCTGACGCACGTGCAGTATCTTGGATCTCTATTCAGTTCCTCATTCACACTCACCTTCAGGCTGAAATGAGGAATTTGGGCAGTGAAATCAAATGCCTGAACCTGAGGAGCACCCGCTGTTTGCTGTCTGTCCATCTCTCTGATCCCAAGACTGCCCTACCTCTGGTGGAATGAAAGTGAGGTGAGAAGGGCAGGCATCATAGATAAGAATAGGAGAGAACACTGTATACATATGAGGGAAATCTAAAGAAAAAAGATGGATGGTAAGGGCTGGAAGAAGATGAATATATGAGAAGAAGAGATAGGTTGAAACTGAAAGGGGAGAAGACAGGCTGAGAGGTGGGACTGACTCACAGGACTGTTCATTTGCTGTATGTGCCCTTACTCCCTAGCATTTCCAAGCATTATGTTCCCTGGTTGCATGAGGAGCATACTATGTATTTTTTTCTTCGTAAAATGTGGGAAAAGCTACTTCATCATTTAAACTTGGAATCATTGCCATAGGGGAAGAAAATATTTTTCCAAAATCTGCAAGCATAAGTTGCTTTAAAAATGTAGAGATTAAGAGGCTCTCAAAAGACCCTCAGACCACTAACTCACTTTCCAAGATAGTCCACATTGGACTTCTAGCCAAACAAGATGTATTCTTTTATACATCCAAATTGAAGCTCTCCACACCACCTTTTGCAAGCTGGTTTCAGTCACTGGGAAATTTATGAACAGCAAATTACCTTTGTTCAATTGCTTCATGAATATATGCACTGCAAGAGTAGCAGTGATTGTGAAACAGCAATGTATTGACAGAAGTAAAAAAAAAAAAAAAATCTTTTTAAAAAAAGAACCTATATGAAAGAGAATTTTCAGGTCTTGGGAGTGTCCAGTGTAGGTCTTAGCAGCCTATGGAAAGGCCCTGTGTTGTCCAAACAGCCTCCTGTAGGGTAATGGCCATAG
The DNA here is from genome assembly GCF_002776525.5 of Piliocolobus tephrosceles. Taxonomy (NCBI): domain Eukaryota; kingdom Metazoa; phylum Chordata; class Mammalia; order Primates; family Cercopithecidae; genus Piliocolobus; species Piliocolobus tephrosceles. Next base: position 24,415,858 of record NC_045438.1, on the reverse strand, counting down.
CAGCACATATAAAAGGAATGGTGGAAAGGTGCAAAAGTCATTAACAAGGGAGAAATAGGAAGCAATCAGCAACACTTTAAGCAAATTATTACCGTGAAATTATACTCCCAGCTTGAGATAAGTGTCCTGGATCTGTTAAAGCCATATACACCTCGCTGGCTTAAATGCGACTGAGGAAAGTTTTCCTCTTTGGGTTATTTATGAAGTGTTAGGTCATGATTGACGGTGGTGCTTGAGGAAAGGGAGGGCTGCCCACTTCTTCCCAGGCTTTCTAGAACGGCTAATTCCCTGTATTGAAGATTTGAGGAGAGAGGCTTTGCAAATATTTATTTGGACAAGAGGCTACCTTTCCGAAGGAATCTTGTTGGACTGATTGCATTTTATTGAGGAGTTATTTTGAGTTGAAAAGTCCAGTGCTCTTTCCTGTATCACCATGGGAGTAAGAATGTGAGTGTCTGCTGCTGGAGCTAACTTGGCATCCTAGTGGCTCCCACCCACAGCCCACTCTACTGTAAAGGGCTGTTTTCCTCTCTCCGAGAGTCTTATACCTCCCCATATCCACTCCTCTGTGTTGAATATTCCTGTGACCAGGCCTTATTTTAGGTCCTATCATCCTCTCTTGCTCCATCTTTTAGAATTGACTTTTCAAATTGTTCTCAATTCCTAGTGACTCAGAAGCCAATGGATGTTTGCTTTTCTACCTACAACCCCATAAGTCTCCAGATCTTGAGCTGTAGGATGATCCAGAACCAATCTCTTGCCCCCTTGATGCCCCATCATCAGCAGCTCAGACCATTGCACTTGGAGGGCAGTGAGAGCACCTCTCTGCTTCAGGAAGCATTCTCTGCAGCACACTTGTCTGTTTTTGATCTCTTGTCTGGCTGGCTATGCTTGAACCCATTGGGCTACATTGGTGTGCTGCTCCTCAAGGAACCAAGCTGGTAACCTGCGGCCTTAGGTGCTTTGAGGGGCAGTGAGTTTTTCTGGTGCCAACACTCTTCTATTGAATTTGTTTCCTGGATACACTAGGTCCAGCTCTCAACAGCCATCCTAGAGGTAGTGATTATTCTCTTTTACAGTTTCCTGTTGTTCCTTCTTATATTAATCACAAGGAAATCTGTGAAAACAAAGGCTTTGACTTTTTTAAGACTTTGAGTTGGATCTTGGATGTTCATTTTTGCAGAGAGGCAAAAGAGTTGGGGTATATACAGTGCACAATAAATTCAGACATATGGGATATAGAAGACTTGATGTAAGTAAGGAATAAAGTTAATGAATTTTGATGTCATTGTAATAGGGGTTCTAATCTGTACTCTCAAAAATCTTAGAACTGTAAAATATTAGAATTGAATGAGGATGTAGAAATGATAGTGTCTAATCTTGAAATGAAAACAATAGTACCATCAACACTATGGTAAATATTGACATCCAGTCTCTCAAACCTTCTAGAAACAAGGAACTTGCAACCATACAAAGAAACCCATTTCAGTTAAAACAGCCAACATTGTAAGATATTTTGTTCTTTTATTTAAGTGCCTCTAAGTACTATCACTCTACTACCATATTTTGCCTTCTGGTGATATGTGAAAAATTAATAATGTAATCTTTGAATTGAAAGAGACACAGAAAAAATATGATTACACATTACAGTTCTTTAGATCTTTTCCCCAAATGAAGCCTCTCTACTTCTTTCATTTCTTCATTATGTGACATGGTTTCAAATTAGTCTTCAGTTAAGTCTCCATCTTTGTACACAATTCCTATGAAAATTTGGTTTCCAGGTGTGATAATGGTGACAGCCACAGAGTTCAGCTGCTAAAAAGACAATGTTTATGGATTTACTATTTATTGTAAGCAAAAAAGGTACAATATAGCAACAACATTAAAATAAAGATGTACATCACAGCCAAAGGTTGGCTCCCATCAAGAGATGAAAGTCTGGACCAAGCTCTAATTATGCTCCCTTCACATCTAGCATATTCTGGACATGCTTTCCTCTTGGATTAGAAAACACCAAAGTGTACAAAGAACACCTTGGAGCAGGGATCCCAAAATGGATTCTTGGCTCGGGCTCCTTATAGCTTTCTATTCAGGTAGCTGTGTTTCTTGCCTTGTAACCAGATCCAATGACAGAGTCCTGTAGGAATCTCACCAAAACTGGGTGCGAATCATCAATCTTACTCTTGTCAAGAAACAATGCTGACAAGCTGTTAAAACCACCCTGAAACTTGCCTTGAATTCAGGATTACAAAGCAACACTTTGTACATAAAATGTACTTCAGCACATTTTATGCCTGGACCGTGAGTCAGTGCTGTATAGATATATCTCTTACTTCAGCAAAACAGCTCAGGCCAATTCCAGGTTTTTTAGAATTAATGCTTAGATGTGGTCTGACTAGTTCAGAATATGATGAGATAATGTCTCTGATATTCTGGACACTATAGTCCAGCACTCATTTTAAAATATTCTCCGCGATTTCCTCTCTCAGCAAAAATCTCTGCCACCTCTTCCTATTGGTTCACACTAAGGACGAACCAATCTCATTGAAGAAGGAAGTTCAACCAAAGTATTATTTTGCTGGCTAGTGGGATCTGAAAATGGTCTTGTCCAGCAATCTAGAGGGATTGGGTGATTTCCAGGGAGCCTCATGTCTACTTGCCTTTGCCTTGGTTCTGGCCTCATCTGGACCTTGTCATGTATTCTTCTTCTGGTTCTTGGTCCTTCGCTCACACTGGAGTCGTTTCTTAGTCCCCTAGTCGACATGGATAAGTCTGAGTGCCTCACAACATTTTTGACAGACTCAGATCTTAGCTCCATTCATACTGTGAGATCTTGCTGAGGATAAAATTTTATCCCAAATTGAGACCTATTACCTACTGAGGGGGAACCACCCTCTTCCCAGTCCCCAAGGGCAGAGCTCCTTGTATGGCCACGCTGGTCTCAATCAGTCCTCCAGGGTCCTGGGCCCTAGAATATCCAGCTGCCTGCATGAGGCTGTTCCTAACTGGCCAAATTCCAGGACTCTCCCTCTTTCTTACCACTCACTCTACAAGATAAGACCCTGGCGTGACTCCTGTATGAGCAAGTCTAGATTAAAATAATAGTTCAAGCAGAAATAATCTTTCAGAAGAAAAGCTAAAATAAACCTGCAAACTAGAAGCAAAACAGTCTTAAGAGATTTAGAACTGGAAGGAAACTTGAGAGATCAGCTAGCCTCATGGTTTCTAAGGTTTTTATTTTTTTATTTTTTAAAAACTGAAATGTAGTATTGTGTGGATGTATATGTGAAATTAATCAAAATGGATCTGCTTAGAGAAGGGGATAGGTATAGGAATTAGATTCACAACATATAGACCATTTGGGCCCCCGTCAGGCTTTCTCCTTTGAGGAACCACTAGGTAACCCCTGTAGCATAGTTTGAGAACTACCAATCTATTCCAATGGCTTTATTTTAAAGAAAAGTATTTGAAGACCACAGATATTAGAGGTTTTCATAACATCAGTCTGAATGCTGAACTCATTTTATGGTGTTTATACTTCTTAGGGTTCAGGAAAGCAGAAGTACTAGCTTGTGACCAAATCTGTGACTTCCTTCTTTCCCATGTATTAAAATTTATATTAGTTTGCATTTCTGAGTACATACTGCATGCAAGATGACATGCTAGTGCTGCAGGACAGGCAAAGAAGACTAAGACACAGGTGCTACCTTTTGTGAGCTCAAGCACCAGTGGGCACATCCATAACTATAAGGCCAGATATTAAGACCAGTGTAATAACAATTTTAAAAATGTAAATAGGATTTTTGAGGTGGATGGATTAGTCAGGTTTTCCAGATAAACAGAATAGAGAGAGAGAGAGAGAGAGTTTGTAGAGAAAGAGAAAGACAAAGAGTGAGATTTCCCTTTTCTGCAGGGGAGGTCAGTCTTGACTCTTAAGACCTTAAACTGATTGACTGTTGGAATGAATTGCCCACCTACATTGTGGAGAGCTGTCTGAATTCTTCAAAGTCTACTGATTTAAATGTTAATCTCATCTAAAAATTACCTTCACAGGGACATCTAGACTGGTGTTTGACCAAATATCTGGGTACCATGGCCTCACCAAATTGGTACATAAAAGTAATCATTGCAGTAGAGAAAACTATGTCTTGAGAAAAATAAGGAAATCCTCAGGCATAATAAGGTATGTGAGGGTTAGGAGAGTCAGGAATGAAAAGCATTATAGTGTTGGGGCAGTGTGAGCTTAGACAAACATCTGAGAAAACAAGAAGCCTGCACAGCTGACACTAAGTGGTTCACTTTCAAAAATCAATTTAGGCAGCAAACGGGCATGATTCCTAATGCATAGACTGAGGCTCATTCTACATAAACAAGTTTTAAATGCCATTACCTTCAGGCGTTAACTAGACATGAATTAATTTTACTGAATTCTAGCATCCCTTTCCCTCATGCCTCTAACTAGTTGATGTGTAAATATTGCCTCCTAGTTTTACCCCTAGAAAGTAGACTGTTCAGTCACAAGTTGTTCCTTTGTATGGGCACTAATTGCAAAATATCTTTGTGAAAAAGAGGGATCAATCAATCTTTTATTAGGTGAAAGCTCATGTTTCCTTCCCAGTTTGCTGTATAGCTGAGCCATACACACACACACACACACACACACACACACACACACACACACACACATATATATGTATTAGTCCATTTTTGCACTGCTGATAAAGACATGCCCAAGACTGGGCGACCTACAAAAGAAAGGATTAATGGACTTACAGTTTCACGTGCCTGGGGAGGCGTAACAATCATGGCAGAACGCAAGGAGGAACAAGTCACATCTTACTTGGATGGCAGCAAGCAAAAAGAGAGCTTGTACAGGGAAACCTTCAGTTTTAAAGTCATCAGATCTCATGAGACTCATTCACTATCACAAGAACAAGGCAGGAAAGACCTGCTCCCATAATTCAATCACCTCCTACGACACATGGAAATTGTGAGAGTTACAATTCAAGATGAGATTCATGTAGGGACACAGCCAAACAATATCTATCTATCTATCTATCTATCTATCTATCTATCTATCTATCCATCCATATTTATATATGTATATATAAAAAAATGTAAATATTGTTACCAATTTCCTTGATGTTCCATAACAATTTGCTTCTTAATGCAGGCAACTCCTAATTTTATCATATGCAAATTTAGAGGATGAAAATATTACTCCTTACAGACCAGGTTATCTACCCATTTCTATTACAATTTTTTTGTATGTAAAATTGTGCTTGTATTATGTTTTCACTTTCAGTGTTATCAGATAGTTGTTTTGACTACTCTTGATTATACATTTACAGCATTTCTAATGATTAAAGAGTGGTAAAATTTTAGTAACAGCAATAAGACTTTGATACATATGGCAACAATGTGCTGTAATACTTTTCTGGATAGTGACTGAAGATGGTAAGTGTTACGAGCTGAATGTGGTGTCTCCCCAGAATTTATATATTGAAGTCCTAACCCAAAAAGTGATGGTATTAGGAGGTGAAGCCTCTGGGGGGAAAATTAGATTAAGATGTATTCATGAGTGTGGAGCCCCCATGATGGGATTAGTGCCTTTATATGAAGAGGAAGGAACACCAGAACTTCTTCTCTCTACCATGTGAGAATATAGCAAGAAGGCAGCTGTCTGCAAGCCAGGAAGAGAGCCCTCACCAGAACCCAAATCTACCAGCATCTTGATCTTGAACTTTCCAGTCTCCAGAAATAAATATCTATAATTTAAGTCACTAGGTCTATGTTGTTGTGTTATAAGAACCTGAGCTGATTATGACAGTAAGATAGATGCATTTTAAAATTATTTCTTACACATATTTTTGGGATCTCTTATCTTCTAGCCACCAGACTAGGTCCTGGGAAGCAGAATATAAATGAGAAATTGACTTAATTTTAAGGAGTCTGACATGAGAAAATTACTACTAGAAAAATAGAATCCTAGAACCAGGAGACCCAGGACTGAGGTGACATGCTCTACTTGCTTCAGGTTGGCTAGCTACAATAGTCAAGCACAGCTATCCAGAGAAGGTGAGGCTAAACTGGGTCTTGGAGGAGGAGTGTGCTTTCATCAGAAGGAGGAAGGGCTGGCCTTCTAGGCAGAGGAGCTAGCATGAGCAGTGTTAGGCAGGTGTGAAGCACCTGGTATGATCAGGGAAAGCCAGCCCATCCAGGGGGCATCGAAAGTATGTGGAGGTGGAAGGGAAGGAAATGAGACTAAGAGGCAGAAGAGCCAGGAGAGTCTGATTGCTGATCATTTTAATAGTATTCTATTTTTGCCACATTTGGCTCTTTATCTTTTGATTTTTACAAAAGTAATGCATGCTAATGGTAAAAATTGGTATCTCTCTTAAGATTAATTCTTTCATAAGGTAAAAGGGACTGAAACTTAACCCATCTTTTTGGGTTGAAATTCACTAACCCATCTTTTTGAATCAGTGCAGTGGCTGATTTTAGCTGGTTTGACCCAGAAATATGCACATCTTGTACTTTCCATGGAAATCCCTACAATGTTTTCTCTAACGAAAATAGTAAAAACAACAGAATACTACGTAGCATTTGGTGGAACAGATTGCCATATGTTTGGATATCAGAGCTAAGTATGTACAAATAAACTCTTATCAGACAGCCATATTGTACCACCTTAAGTAACTCCTACAAACAATTAAATAGCAGTTTATAATGGATTAAGCACAAAATAAATGTTCTCTAGTACTGCAATAACAATTCCAATGCAACTGGAAATAGCCATGTTTGTTTGAAATTATTTAAATATAAATTCACTATTGAACTATTTTTAACATTTTAAACCATCCCGTGAAATGAAATAATTGTGTTGAAAGTATCCCTAATAATTCATTCTATTATTTGGACATATCCACATAAACGGAATAAGAATTCATTCAAAAATACAGAGAAATAGATTCTACAATTTTCATAAATGCCTTAAATGATCTCCATAGAAATACAGGCTTTTCTTTCATTTCACTCACCTGTGCTGTAGCTTACATCTCCTTGCTCTTTTTTAGCAGATCTTAATAGAGATGGAGTATATTTATTTGCATCCTGTAACAAGGAGATTGTATTTGCTTATCTATCATAACCTACCTGTCTTCACTCTGTGCTAATGGGCACAAATTCATACTGATCAATTGCTTGATTATGAATTTTCTCTTCAAATTCTCTCCCTTTGGGAGTGACACATAACTACTATCTTTTTTACGAGTAAAGAAATTGAAGCACAGAAGCAAGTCAACCTACATGAGACAATCTGCAAATCTCTTTGAAGAACAAAAGTTTATGTCATTAGTCTCATTAAACATACTGCCCCACACATTAGTTACTCCTGAGAATCACAGGCTGTGGAATAATGAACAAGTGTAACCACTGATTGCTTTCTCTGGAAAGTAAGTTATAGAAGTGATTTGAAGAAGTTTCAGAAGGAGGAGGCTACACAATTCTCAGTAAGGTTGTGTTTTAAAAATATTGTAGAATAAGATTGCTATAGAATTTGTTGTTTGTGGAAAAGCTTCTAATTATGGGTTGATGTTTCAATGTTATCAGGGATACTCTTGAATCATTATGCACAGTTATTCATGTACTCTTTTTTTTTTTTTTGAGACGGAGTCTTGCTCTGTCGCCCAGACTGGAGTGCAGTGGCACGATCTCGGCTCATTGCAAGCTCCGCCTCCCGGATTCACGCCATTCTCCTGCCTCAATCTCCCCAGCAGCTGGGAATGTGGAAGAAGTTTAAGTGTGAAGATTTTAATATCAGTTTGTTAAAGTCTCATCATGTTAGATATTTTCTTAGACTCTAGCCAACAGAAACAGAAAACATACTGAACTGAAAAAGTTAACATTCGGATGGATACACCATATCCTGTACCATATTTAAGTAATTTAAGGAAAAGTCTTTATGCTTGCTTTCTCCTCTCCTATCCTTTTCCCATGTCAATGGCTACCAATAGATATTCAGTATTATGATATATTGCTACCTTTTGAAAAGGATAAATATCCAAAATTTGTACACAGAGCTCCTAATAGAGAATCTGAATGTACCAACTGAGTAACTGAGGGAAAGGGAATGGTTCCTCACAAGGTCCTGAGTACTGTTTTTACCCTCAAGCATCATGTGTTTCTCAAGTGTGCTGTAATCTTGGTACCTGTCACATGCGTGTGGTTTGCACAGGAAAAGCCAACAAAGACATATTAGGGAATCCTTCCTGTTCATTAAAGCCCTTCTTTTTTGTAGAAGGTATTTCTCTTTAGTTAGGTAGGATCTGAATCAAAGGAGTGGACTTGAATGCTCCCTGGTCTAATTCCAGTTCTTCCAACAGGCCATGTGGTTGCCCAGTCCATTCTGTCTGATTCCTCCTCTTACCTATGACTCCAAAACATGATCACAAGCTCTTCTCCTGAAGTAGTTTCATGGTTGGTTATAATAACCAAGGTCTGAGCTATTACAGACAGGAATTTTATGCGCCTGGAAATAAAAGACAACCCCCAGGCTCTTGTCTGTGATAAGTGAGAGAAACAAGATGGCAGATTTGGCATTCCTTTCCATTGTGTGTGGGGAGTGGGGAGTGAGTGGAGGGTGGAGTGAAGGCAAAGACAGGGTAGAGGAAGGAGACTTAGGGAGGAGGAGAGAGACTGGAAAACCAGCCCAGGGCTGGTATCTGGGGAAAGGGAACCAATACCTCTTTTGTTGTCAGGAAAACCCTGGGCACAAAGGGTGAGTTTGAGTTTCACTTCAGGTCAGTTGAGGGCATTGTGAAAAGGCAGTTTTCAGATGGCGAGCGTAACTGACTGACTCTGAGGTAATTAAATCACTACGTTAGGCGGCTGACCATGAAAGCAGAAAATACAAGCTCACAAAAGGAATAAAACATAAACTTTACATTTGTGTTTAATTATATTATTAAAATGTTTACCGTTCCATATAATCATTACGTGGGTCATATTTGATCATGATGGAGTTTCTCTAATTGGTTAAAAGTTTTCTCCATTCTTCTTGTGGGACAAAATTTGGTTTTATTTAGTCTTTTTTTATCCAGGCATGCAAGGCTTCCATGCCATCTGACTTTGTTTTATTCAGGCTGGGGTTTTGGCAACGTCTGTGGTAATTTTCTATTTTATTTCCTTTCCTCGGTGATGTCTATAATGATGGGCAGCCAGTTACCTGAGGAGGAATTATTTCTCAGTCCTTCATTTGCTTTCCTAACGTACATTTTGTTTCTTAGACTCTGAAATGCACAGCAGGCATCATACCGGAACAGTCATCTGCTGTGCTCCTGAGAGGTCCTACAGAGGACCTGTTGGGTTCAGCACTTCCATTGTGACTGCCTCATTTTTTCCTCCTCTATCATTATTACTTGTGTTTCCTGCACATTTAGATCTTGATTATTCAAGGACTGATTAATTATGTTGCAAATCATCCAGGCACTCTATTTCTTTTCCTTCCCACTTCCCGTCTCTTTTTGTTTTTTAAATTTGTCTATTCATGTTTTCCCATTTTACAGATTAACTCCAACAGTCGTCAGAATAAGGCTTGTGGGAAGAGAAATCATAAAGGGAAGAGCAGTCACATGTTCCATCATTTGTTCATTGCTCTGATTCATGGTTGTAGAAGAGAGTATGCCAACATTTAGGACTAAAGTCACATTTTAATTGTAGCTGTGGAATTCAGTGATCTATTATCCTTACTCTAAATAAATACAGTTTGGTGGGGAAAATGGCTTTCCCAATCATGTGTTGAGAATGTGTAATAATCTAAGTTGGGATAAAAGCGGCTTCCCTCATATAAGATAGTTACCACTCCTGATCATTCGTGGTGGAGCATCCAGAAAGGAAAATTCCCAGTTCTCTCTGGGAATATAATTTGCCAATCATATAGCATGCTCTTTTTATTGGGGGGAAGCACTATATCACTTCTTGGATGCAGAAACCTTTCTCCAATCAGAGAATGTTTAGACAATAAAGGTGGGTGACTTGGCTACTCCACTGAATTCTGAGAGTGAGGTGGGGTGACACAGAGGGGAGGGCAGAAAGGAGACAGATTCATCATGGAGCCATCAGAATGAAGAAACAGTTGGAGTTTTTGTCCTAACATGCACCTTCCACCTGGTGCTTCATTCTACAGAGAAGATTCTTGGCATTTTTCAGTGTGACAATAAAATGATAAACTATTATTTCCTCCTCCAGTGTGCTTATGAGAAAATAGTAGAGCAGTGGTTCTCAGCCAGGGGCAATTTTTCCCCCTAGGGGACATTTGGCAATATCTGGTTAATATAATTGAGATCATTAATGAGATCATTAATGACATCAAGTAGAGACCAGAGATGCTGCTAAACATGCTATAAAACAGAGGACAGACCAACACAGCAAAAAATTATCCAGCCTCAAGCAGTAGTAGTTTCAGTATCAAGGTTAGAACTCCTGAGCAAAAGCATCTGTTTAGAGTTCTTAACTCCCTGCCCAGGTAATAGATACACTTTAAAAAGCCAGCTTTTCTGGAGACATTTCTCTATCCATCTCTCAGTGTGGGTAAGAGAATATATATATATATGTGTGTGTGTGTATATATGTGTGTGTGTGTGTGTGTGTGTGCGTGTGTATATATATATCTATATACACTCCCTTGAAGAACCTCATGGAGGACACAGTGACAATGTCTCCATATGAAATCAACTTAAGTAGTGATTACAAAAACCAATATTTACTGGAGAGCCCAACAGAGAAAATAAAACGTTTGGTGTGGTTTGTTTTAACTTGGTTGGCATATCATAGGCAAAGCAGTGTGATAGGTACAGCAAGGTAACAAAATGTTGGGCATACAATGACAAAAAAGACGGAGTTTGCCACTGACACCAAAAACCTGCAGTCTAAGAGAGAGAAAAAGCTACTTCAGAAATGATAGTGGGGGAGGTGAGAGTGCGTGGGCACATAAAGAAGGACGTATGTTCTACAGTTTAGGGGCTAGAAAGGACATCAGGAAGAAAAACAAAAAAGGGGACAAAGGGATAAATTGTATTTAGCAGCTCTTGGTGAGCTGCAGCAGGTAGTCACTGACATCAGTAATAGACCCATCTGGCCTGGTATACATCATAGTACAGAGGGTTAGAAAACACAAAATATATTCTTTGCCCCTTTCTTTCCTGTGAAAAAAGTCTACCGATATCTCTGGGCATATTGTTAGACTTCGGGGATATTGGTAGACTTTTCCCCTACTTGTCACATCATTTGAAGTGTGCTCTGTAATGATTTTAATATGTTTCAAATGGGCTAAGATGCCAGTTGTAGTATCTCTTTTATTGTAGCTTTCATAGTTATTTCATGCATTTGCTTCCCATCTTCTCATTTTTAGCCTCCAAGAATTTCAATAATAGGAACTGTAACGTCTTCAGTATAATGCTTTACTGAGTAAGATGTTCTGGGCCTCAGTCTGTTAGAAAAATATCTAATTGCCGGTGAGGCTGTGCACTGTTGGTGGGAATGTAAATCAGTATGGCCATTATGGAAAACACTATGCAGGTTTCTCAAAAAACAAAAAATAGAACTACAATATGAGTCAGCAGTCCTACTACTGGATATTTATTCAAAGGAAAGGAAACCAGCTTATAAAAGGGATATCTGCACTCCCATGTTTATTGCAGCACTCTTCACAATAACCGAGCTATGGAATCAACCTAAGTGTCCATCAACAGGTGAATAAATAAAGAAAATGTGAGATATATATATACACACACACACACATCACATTATATATATATAATGTATCATATATATCACGTTATATATATCACACACATACATATCACATTGTGTATATCATATATACACACACAATGGAGTATTATTCAGTCATTAAAAAGTATAAATGCCAGCCAGGCACGGTGGCTCACACCTCTAATCCGAGCACTTTGAGAGGCTGAGGCGGGTGGATCACGATGTCAGGAGATCGAGACCATCCTGGCTAACACAGTGAAAACCCATCTCTACTGAAAATACAAAAATTAGCCTGGTGTGGTGGCGGGCGCTTGTAGTCCCAGCTACTTGGGAGGCTGAGGCAGGAAAACGACACGAACCCAGGAGGCGGAGCCTGCAGTGAGCCGAGATCGCACCACTGCACTCTAGTCTGGGTAACAGAGCAAGACTCTGTCTCGAAAAAATAAAAAAATAAGAGTATCAATGCCCTGTGATTTGCAGCAACATTAATACAATCGTAGGTCATTATGGTAAGTGAAGTAAGCCAGGCACTGAAAGACAAACATTACATGTTCTCACTCAGATGTGAGAGCCAAAACAATGGGTGTCATGGAGGTAGAGAATAGAGTGATAGTTACTAGAGGCTGGAAAGAATAGAGGTAGGAGGGAAATGAAAAGAAGTTCATTGGTTGATTAACTAATACCAACATACAGTTAGGTAGAAGGATGTTCTAGTGTTTGAATGGCACAGTAGGGTGACTATAATTCACAACGATGTATTATATATTTTAAAATAGCTAGAAGACTTGAAGTGTTCCCATCACAAAGAAATGGCAAATGTTTGGGTTGATGGATATCCTAAATACCCTGATTTGATCATTATACATTGTATGCATGTATTAAAATATCACATTTACCCCATACATATGTATAATTATGTACTAATAAAAACATTTAAAAAGGAAAACATATAAAGAAATTTATTTATCTACAAATGGGAGTAAAACTAGGTGATTCCTTCATCTTGAAAAAAATGTAAGTTCACTCAGGGAAGTTTCATATGTGGATGTATTATTCTATGGGAGCATAGATATATCTGAGGGAGGTCAGTAAGATCAGGCCATCAGTCAATAAATGTTATTGATAATTCTTCATGAAAATGAAAAGTATATATATATATACACACACATATATAAAAATTCCCTTAATATATACTTCATGTGTTACACATATATATGACATTATTTTACTTATTGTCAAACATATATATGACAATATTTTACTTATTGTCAAATGTAGGGGGCAAAAAATATTATATGCATATTTTCCCCCTCAGGCCAATTTGTATGTAACAAGTGTTTATAAAAAAAGTCAGTTTGCTGAACTCATTGATGACTCCTGATATGGTTTGGTTATGTCCCCACCCAAATCTCATCTTGAATGGTAGCTCTCATAATGACCACATGTTGTGGGAGGGACCTGTTGGGAGGTAATTAAATCATGGAGGTGGGCTTTTCCTGTGCTGTTCTTGCGATACCTAATAAGTCTCACGAGATCTGATGGTTTTGTAAAGGGCAGTTCCCTTGCACACTCTTGCCTGCCACCATGTAAGACATGCCTTTGCTCTTCATTTGCCTTCCTCCATGAGTGTGAGGCCTCCCCACAGCCATGTGGAACTCTGAGTCCATTAAACCTCCTTTTCTTTGCACATAATCCAGTCTCAGGTATTTCTTCATAGCAGTATGAAAATGTACTAATACAACTCTAAGTTTCATCTTAAAGCTCTTTCTTGGCCTAATTGACTTCATACTTTATCTGTTTCACCTGCTAGCCATCCAGTGTCTTCACTCAAAAGTTTTAACTTGTAGCCTCAGGGGAGAAACCCAGGTGCCAAGCTCTAGTTTTCCTTGTTTGTCATGACAAATTACTACAAACTGGGTGTCTTAAAATGAGAACAATTTATTGTCTCACAGTTCTGAAGACCAGAAGGCCGAAAATCCAAGGTCAGCAGGGCCACAGTCCCTCCAAAGGCTCTAAGAGGATTTCATTCTTGTTGCTTTCTTTTTGCTGCTTCGAGTGAGTGTTGGCATTTCTGCCTCTGGCTTTACATCGCCTTCCCCTCTGAGTCTCTTTGTCTTCTCATCTCCCGTTTCTTATAGGAGTGAACCCTAAATCCAGGATGAGCTCATGTAGAGATTTTTTTTTTTTTTGAGATGGAGTTTCGCTCTTGTTGCCCATGTCGGAGTACAGTGGCACGATCTTGGCTCACTGCAACTTACACCTCCCTGGTTCAAGGTATTCTCCTGCCTCAGCCTCCCAAGTAGCTGGGATTACAAGCATGTACCACCACAGCCAGTTAATTTTTTTTTTTTTTTGAGATGAAATTTTGCTTTTGTTGCCCAGGCTGGAGTATAGTGGTGCGATCTTGGCTCACTGCAACCTTCACCTCCCAGGTTCAAGTGATTCTTCTGCCTCAACCTCCCGAGTAGCTGGGACTACAGGTGTGTGCCACCACACCCAGCTGATTTTTGTATTTTTAGTAGAGACGAGGTTTCACCATGTTGACCAGGCTGGTCTCAATCTCCTGACCTCATGATCCGCCCTCCTCAGCCTCCCCTAGTGCTGGGATTGCAGGTGTGAAGCACTACAGCCGGCCTTATCTTGATATCTTTAATTACACCTATATAGACCACTTTTCCAAATAAGGTCACAATCACAGGTTCCAAGGATTAGGGTATGGACATTTATTTTGGGGGGGCTGCCAGGCAACCTACTATAGTTACCTTTCCACAAACAACACGGTCATCTATGCAATCTTGCTGACTCACAACTAGGATGACCATGAGAGGTTTTCTGGGATGTGGGAGTTTTAGGTATGAGGTATTTCCTGGGACATAGGACAGTAGAAGGAAAGTTCCAGGCAAACCAGAATGGTTGATCACCGAATAGCAGAACAGAGCCTGAGTGACCAACATATCCATCCTGGAGGTTCAGAAGTCATTGTGGTACAGGCTGTGGGAAAATGTCAAAACAAGAGAAAGCAAATACCTTGGAGAAAAAGCGGTTCCAAGTTGCTCCTTCTCCTCCTTCTAGCCTTTCTTTGACAGCTGTGATGAGTCAGAGCCTTCTGCTGGAAGGAGAGCCCGACAGAGAGAGCATCTGTCTGTGAGAGCCACTCTCTAGACCTAATTTCTGCTCACCTCATTACCTGTGTCAACCCTGCATTTTCCTCAGTTGTTTGTGTTTCTCAACGCTGCCTGGCAGGGGCAGCTGGCTGGTTACATTTTAGCTACTATGGCCAGTGATACTTCAGCACAGTGTTTCTTGGGGAGCCAGCAATGCTCTACACTGTGCTAAAATGCCTTTCATTTTTTTACCTCCACCCCTCCCTCATTAGCCAGCTCAGCCTCCTGAGTAGGACAGTTGAGAGAAACAGTGAGTTAAGCTGGGCTTTGATCTTCCACAGAGGCAGTGTCCCTTTCTCTGTCTGCTTGGACCAGGGGTCACTGGGTGAGCAGCAGCAGAGCTGACCTTGGCCAGGACCTGCATACTTCAAGTGGCCGGCTTTGAAGACTTCATCTCAGCCAGGGACAATGGAAGGGGTCTGGCGTTCGTGCGCCGTGAAGACGCCTGTGCACGGCAGCCCTCTACCTTGTTCTAATGACTCTGTCTTGAGAACAAGATAATCCTGCCTTCAAACCAACTGGTTGAGCTTCCAGCACTGAATATATCCTCTTCTGAACTGAAACTTCCCGGCGATGGGCTGGATCTGGTTGCATTTTTAACCCCATTTTATTTTCCATGCTGAAAAAGATAAGCCTCCTTGTGGGAAAGCAGCTGCTTTGGATCAGGTTAGAGGCAGTAAATTTAAAAACAAATGTTAACATGAATGAAATGATGAGTTCAGGACATGATTGTGATTATGAAATGCCCAGACTTTCTGCTTTTGACACAGTCAGGCTGATTTTACCTTTCATTTACAATGATTTTATATTTTTTCATGATTAAAAATTTTTATCATCTTATCCAGTGATTTACAAAAGATCCTTTGATCAGCATCACGTATCATCATGATAGTGTTAAAAATTTATATTCAGTGATTTTTTTTGTTGTTGAAAACAAGTCTCTTAAATTAGATATGCCTGAGAATGAATTTCTGTTCATTTATTCCATCTTGATTTATTTATAGTGTTATTGAGTATATAGCTTTGTATACTTTTGAGTGGCTGCTGTCCATATTGCAATATGCACCTATAACATACTACAGTCTACTGTTATCAGTTTTACTACCTCAGGTGAAGTGTAGAAAACTTACTTACATTTAGGTCCTTACTTCCTTACCTTTTTTTTTTTTTGGAGACAGGGTCTCACTCTCTTGCCCAGGCTAGACTGAGTTGTATGATCATAGCTCACCCCAGCCTTGATCTCTCGGGTTCAAGTGATCCTCATTGCTCAGCCTCCCTAGTAGCTGGAATTATAGCTACCTACCACACCCAGATAATTTTTAAATTTTTTTTAAAGAAATGAGGTCTCACTATGTTGCCAGGGCTGGTCTGAAACTCCTGATCTCAAACGATTCTTCTGCCTTTGCCTCTTGAAGTGTGGAGATTATAGGCATGAACCACCTTGCTCAGCCCTTAGTTTTAATACATAATTCTCTTTATTTCATTTAAGTATATTGATGACCACATCAGGTGGTCTTATAATTTTTACCTCAAACATCTCTGAAAATACTTCTTACTATCCTACTGTATTTTGTTGAATCCTAAATGTTATGCCATTTAGGTTAATGACATGAAGGTTTATGTCATTATTTTATGGGCCACTGTAAAGAGAAAATATCAACAAAGTAACATATGACTCACCATAAATTTTAGTATGTACTAATTACATGTTTTAAAGTGTGGGAAAAAAAGTGTGTATTAAAAAAATCAATAAAACAGGAACTCGGTTTACTCATTTATTTTGTTCTGTGCCTGTTTTTTGCTATGAAAAGGTAAACTCCAGGAGAGCAAGGAATTTTATCTATCTGTTTACTGTCTAGCGCAGGGCCTGAAACCTACCAGGTACTCAATGCGTATTTATTGAATGAATGTGTAAGACATGAATCCCATCAAAAGTAACTGTGGTGATAAGACATAGACTTTCTAAAATAGGCATTGGATAATGAGAGCCATTTCAGTAGCAGTGCCCTAAGCCCGTGCTCTGCAAATCCTCAAAGGAAAGGAGCGGAATATTCTTGCTGAAGCTTTTAATTACAAACATATTGTGTAGCTAAACCTGATATGTGTCAATAAGTAGCAATAAGACCCACCTCCATTCTTCCCTTCACAGCACCAAAGGATATTTAGAAAGGAAACGGAAAGAGGATTTAGGAGTAGGTTAAGGGTTCACTTTCCCTGCACTATATAGCATAAACATTTTTTTTTGTACTCATGTGCCTACACTTGACTTCTTCTTTCCCTCTTTCACCCCAGACCTCTGTAACAGCTCCATGACAAGGGCATCTAATCTTTTCTAGCATGCAACAACATTTGGTTCAGATTCTGTTATCAGTATTACCTTTTCTTCTCTCCTGTGTGCCCCACCTCTGCCTTAAAGGAGAGCTGGAATGGACCTCAGAGATCAGTGACACGTCCACCACTTCTTCAAACACTTCATGTAGAAAAAATCTTTCAGAGATGTGATTGTGGGACCCTAGACTTGGAAAATAACTGTCATCAAGCCCTTTACGTCTGTGAAAGGAATTTATTCCAGTGACATTGCTTGGCCCCTGGGGTATATTTTATTATTGGAAAAAAATTTTAATATACAATTATTATGGACTTTTTTACACAGTTAAAATTAATTCAGCTAATCTTGATTTATTTCCATTTGGTAATTATAAATTAATTTATTTAAATAATTTGAGAACTCCAATTTGGTTTCCCCTGATAGTACAATATGTGTAAAAGGTTTTTGAAAAGTTGATTTTTGACTTTAAAGAGGTATGAATGGCATTATAGTAATTTGGTAACATGTTGCATAGAGTCAATGCATTTTCATTATGTAAAAGTTATATAAAATTAAATTGTTTCTAGTATGTACTTTTATATTTCCCACCATCATCACCTTATTAGTGTTCAGGATAGCAACTCCAACTAAAATGAAACATCAAACATGGCTTTTAATTGACACTTAGAAAGAAAATTGAAGCTGCTGAAAATGTTGCCTTTTAAAATCAGAATTACTTCCTGATTTCTACAAAAAAAAAAAATACAAATTATTGTGTAGGAGCAAAAACTGTTTTTTTTTTTTCTCTCTGTTGACCTTTGAAGACATTCTTCATGATTAATTTGAAAACGTATCACTTCTCTGAAAGTTAAGCAATTAGCTAAAGCTCTATGTAAACCCATGCTAGCTGATTCACCGTGATCCACGTTCCTTAATTAAAAGCGAGTGTTAGGAAAATTCCTCAAATATAAATATAAATTCTCCCTGCACCAACTCAGCCTTTCTAAATAAGGTAAGAAGATACAATTACTATTAATACAATTAGTAGAAAACACAGTTAATGTGCGTTCAATTCGCACAATTCTCAGAAGTCTTTAAAATTGAATCTTTCAATTTTTTAATGAAATTATAAGATGAGACATACATATTTCGTTTTTTTTTATTATTATACTTTAAGTTCTAGGGTACATGTGCACAATGTGCAGGTTTGTTACATATGTATACTTGTACTATGTTGGTGTACTGCACCCATCAACTCGTCAGCACCCATCAACTCATCATTTACATCAGGTATAACTCCCAACGCAATCCCTCCTCCCTCCCACTCCCCATAATAGGCCCTGGTGTGTGATGTTCCCCTTCCCGAGTCCAAGTGATCTCATTGTTCAGTTTCCACCTATGAGTGAGAACATGCGGTGTTTGGTTTTCTGTTCCTGCGATAGTTTGCTGAGAATGATGGTTTCCAGCTGCATCCATGTCCCTACGAAGGACACAAACTCATCCTTTTTTATGGCTGCATAGTATTCCATGGTGTATATGTGCCACATTTTCTTAATCCAGTCTGTCACTGATGGACATTTGGGTTGATTCCAAGTCTTTGCTATTGTGAATAGTGCCGACGAGATACCATCTCACACCAGTTAGAATGGCAATCATTAAAAAGTCAGGAAACAACAGGTGCTGGAGGGGATGTAGAGGAATAGGAACACTTTTACACTGTTGGTGGGATTGTAAACTAGTTCAACCATTATGGAAAACAGTATGGCGATTCCTCAAGGATCTAGAACTAGAAGTACCATATGACCCAGCCGTCCCATTACTGGGTATATACCCAAAGGATTATAAATCATGCTGCTATAAAGACACATGCACATGTATGTTCATTGTGAGACATACGTATTTCTTAGTATTAATTTTGATTCTTTGTATAAGTGGTTTGTTTCCTCCAATTTGTTATACAGAATATAGCAAGGTGAACAGCAGACAGATGGAGAAATCTGAAATATTGAAAACACAATTTTTGGTCATTTAAACATTTTGGCAAAATTTAAAAATTTGAACTTCTAATTGTTGTAATGGTCTTTGTTTTAAAGATTATTTTAATTTTAAATCTATCCCCAACTTTAAATGTTTTCAGAGATAGCTTCAACTACTATTAAATATTTTCTAGCTGTATCTTTAAAGAACATTTTTATAAAAATAAAACTAGAACCAAATTCTAAAACTAAGAGATGTGTCACAGTCCCTAAAATGATGCCAAATTTAAAAGAGAAAAAGTTAAACAAGGACACTGGAATGAAATGAATGTGAATATTAATGATATTTTAATCTCAATTAAAATATATATTTCTTTTGAGCAAAGACTTACAGATACATTTAAAAAAAGATTTGCTTACAGCAAGTTACCTTATTTTGATGTTAGAATTAAGTAGCATTATTTATTACATTGCAACATGTATTTCCTATTTTAAATGTATTTTTAAATAAATTAGTGCTTTAGAAATCTTAAGAAAATATTGTATTTACATATTAGATACATTTGCTGAACAAAGTTTTTTGAGAAATAATATAATTATTTAATTGAAAATATGGGAATATAATGCCAGCTTAGGGAAGAAAACCATTTTAAAAATTAAATGTTAAATACTGATGCAGGAAAGCCTGAATATATTCACCAATACATAAATGAATGAAATCAGGTATTAGAATCCTCTCTAAAAGAAAACTCTATAAAGTTACTATTATTTTCACCAAAAAGGTAAAAAGACACCCTCCAATCACTATATTACTGAATATCTGATTTCAATTCTCAAACTGTATCATGTGTATAATTGTAAAAATTATAATTATTACACATGCTTTATATTTTCAATTTCCTAGCTACCTATATTTGGTAGCTCTTTCCTCTCCATAATTTTTATAATGTTTCTATTGATTGAATAAAAATATCTAAAAATTCTATGAAAACAAATATTTCAAGATTGTGATGACATAAACTAACGGTTGGAAACAAAATGCAATTTTCTTTTAAAATGGCTTTACAGTCTTACAATCATAAATTTAATAGCTATGTAGCCTACTCAAACATATAACTGATAAGGAGTCTTATATTTCTATGATTGGTACACAAGTTTTATCTTTTCAATCTCCTATCTACATACAGGAAATACATTTCCTAGAATTTGAAGCAATTTTTTGCCAGAGTATATATGCATTAAATTTGTTAATACATATGCTATCTATTCTACTTAGTTCTCAGAGGGTAAAAATATTGGCTTGGTGAAGTAGGAGATTGTCAGACCATGTTCTCATATCTCTCATATCTCTTCCCTTGTGGGCATGTTAATCTTTATCTTATGGTGGACTACTGAGTCCTAGAATACAAAACTGTTGGACTCCTTTTTTTTTGAGACGGAGTCTCACTCTGTTGCCCAGGTTGGAGTGCAGAGGCACTATCTCAGCTCACTGCCACTGCTGCCTTCTGGGTTTAAGTGATTCTCTTGCCTCAGCCTCCCGAGTAGCTGGGATTATAGGAGCACACCACCATACCCAGCTAATTTTTTTATTTTTATTAAAGATGAGGTTTTGCCACATTGGCCAGGCTTGTCTCGAACTCCTGACCTCAGGCCGCCCAAAGTGCTCAGATTACAGGTGTGAAGCCATCTAGCCTGGCCTGGACTCGTAATAACAGGAGTAACTACTACTATTTGGCCCTATGCCATTTTGTCACTTTAATCCCTTTCATTCTTACCACAGTCCTGGAGCAGATATTACCACTCTCATGTTGGAGTTAACAGAGTGACGTACTTTGGCCAAGGTCATATATCTAGTAAAAATTGGAGCAGACATTCAAACCAGGATTTGACTCCAAAAACTGTGTTCAACATCACTGCCCCCTCTTGAGTCTAAAATATTGTTCTCAATTAAGGATGTCATTTGACACAAAGCCTAGAGTATTCTTTTTAAGTCCTGTGTGATTATTGCTCAACAAAGTCTTCAAGCAATATCCCACAATGTTCATGTCCTACTAGAATTGGTTAATTGATACCTTGTTGTCCATACTCTAGACCTAAGTTCATGCTAGGTCATCTGAAACAAAACAGTGACTATTATTTATTGAGCTTTACTATGTGCTAGATATGATACTAGGTCCTTGATATACATTATCTTATTTAATATGCACAAGAAGCTCATCAAATAGTCCTGAAGGGATTTACAGTCTAGCTTGAGAGATGAAATATATATTTGAATGTACAAAATGACATTAAAAAGGAAAATAATAATAATTGACAGCATCAACTAGCATGTGATTAATTTCCAAATGAATCGTATGAACAACGTGTGATGTGTTCAGAGAAGGGCGTGATCACTGTGAGCTGGTCTAAGCTATTGTGGACTCATTGAAGAAGACTGTCTTACTGTATTAAATAACAAAGTTTATCTCCATTTGCTAAACTGTAGAACATAAAATCTAGAAATACCCTTGAGAGGTCATTATCTAGTTTGATTTTAGGCTGAACACCTTTATCACCTGAGTGAGGTGGGGTAATAACTTATTACTGAAATAGTCAGTGACTGTTTACACAACACTTTCATTTACATTGATACTTACATGACTTTATTTGATTGTTGAACCAATCAGGTGAAAAAGGGCAGACTTAGGAGTGTTTGCTCTGTTTTCCAGATGAGAACCTGCAGCTCTGCAAGTTTACTGAGTTGCTTCTGGTCACATAGTAATGGAGATGCCTGGAGATTTCCAGGTTTCTTTCTGCTGAATGCTGTTCATCTCCAATGCTCCTCCTCTGAAGAAAGAACACAAATCTCTGGCAGTTAACGATACTCTGTCCATTGCTGGAGTCATAATTTCCATATCAGCGCCAGAAAGCTCTTTTGGAAATAAATGTAACATACAGAGTCTTTGTTTTGTGGATGTGGGAGTAGTCCTAAGAATGGAAACTCAAGAAAGAAGTAAATGAGTTGGTCACTAATGGCAACCCTTGAGTCACCAGCTTTGTTGAGGATATAATCATCAGTGCCTTTCCGTCCATGGTGAGGTGAGCTGATGCTGGCCACTTTTCCAGACTGTGCTCATCAGTTTAATTGGGTAGTGCAAAGCACTGATAAGTTATCAACCCGCAACCCCACTTTCCAGCCAGATGTGATCTCAGCTTCCAAACATTTGCACAAGGGTCCAGTTTGAAGTTATTCCATCTTTACACCTCATTTTCTGGATTTGCCTTTATTGAAATCGGTAAATAGAAGTTTAAAGATCTCATAATTCCTCTCTCTAAGCCAATACATGGGCCAGGAAGCCTGGGGCTGATGGTGGGAGTCGAGGGTGGGGCAGGGCAAAGCACAAAGGCTTTCACCAAAGTGGAAACAGAGGGCGTGCAAAGGGCTCTGACCTTTCTGATAAGCAGTGTCTGAAGAGGGTGAGCTTCAGTGTGTACAACACTCCATCCTCACTATCATCTTAGCAGCAGCTGCTGGGATGGAAAATATCCGCATCTTAGGATGTCAGTGCTCGGGGAAAGATGCTACACTGCATTAAGCCGTTTGCCAAGCCTGATTTTCTTCATCCCCTCTCAGATAGGCTTCAAACAAAAATTCAAATCACAAGAAAGATCTGGGACACGGCTAAAGTTCCATTGACTGCCCGAACTTGAGAATCACTAGAAAATAATCTAATTCTCTTTTAAATTTTCTTTAAATAAGAATCAACATCATTTCTCAAAGATGTGCTTCTCAAACCTGGCAAAGCCAGCAGATGCTTTTATTTATAGCCCAAATCCAACCAGGTTTTTCTTCTTTCAGTTTATTGCCAACTTTAGACACAGAGTAGAATTTTAGATACAGTCTGGAAAAGCAATATGACATAGAGATTCAGAGCATTGAAGCTAACTGCTAACCTTGGGCAATTGCTCAACTCTCTGGCTCTCAGTTTCCTTATCCGTAAGATGGGGCAGCAGTAGTACCTTTCCTGGTAGGGGTGTGTGGGGAATAAAGGGTTAATACAGGTAAGCACTTGGAACAGTGCCTGGTTCAGAGTATGTGCTCAAGACATTTTAGCTGCTCTTAGATCTTAAAAAAATTCTTTTTGCTTATTGCTTTTATTTTTCATATATTTAATATTGTTTCTCTAATTCTTTAACATATTCTTGTATTGATATAAGAATATTGTAACATTTTACTTATACTTGGTTTTGTTCTCATTTAATTTCAGCCAAGAAGTAAGTTGAGTTTTGTGGGCTTCTTGCAGGTGGAAGAGAGTATGGGCACTAACTGTTTAAACAAAAGCAGGGTTTTATGTTTAAAATATTTCTAAAATGTTGAATTTCTATAGTTTGGACTCTTTTCTATCATTTGCTTTATTTACGTAACTGAAATACAACTACTATTTTCATCTCTGCATAAATGAGTCATTTTATTGATTTCAATCTACACATCACATTTCCAGAAATCTTCCCGTTGTAGAATGTGAGGTACATTTATAGAGTGATTTTTCCTGTAGTTTGGGCTCTAATGGCAATCCTAAGCCTTGTCTCCCAGTCACTAAGCAGCAGGAAAGCAGCAGCTGCTACTCTTTTGGCATTTTTTTTTTTCAAATATATGCATGTTCATGGCTGTACTCATACTGCTGCTTATTTGGAAGAAGGGCTGGGAGGCAGTTTCTTAATCAACTAGCTTTCCTGAGTCCTTGTAATTCTCCCCATCACTCCCAGTAGCTATCAAACTGTGCACAACTATAGGGGTTGGTTGACAGACAGCGGGGGGCTCAGAGAGGCCAAGGAGATGGAAAGGAAGAGCCTTCATTACTTCTGGGGGGAGACAGGGAGTCAAAAATACACAATGTAAAATTTGCCATTTTAGGCAGTTTTAAGTGTACAGTTCTGTAGCATTAGGTACATTTACATTGTTGTGAGAACATCACCATTATCCATTTCCAGAACTTTTTCTCCATTGTTTTTAAGCCAGCCCTGCCCATTTTGGGGAACGTGGAAATCGAGAAGAGAACAAAGCAGATACATGGCTATGTCCTCTTCAGATTGAGACAGTTTTCCTTCCTTGCCACACCTATTCAAAGAAAAAGAAAAAAATATAAATACTTTAACTTTGTTACTGGGATATTCATGTCCTTTTCAAAATCTTATGATATTTCTAATCAATAATTTGAAAAGGAATGCAAATTTTCAGATAAATTTTCTGTCATCTATATCCCTCCTGCAGAAAACGCGGAAGCATACCAGCCTCCACTTGTCATGTTAAACTTATCAGAGAGTAGCTGAGAGTTTTTGTGTTCTAGCTATATGCAACCTCCTTTCCCAAATCATATAAAATTATGAGAATAATCCTGCTTTATTATAGAAAGAAACTGTAACCTCAGAGCAGGTATAGATTTATAATATGATTTTTTTTAATGCATTCAGAAGAACTTGCCAGGTAACCAATAAATGATTGGATAAGAAAGACAGCCTAGCAGGAGAGATGTGGTAAAGAAATAACTAGAAGTTAAAATAAAATAAAAAGCAAAGTGTATTTTCAGTGTGTTCACGGTGCT
This sequence comes from Piliocolobus tephrosceles, assembly GCF_002776525.5. Classification (NCBI taxonomy): domain Eukaryota; kingdom Metazoa; phylum Chordata; class Mammalia; order Primates; family Cercopithecidae; genus Piliocolobus; species Piliocolobus tephrosceles. The sequence continues at coordinate 24,391,056 of NC_045438.1, read as the reverse complement.
AAAATGAACACTTCAAAATACTGCTTATAGAGAATAAACTGGTAAACCTGTGGGGAAAATTTATATATATAACATACATAATATATATATACATAATATATGTATATGTATTTATATATCGTGCGTCTATGCATATATATGTATATACATATACATATAACCTTACAAATGATCAAACACTTTGATCATAATTTCATTTCTAGGGAGTTGTTTTAAGAAAATGATCACAGGCTGAGCGCAGTGGCTCATGCCTGTAATCCTAGCACTTTGGGAGGCTGAGATGAGCAGGTTGCTTTGACCTCAGGAGTTCAAGACCAGCTTGGGCAACATGATGAAACTCTGTCTTTACAAAAAATACAAGAATTAGTCAGGCATGGTGGCATGTGTCTGTGGGCCCAGCTATTCCGGAAGCTGAAGCTGGAGAATCGCTTGACCAGAAGGCAGAGGTTGCAGTGCACCAAGATTGTGCCACTGCACTCCAGCTTGGACGACAGAGTGAGACCTTGTCTCAGGAAAAAAAAAAAAAAAAAAAGAAAGAAAAAGAAAATGATCAAAGATTAGCACACTAAAACAATTATCACAACAATATTTATGACACCTAAATGAAATAAGCAATTTAAATAAATGTTTAAAAATGGGAAGTGGTAAAACATATTATGACTGATTTATTTGAGGTAATATTATATAGCAATTTTAATTTGTTAATAAAGAGTTCAATGACAGGTAAAAATGCTCATGCTACATAGACTGTTCAGTGAAAAAATAATATAATTTGTCTATGCAGTATTGCCTCAATTATGTAAAAATATGTACAAATAAAAGGCTGGTTATATCTGGACGTGAGAATCTGAGTTCCCACATTCAGACCAATAGGATTTCTTTTTTCATGCACTGGGCTCTATTTTATGAGAGAGAAATAAATCACAAGCAACTGAATTCATGTGAAGAATTTGTTTAAAAGTGCACATCCCAGAGTAGGTCTGTGGGGGGTGAGTTTATTCTGCAGCTCTTAAAAATGACATGTTTAATGGTGACCCTGAGGCACATTACATTCTGAGGCGCCTTCTGAATCAAGAGTGGCTTTGCTCAGTATGGTTTCAGTACTAGGTGACCAGATTGTCTTCTAATGTTTTGAAAATTGGTCGTTTATGTATGGGATTATCCATAGCCCTTGTGTAAACAAAAGACCCAATTAATCAGAACATCGCACTGTCTCATCTTTATGGATAATCTGAGACTTACAATGTTGTGGCTACAAGCTCCATTCACTTAAGGAATTCAATTTTTATTAATATTTACTTAATTAGTGGATCTTACTTGGCCCCAGACTCCCACATGAGAAGGCCCACATCTGAATAATGAAAATACAGCTGTTTCCAAGTTTCTTTAGACAGCATGAAATGTCAACTCATGTCAACCGATGGGATGGGACAATTTCCACGATCCGCAGGTAGGGCAGTGAGGAAAGAGGGACCACCAATGTGTTTTGTGCAGGCCACTGTGTCGCTCCATGAGCTTCTCCTGTGGTAGAACTTCCCAGTGCTACCAGTGGAAGACTGGCGCCTCTCCAGGAAGTCAAAGGCTTTTCATACTCTGGTTGCCATATGTTTTGAGTTGATGTCAATACTTTAAAGTGGCCACAAGGCTTTGCTGTAGATGAGCCTTTGGATCTGCTTCTGAAGACTATGTCCTTATGGCCATTCTGGGTATTTTAACAGCTTTGTTTACAATTAGGGATACATATTTCAACATGGCCAAGGATCAAATATAAACTTTGAATCGAAGACAAACATTTAAATCGGCCGCCAAAAATGATTTGCTTCAAAGTGTATCCAAAACAGCAGCTTAATTTTGGTTGGCACTTTTCTGGATCCCATAGGTAGGACTACTAAGCTTTCCAGATCCAGGTATTTCAAAAATCCCCTTTTCCTATTGGTGACCTGGCATCTGATGTCAGAGCGTTCCAAATGGCTCTCAATCTTTCTTGTACCCTCCCTAGGTTTTGCCCCTTTACTACTATGTGTAACTGCGCTTGAATGAATGGATCATCTGAGGTCTAGGCTAGACTAACAGACACAACAGTTGTCTTTGTAATTAAATTCCTCTGGGAGAGGCAGTGCTTTCAGTTTAGTTTGTCATATACGGCAAGCATTTTGCTGAATGTCTGATGAACAGTGTGCTAATTCCAGCGTGGAAGAAATGAACCTAGAGAAAAGTAATGGAGTCTCTTTACCTTTGAGTTGGAGGCATGTAGGTACCAGAATTGCAGAATGAGCAAGGAGATGGCTCTGTGCTTAGTAAATTATTATATATTATGAACGAGTGTGAATTATATGACAAAAAAAATGATAAAATAGTGCTAGAAGGGCAGTTCGTATGCTACAAATGGACAGCTTCAGGAAATTAGAACTGTGGATGTTTTTGGAGTAGAGCTAGATTGAAATGATGCAGTTGTGGGAAACTTTAACCAGGTTTTAATGGAAATAAATTAGGTCTACTTTTTTGGACTACCTGTTTATTGGAACAAGAGTATCTGTTTGTTATGATAGAATATGCAAAAGTTCTCTCTGTGGGGGAGAATATGTCTTTCTGCCATTGTTGAGGCCTTTCCAATTATGAGCATGATAAAAAATGTACCCTTACGCAACAAAACTCCAGTATGCAGATAAGTTGCTTTCATGGATTCTTTAAAAACTCACTCTACCATTTGTCAAAATGTAGCTTTTCTTAGTACATAAAGTCAAAATTAATTGCTCCTTCAACTGAGTCTCCATTGTACTTTTCTTCTTTTCATCAATTTATTAATTAATTTATTCTACACATATTTATGAAGAATCTACTCTGTCCAGACTCTGTGCTTAGTGCTGGGAATATAAAAAAGACCAGATATCTTAGCTTAAGAGGGTTGGTGTCTAGGGAGTATAAATAAATAGGCAATTAAAATATAATGTTCCTAGAGCATCTCTATTGCACTTATTTAGATGCCTGCTTCTATTTATCTAGATGACTTTGTTTGAACTATGTGAGCACAAGAAATAGATCTCATATATATTTGATTCCCTAGCATCTGGGAAACATCCTATAGGCTTAAATAAATTTATTGAATTTATTGATTGATTTAGAAGTAGTATTTTGTACTTACTTTTTTTCTCATATTATTACAGAATTTTTGTATTTCGGGAAAAGCAATATACACTGAGTCCAAATTGATCTAGACCTGAGCAAAAAATGTAATATTGTCTTTAAGTTTTTATTTTAAAGGGAACAGTGTCATATAATGAAAAGAACATCGAGTTTGTACTCAGAAGATGTGAATTTTGGTTCTTATGTGAGCGACATCTTTTCTGAGACCATATTTCCTCCTCTCTATAAGGAGAATAAAAACAAAACCTAATTCACAAGGGTTTTAAAATAAAATGAGATTAGATAATATGTAAAAATTGTCCTACAAACTGTAGAGTGATGTGAAATATTAGTATCAAAACAAACAGGAAAAGTTACTGGGCAGTTATTACTTTTTTGTTCCTGTTCATCCTCTCCTTAGGGAAACACTCTTTCCCCAGTCCATGTGACTTTGCTGTGCCCTACCCCAACCCCAGCAGGGGACATACGAATGAGGCCAGACCACACAGACTGTCTCCTAAGAACTGGGATCTTCCTGAATATCCAGGTATGAAAGGAATTGGAGTGGCAATAGTGCCCAATGGCATCTACTAGCTCCTGTGTATGGGGTCCTAGCTACCCTGGTTTCTGCCCTTCCTGAGGTCTAATTGTTTAGCCTTCCTTTCAAATCTGTGAACTGCCTAGTATTTTGTCACAGACTCCTTTCTCCTGTGTAAGTTATTCACAGGTTTTGTTTCTTGCCACTACAAATATTCATTGATAAAGGCTCCCTTCCAGGTTGATTTTAATCAGAAGCAGTATCTATGGAGCTTTTTATGTTCATTGTGTACACTCTCCCAAAGATATGAGATATGCTTTCTGATTTTCAGAAGCTCAGTCTCTTCTCTAAAGCATGTTTTCCAAGTCATGTCAGCAACAGTGTCACAATCACTGCTGCAGGTCCGCATTTCTCAGTGGACCCATGTGATACCTGTACATGTCCCCAGGAGGATCTCGTGGGCAGTTTGCAAAAGAGTCATCTTGACCACTCCTTGGCATCTGCCATTCTCTTCTCCTATTCCAGTTCATTCTTACTCAGGCAGTAGATCTTTCACTACCAGTGCCCAAAGAGGTGGCTATGTTAGCAGCGCCTCCTCAAAACTATTGAGGTCCTGGAGCCATGATCCTGCAATATGTGAACTTACCTGAAACGTAATAGTGATTCAAGATAGATTAACACTGAATGTCAAATTACTGCTCCAGTGAATAAGCACCAGGAACTCCACTAAGGTTGAGTTTGTTGGGGAGTCTTCTTGAAGGATTTGGGGCTCCTCTGCTTATCCAAGGATATGTTGGTCTTGGACAGACAAAGAGGAGTAAGGTGTGAGGGCAGGAAATGAGAAAGCTAAGATGTTGAGGTGATGATGAATGAGGCTTTTTAATGGTTCTAGGAATGGAATGGAGGGGCAGATTCCTGTGGACCCGCAGAGCTTCACAACCAGAAGTACTCACCTGAGTGAAGCACAAAGGTGTGGTGAAATGCTGACCCCCTCAGCCTTGGGGATGACATGGAGGGGGTTGGATTTGTGAGAGCCGCTGGAGGAGCCACCTTCAGCTGTGACCAGCTCGGACCATTCACCCTACAGCACCAAGAAAATATAAATTTCTATTTTATATATATATATATATACACACACACACACACACACATACACACACATACATATATATACATATATGTATGATTATACTGAAGAATTTTAATTGACACAAGATTAGCATTGCCATAAAGCCATGAGCTTTTAGACCTAAGAAGAACCTGAATAAAAATTATTTAATCCACTTGTTCTCAATGTAAGAGGGGGTGGGAAATGCTGTGAAATAACAGTATGACTTGGAGACTTTTTAAAAAAGTCCTCTCCTTGCCCTTTGCAGATGCTAGTACATCTGATGCAGTAGGTGGTAGGAGATAGCATTTGTGTGCCTAAAGTTTTCTCTAGGTGAATTAGTCTGCTTCCTGCTGATGAACCTAGGACTTCTTCAGATATGTAGATCAACCAATTATCTGTTCATCTTCCCCATTCTTAAAGGTGCTGTGATCAATAAGTCACCACCACAGAGTTCTGCAGGTTTGATACTCTGATCACTGTTCCCTGTTTTTGCCGTATTTTACCATATTTACCTACTCTACCATAACAGGTAATTATTCCCTCCAAGTCTTCATATCAGCATTTCATTATTGCCACTGAAATCAGTAGCCCAGTTCTACAACATTCTCCCTCCCCCGATCTCTGGCACGGAGACACCTCTGCATTTATGTAGAGCTTTCTAAGGATGGTTACACTTCTCTGACCACGGCATTTCTTAATTGAGGGAGCATCATGTGGGTCTTCCTGAGTGGGGGAAAGAGCATGAAAAAAGTGGGGATGGTTGTATAGATTGCACATAAACGATCCACTCCAACATTCTGACCTCCTCTACGTTTTTGGATTCCTTGTTTTTCACAATTGTCCTTGTTTTTCCAACGACAATTGTGATATTTCAGCCTCATTTACTGGTTCCATTAACTGGCTAAGGAAACTATTCTGCAGTGGTTCTTAACTGGGCTATTAGAAACATCTGGGGCCATTTAAAAATTCCTGATGCCTGGATCACACTCCAAAAATATTAAATCAGAGTCGCTGTGAGTGAACTTGAGCATCATCAGTATTTTTTAAAGGTGGTTCCAATGTGGTGTCAAGGGTGAGAACCACTGTGTTAAGCTTAGATAAGTGTATTCATGTTAATACTTTCAATTCCATTAAACATTATATTTTGTGTTTCTTGGTCCAGTCTATTTCTAGCCATGTGTCTCAGTCTGTTTTGTGCTGCTATAATAGCAAAAAATAATAGAATGCCAGAGACTGAGTAATTTATAACAAAGAAAGAATTTTGGCTCACAATTCTGGAGGCTGGGAAATCCAACCAAGATTAAGGCACTGTCATCTGGATGGGGCCTCTTGCTCCATCATCACCTGGCAGAAGGCAGAAGGCAAAGAGAAGAACTCTGTGCCCTCACATGGTAGAAGAGTGGAAGAGAAAGAACCCACTCTCAAAAGACGATTTTATAGTGCATTAATCAGTTCATGAGGGCCCTTTCCTCATGACCCAAGCACCTTCCATTAGACCTCACCTCCCAACACTGTTGCATTGGTGATTATATTTCTAGCACATTAGTTTTAGAAGGGACAAAAACATTCAAACCACAGCACTATGTTTTCCAGGATCTTGCTTGTTGTGGACCGAACTGTGCCCACTCCCTGCTTCTATGGTAAAGTCCTAACTCCAGTATCTCAGTATAATTGTATTTGGAAATAAGGCTTTTAAAGAGATAAGGAAAAATGAGGTCATAAGGGTGGGCCTCCATCCAATGTGACTGATAAATTTCTGTCATTTAAGCCATCCAGGGTGGTATTTGTTATGGCAGCCCTAGCACTGCTAATAAAAAATGTGCAAGATTTCATAGCTCCTTTGCTGAGTGAGCTGTGTCTTCTTCAGGAGCAAACCTTGCATTTCTTCTAAACCACACAGGGATTGAACCCTCCTAATGAGCCCATAGGCATTGTGCATTTAGGGGATTGGGGAAGTGGGTCTTGAGAAGAACTGGCATTACCTGAGCCAGCATCTGCTCCAGGTTAACTCACTTAAACTTTTTTAAGTGGAAAAAAAGGCTTGCTTTTTCCTGGCAGGGAGGAGGGGCTGCTTGGCAGCTGATCTAGAGTTGTAGTTCTCAAAGTCTAGTTTTGGGAAGAGCAAAGTCTTCATCTGGGAAGGGTTCAAAATGCAAATGGTTGGGTCCACCTCCTAGCCTACTGAATCAGAGAGTCTTGGGGTCAGTCCCAGCAATCTCCTCCAGGGCAGTTGTTCTCAAATTTATCACCTGAAGTGCTTATGAAAACACAGATTATCAGATCTTATGTTTTCAATTTCTCATCCAACAAATATGAGGTGGAGCTCCTGAATTTGCATTTCTAAGAAGTTTCCAGGTGATGCTGATGCTGCTGGTCTGAGGACAACACTTTAAGAGCCAAATCGCTCTAAGAATTAGTGCCCTCAGGTCTGCACAGGCAAGAGAGAAGGAAATAATGTTACTAGAGACCAGTGAGAGCTGGAATCTTGTAAGAGAGTCTGCTCAACAGGAGAGAGATAGCAGGGGAGAAATACTCCAATTCCTTTCTCCTCCCTTGCCCTTTGTCTCTGCTTCTCTGTCTCTACCTCCCATTGTCCAAGAGGAAGACAGCTGCCAGAGGAATCCGATGATAGAGTCTATAGGGGTCAGCCTCCTGGGATACCAACCAGGGCAAAGAATGGATCTAGATGGCAAGGCTAAGAAAAAATAAGCAGTAGATTGGGCCATTCTGATACGCACCCTCAACCCCTGCTTCACTTGACTGGCTTCTCCACTTCAGCTTTTCAATTTAACCTTTTCTATAACTCAACCAAAGTCAAATAATGTATTAGTATTAGAGCCAGTACTAGAACAAGGTCTTTTGACTCCACACACTGTATTTTTTCCACCACACCAGTTGGACTTCAGACTGATTTAATCTAGAAGCACCATGGGACATAGATTGTTTAGACTGGGAAGTTTATTTGTGAGTATCTGTGTGTGTTGAGGGTGGTGGTAGGGAGGTTCTGGAGAGTGAGAAATTAGTGTAGAGATTTTTACAACGACCTAGATATGAAACTGTACTCCAGCAGTTAAGGCATAAGTGATAAATAAATAAATAAATAAATAAATAAATAAATAAATAAATAAACAAACAAACAAATAAATAAGGGCTTGGCATAGTGGCTCATGCCAGTAATCCCAGCACTTTGGGGGACCAAGGTGGGCAGATCAGTTGAGCTCCGGAGTTTGAAACCAGCCTGGGCAACATGGCAAAATTCCATCTCTACAAAAAATACAAAAATTAGTTGAGTGTGGTGGTGCACACCTGTAGTCCCAGCTACTCAGGAGGCTGAGGTGGGAGGATTGTTATAGTTTGGGAAGTCAAGGCTGCAGTAAGCCATGACTGTGCCACTACACTCCAGCCAGGGTGACAGAGTGAGACCCAATATAGAAAAACAAATTTTTTAAAGAGGAGAAAAGGAGCTCTAACACACAGGACCAATGTGGAGACAGCAGGAGTAGAAATGAAGGAACGAAGATCCTTAAAAGGAAGAGTTGCTGTGATCTCCTGAGTGAGTGGAAAAAGGGATGGAGGTTCATCAAAGGTGACTAAAGCCAGAAGGGGAAGTCTGTGTAGGCAAATGGGGAAAATGAACTCAGAATTAGACATGCTAGGTTTTTTGTTTGTTTGTTTGTTTGTTTGTTTTTCTGAAATACAAAGAGGAAGACCAGAGTCTAAATGACAGAGAAAACAAGTCAGCCAACCACTCCATTCCTGGAGCGTTCACTCTCCCGGCTGGTTCCAGCAGGGGCTGTGTGTGCTGCTCTTTCGCTGTCTCACTTGGCACCACTCGTGACAACAGCACACTCTGGAAGGATGATACCTGGCTATGGTTCAGGTGAAGCAAACAACTCAAAGTTGACTGGCTTCTACAAGACCAGTCTGTGATACCAACCTCAGTACATCAGACTGGTATCATATCAGATTTGCCTGGGTTTTCATCTCAATTCTACCCCTGGACCTAGGTAACTTTTGGCACAACTAGAATCTCCCAGAGCCTGCAAAACCTCAACTCTGAAACAGGGGTAATAAATAATATCCACCTTTTAATTATTTTTAACTTTCTAACCAACTAACTTGCCACAGATTTACAACAGTGACTCCAAGGGAAATAAAGAAAATATTGGCATATCTTTTCCTAGTCCTGGAAGTGAGAAGATTTTTGACTTTTATATGAAAATGCACTGACAGAAGAATCTATAAAGCAAATTTTGAGTGACTGGCATGGTGAGGAGAGAGCAATCACTAGTGTAAGAGTATGCGACAGCTTTAGCCAAATGTATTTTCCTTTCCTGATACACTTAAAAAATCAATAACTCTTATCTTTTCCTAAGGTATGCTTAGAAGACTATTTATTATACAGAAATAGGACGTTTCACAGATCAAGCCATTCATTCATGAATATATTAGGATCCTTTGGAATCGTCAAGAAAAAGGGAAATTTTAGGTTTGTTATTTAGGAAGACTTCTTCACAGTGAATCTTACCCTTTTATGGTGAATATTCTCAAGGGACAGGATAGAAAATCAATGTTTGTGCTACTTAAAAGCTAGGCTAGCCTTTATATTCAAAAGGTGAATGTAGAGGCAATTCTTCCCTTTAGCAGGAAGAGTGATATTAAGACATTCCATGTTTTCATTTCCCACATCTTTTCCATTTATTTCCAAACTTCCCACGTTAGGGACACTAAGTAGTCCAGAATAAGCCAAAAACTGAATTTCAAATGATCTCAATATTATCCTGAATTTTTAGCACTTAAATCAAGCAGGTAGGCTATTATTTGTAAGTTCTGCGGTGCTGACTGAAGCAACTATTATTGAAAAATGACAAGTCACAGGCAAGTTAATCCATATTTACTGTAATTATCATACATTTCTGTTAAAAAAAAAAAAAAAAAAATGATCCAAAGAGCTACTGATTGCTAGCTTTAAAGGCAACTACTGCGTGAAATAACCGCATGTGTTGCCTCTTTCAATCTGCTCAGTAACTCGGACGTAGGTAATAAATTTCCATTCCACAGATGAGGACGCTGTGGCCTTAAAGAAGTTACTAACTTGGCCAAGATTGCCAGGCTAGTAGGTGGTGAACTTGGTCCTGGAGCCCAAGTCTGTTGGAGTATTTCCATTGCATCATACGGCCACCTTGAGAGAGCAGTAGCAACACTGATGGCAGCCATCTAGACCTGGAAGAGTGTGAGTTCCAGCAGAAACGAGGGTGGCCACTGCATGACCCCCAGAAAAGTTGACATGAAGCCAAGTAGGATCTTTCATATAGAATAATGACTGGCATGGTTATATGAAAAGGAAAGGACCTTTAGCCTCTAAATAAATTTTTCTTTGGCCAATCATGTTCCTGGGTGCTTGAAAATTCTGGTATTAAAAACATTTCTTTTGTTAAAATAACTTCACGAGGTATCATGCACTCAGCCCTATTTATCTATTAATATTTTTGTGTTAATTAGTATTTGACACTTGTTCTCCATAAGACAGTTAACTATAGGATAGGTCAGGTTTTAGAAATGCCATATGAGAAAATTACATTTTATTACTCCTGATAATCTGGAAGGGGGAAAGAAGGTTTTGGAACAGAAACTACACGAGGTTGGCAGCGCAGGCTGGGAGTGCAGCGAGGGACCTCTACCATTCCAGGAATCAGTGGGAGGGTGGGGGAGACTGAGGGGTGAGATCAGGTAGAAAGGTCACTGAGGGTTTACATAGCTACTATTTTATAATTTTTAGCTAAGACTGATAACAAATTAGGGGTTGAGACACATATGATAGGAAATTAGGTTGGGAGCAGAGAATACTAATTAATCTTAGTAACTGTCCAAGTTAACGTGGAAATGGGTGGAAGGCCTGGGGCCTACTGCTGTCCCTAAAAGCAGACGCCTGGAGACAGTAAGCCTGGAGGTTGATAACAGGTAACCTGTTCAGACTGGAAGATGAGAAGCCACACGGAGGCCTGCAGCACAGGTAGGAGCTGCCTCCTGGGTGAAACAAGAAGTCAGTGAGAAGGCAAGGCAAAATCACCCCATAAAGGAAAGGCTATGCAGAAGGGAAGGAGAACTCAGAAACTCATGTCTATATTTAAAAAAAAAAAAAAAAAATTAAGCTTGGTGCTGTGGAGTGAAGGAGGATATTTCTGTTAACATGGAGCTGGGAAGAGCCAGAGACAGGAGCCGCTTGGTGTGTTCTGCTTGACCTCCCACTTGACTTGTGGCACCTTGCCTGTGATGGAGACCATGAGCCACTCACAGGCCTCCACTTGGGAGTGTTGAAGTGTTAGTCCCATAATCCAGCCTACAAGTGGCCAGTGAGATTGGGGTATGGGGCACGGTGCAAATTCCAGCCCTTTTGATAAGTCACCCATGGTCTGGGGCTTGGCCTGATCAAAAGGTACAGAATAGGATTAAGATTCCAGAAAAGTAGAATGAGTGTCTGGGGAGAGGCCCAAGAAATACTTTGAGGCTGGCTGTTGTAACTTGTGGTCTTTATTTAACCCACACAGAGGCAGGATTCTTTTCTATTTTAGCTCAGTTTAGAGGACAGCCAGTATCCATAATGGCCTGAAATATAAATATTACAGCACATGCCAACGTGAGGTATTTCCCCATGCAATGCCAAAAGTTGGTTGTTCAATCTCCTCTAGGGGGGTAAACTCTAGATACCATGAATGTTTAAAACAAAATGGGCCGTTTTATCTGTTCCTCATTTGGACCACCTAATGAAATTGGTTAACTGTCTATGGGGCTGGGTGATCCTAATTTATTTTCCTCTGCAGTGTATTTGCTGGCAATGGATGTTTTGAGGATCTCATCACAGGGAAGTTTGAAAATAAGAAAATAATGTCAACAATTCATCATTGAACACTTTCTTGGCATATGTCTGTATAAATGTAATTGGGTAAAACAGATAAACTGAAGAAAAAGAGATATCATAGGAGGAAGATGTTGCGATATCTGATTGGTCATCCAGAAATGGAAAAATCTTGATTCATGAGACTCAAGGAGCACAGAGAAAGAACACCGACAAGAGTCCGAGAGGTCATCTTAGAAAAGTCTTGATCTTGCATGGATCAAGAACGGTGGTCTCTGTGAGTAAAATGTCCTTCCCTCTTTCACATGCTGAGGAAGTTTTACTGTTTCATAAAACAGCTTCCTCTTGATGAAGCAAATTCTGGAACACTCCTAGCTAAGTTTGTGTGATATTTGTTTGTTGTAGAGCCACAGGTGGAAAAACATGTTTCTAAGATTTATTCACCAATATTGTTGTTTCTCAGAGTTCTTCCAAATCTTCTACCTACAAATATGTAAAGTGAAGAAAGTAACTAGTTCCCCCAACAAGTCACCATAGACTTCTAAGGAATGCCTTTAAGAGGCCACCCAAGCATAAGAAGCAGTGATTTGAGAGTCCGAATTGGAAATTGTTTCGACTGGGCTATTGACTGCTTTAATAAAGTCAAGCTGTTTGCATGCAGTTAGGTGATTTGCATTTCTTCCATTGGATATCTGAAAAGTGATATACCTGCTCAGGTTTTTGTATTTCCAAGAGTTCCAGCACTTCTGGCCTCTGTAAGAAGATAGCACCAGAAGAGCATGGCAATAAAGTGTTACTAAATGCAGAAATAATAATATTTAATTATCTATTTTTAAAAAGCAAGTTTATTTGTGTCTTCCACTGTTCTTTTTCATTTTGTAAATTTTTATTATTGAATAGTTGAAATTTTCAGAAGTAGCCAGAATGCTATACTGAACCCTCCTGCACCCATCACCCCACAACACTATTAATGCCTCACCTGTCTTCTTTCATATAAACCTCTACCAACTCACCTCTCTTTATTTTGAAGTAGAACTCAGAAATCATTTTGCTTCATCCTTACATATTGCAGTATGTTCTAGAGTTCATTTGTAACTCAAGAAAAGAGCAATAATGTAATTCCAGCAATAAAAGTCTCTTTAAAAAAACACCATCTTTTGAAAAGGAAATCTCTCTCCATTAAAAATAATTATCCACTATTTTTAATAGCCTGTCTTATCTAAAATGATTTTTATGAATCTGATTTTTGCGGGAGGGTTCCCTGAAAAGGATTTTGCAAACTTAAGTTTGCTCCTGATACAGAGTAGTAGTAGTAGTAGGGTACATTATTTTTTAAAATTGTAAATGGTGACTGATCAATATTTAAATCATGTTCCAAGATCAGTAGCGTTGTGGTATGGGGGTGGCACAGGGCGCTCTTAAATCCTTTAATGAAAAACACAACTTTATTTGAAATAAAGGAATTTGATATGTTTCTTTTCCATTATGTGCTTTATAACTTTCTACTGCTTTAACAGAAACCTGGAAATTTACACGTTCCTGGTAACCACATTGCCCATTAAAACTTGAAATAAACAAAATCTCTTTGATGAGTGACCCTTCGTATCATAACTGGCAGGAAAGGTGTAATGAAAGGAACTGGCAAAAACCTTGAAAGTTTTGTGGAACAAATGCTACCAAAATAGAATAACCGTCTTCTGCTAGGTAACAGTCAACAAAATAAATGTGCTTCAATACATCTCGTACGAAACCAAGCCGAAGTTGTCAAATCTTGCTCAGTTTACTTTGTTAGAGTTACACTAAAACGAAAGAAAGAAGTCTTGGGTTACAAAGCAAAACGCACGTGTTATTGGTTTAGTCCTTCAATGGGATATGTACCCCAGTGTTCCTCCTATTTATATAAAATTAACACACAAAGCAGGCTTTGGCATTTCAATGGTAAATAAAAAGGCATCACATTCTTCTTTCCCCAGGCCAGCTACTTTTTCAGTTCCTTCTCCCTGTGCTCAGGAAAACAACTCAAGATCTGAGCTCCTGTGAGAACCTGTCTGATTCAAACGCTGCCAAGAAAATATAAAGTAGTTTATCTTACACCACATTGCAGGCTGGACCAACAGTGGGGCCGATCAAAACGGATAATGCAGAAGCACTGAACAGAACCGCAAGGAAATTCATTTCTAACTAGGTTTCCATGTGTCCTGGCTTCGTATCTCTGTTAAGCTCCCCTATAAATAAGGTTTAGTTTATTTTTCGGTTAGTTTAAAAGCAATGAAGATATGTTAAAAATTCAGTAAGCAAATGGGACCGGCACAGCTTCCCTTGACGAAGATGGTTATCAGGACTTTCAGACATCTCCCATCTTCACTTCTGGGAACGTGCCTTCGTTTAGATAGTGCCTGAGGATTAACTGGCAAGACGCTGTCTCCTGATACTGAGTTTCTTCCTTCCCGAGCTGCCCAGCAAACAGCAGCCCACCGGTATTCCCCGGCTCGGAGCTGGGCCCCAGCCCGCAGCCCCGCCTGCCTCCGCGTCCTCCAGCACCTACTTGCCATTCCCAGGGTCTGGAATTGTGGTTAGAAAGAAAAACAATGGCCCTCAGTGCCACAGTGTAGAAAGGCAATGGGAGGAAATGACAGAGACACAGGAAGCAGGGAGAGAGGTTTCTTACACAAACAAGCTCAGGGAGGAATAGACTAGGAAAACAAAGGTAAAGCCGGGGAAATCAGCCCCGGGGCCCGCGGGAGAGTGCGGTCAAGGCCGGCGCCTGTGGCACCTTGGTGACCAAGTCTTGGGGGCTCCTGAAGTCTGAAGCAGCAGAGAAGCCAACAAGGCACCGAAGAACCGATTGTACCCCTGGGTTTGGAGTCTTTGGGAAGGCCTCCCCTCCTCCCTCCACGTGGGAGTCAGGAGCAAGCTGCCTGCCCCTCTCTGCCTCCCCAAACAACACCGAAGGGCATATACCCCAGGAGTGTGTAGCTCCTGCCCTGGGATTGGGACTCATCTGGAATTACCTACAGTAGAATCATTAGAAACTCTTCTGCCCACTTCCTGTTTGGGGGTAGCATGTTAGGAGCAGCCGGAGTTACCACTGTCGGGAGATTCCTGCCATTTCTAATGTTCCTCTGTGGATCCCCCCACGCCCACCCCAGTGGAAGTGATTCAGACTTGGCTAGCTCTGGAGGTGGCCCGGGGCAGGGGTGGTGGCTGATCTGCCCTCTGATCTCTACTGCCCTCCCCCATTAAGCAACCAATAAAGATAACACGTTTTGTATGCAGTGTGTGTGTGGCTCTTGCTGTTTTTTAAATGTAGTATTTACAAAAGCATCTGTTTCGAAAGGTGGATGGAGACTTTAGATGGTATACTCTCAGAGTGAAAGGAAGGGAGGATGTGGTTAAGAACAGAGTTACTTCCTTACAGAGGGTTTCACTTTATGGGAAATCCTCTGGAGCTTTGAAAAAGTCATATTTAACATATAGTTCGATATATATATATATATAGTTTTTTGTGTGGTGAGGTTATGGAGAGAGTGAAAGATGGGGCTGCAATGGAGACAAGGCTTGCCTCACACTCCTCCATCCTCCCTATGGGCTCTTGAAGAGGAAGCAGCATTTTACAGGGGATCTTCGGTCAACAGAAGCCAGTACCGTGTGGCCAGTGGCTCATGGTGGAGCAGGAAGGAGCCCTCAGCTCAGTTGAACAGTGGTCAACTGGATGACCTGAAAGCAGATAGGAGACAGAGAGAAGTGATCCTAGGGTCAAGGGAAATAATTGCCATTGGAGTAATAAATTAATTGTGTGATTAGTTGTTTAATGTATGTCCCTTTCATTAAATTCATTAAATTACAAATTCCATATGGACAAGGATTATATACAGAGTTACATTCAATAAATAGTTGTTAAATGGGTAAATAAATACATTGATAGTACTATTGATTTTTAAAAATAGTTTCTTATTTACTTATTCAATATTTTTTTTTAAGACACGCACAAAACACTTTGATTCTCCTCTCCAGGCTAAGCACTGGACAGGCACTAAGAATAAATTAGTGCAAATAAATAAATAAAGCTTCCTCATTAGGATATGCCTCTCTGCTATAGTTCCCCAAACTTATGGAGCTTGCTTGTAGAATTCAGCCCTGCAAAAAGTTATTTTCATACAGTGTACTGAAAACAGCCCTGAATATGCTGCTCACATTCACTGGACTTACTGATGACTTCCCTATTTCTCCCAGTTAAAATGGTCTCTTTCCTTTATCCTTACAAAGGAAATTTAGGAGTCTTAGAGACTTTAGCTCATTTATCTCTCAAATTCCCAGAGAACTTACAACAATGCCCAAATTGGTTGAATTAAAGTGGATTTCTAAAGTTAGAACCTATCTTTAGAAGCTTGAAGGGGAAAGGAGTCTAGAATTGATAGTAAACCATTTTCTAAATGTTCTGGAAGATAGTATAGGTGATTATCTCTTAGTCTTGGGCAAAGACTTGTAGGGTGTGTCTTTGGAAACTAGAAGGAAACTTGAAAACAAGTTATAAATATTCCTCATTTTATAAATAAGAATAGAAGACAGAGTAGGACTTAGGTTCTATTTTTAGCTCTGCTACTCCATGTTTGGTTATTCTTAGAAATTTCACACATCTTAGTTTTATCATACTAGCCCTATCTGCAGCACAGGATTTTAAAGAGATCATAGATATGAAAGTACTCAGAGAAGCTTCAAGTGACATATAAATGTACTGCCTCCGGACAACTACGTGGATGATGATTCAGTTTTCTAGTACCCTGAAGTGGCTTCGGAGAAAGCAAATCCTGACTATTCCTTCAAATGAGATAATATATGTAAAGCTCTAAGCATAGCTCCAGGATCATATAGAATATTTAATAAATATTTGCTAATTTTTTCTTTCCTATCCTGGAAAATACAATCATTTCTTAACACCACATGGACCCAATGCACTTGAAAAATAAACCTGTCTTGATTTATACTGAAAATGTAAGATGTGTATGGGATATTGTTACCTTCATAACAAGCTAAAAGACAATATTTTCAGGTTGAAGGAATAAAACCCATGCATCAAGACCTGGAACTCATCCCAGGGAGCAAATTGCATATGTTTTATCCTCAGTATGTTCTTATCTTTCTTTAGCTACATTACTTACCTAAAGCACCTTGGGTTAAAACTTTGTTTTTAAGGATCAGATTTAAAATAACACTCTAGTGTTAAACCAGACCCTAGTGGGTTTGGTTTGAAAATTATGACACATATTTACACCATTTACCTACAAGTTCAGGATTTGGTGGCAGGGGAGCAGAGATGATTATGATACTTACTACTTATTCATAACGTTTAAATAACTATAACACAAAGATGAGGTACCTTTTGCTAAATAGGTGAAGCTTCAAAGAACAAATTCTTTATTTTTAAAAAAATTTACTTTAGGCAGATGTTTGTCTCAGTTCTTTATCTAACAGCAGAAGCTGCTGAGTGGAAATATGTCATCTCAGTCCTCCCTAGGACTGAGAACAAATGAAGGTCATGTGGATGTTCAATTTTTAAAGTGATTCTAAAGGAAAATGATAAATAAATGTCTCAGACCTCTGCTTCCCAGTCTAAAACCTTTCTTTGCAACTTGTGTTTTTTCTCTTCTTGGGCTATGAGCTGATGTTTTCTTTAGGGCTTCACTATTATCCACAGTGCTTCTAATTTGATATTTGACTTCAATTGGATTTTAATTAAAGTAAATCAAACCTGGAATGGGATGCCTTGTGAGAGTGAACTTCCTCAGTGCATGTTTAGGCAAATGCTGGATGCTGATGATGCTGAGGGGAGCATGGGTTGGGAGTTTGACCTATATAGCTGATAGAATCTTTTCCCATTCCTGAAATTTTATTCTAAACATCTAAGTTGACACAATCATCTCTATCTTTTGCTTTTATTGTCTACTCCATTTGTATGACATACTTATAAGTAGATAAATTTTACTTAATTTTGTGCTGTGTGCTCCTTTTCTATTTATTCAGCTGCAGACTTGATTTTAAGACCACTCGAGAGTTGGGAATGCCTATGGGCAACTGTCACAGAGAGCCCCTCCCAAGACTGCTCAGTGGTGGAAGAACCTCCCGAGAGGAAAAATGAGCAATTCCAGGTGAAAAAAGGAATATGAATCTGAGACTCTAACCAGGGAAACTGATGCCAGAGGGCATCGTGGGAAACCGAAAGATCCTAAGAATAATTTATATTGCAATTTCGGAAGCAAAAATCTAAAATAGTGCAATTTGTAAAGACAATCAAGTGTTTTCTCAAGGAAAGTAGAGGAGGCCCATCTCAGTCTGTGACTGCTGGGGATGCACTTGTCCAATACTGCCTATTTCATGACCACACAAAAAAAAATGGATTGGATTCTAAATTGCCTAGTAGGGTTGTTCTACATCTGTGTCCTCTTCTCCTCACTGTATCTATTTTAACTGAGTTTTATATTTTTCTTGGGTGAGTTAAGTTTGTGAATATGACCCTCCTTTAATTATCTAGAGTCCTCCAAGCTTACATGTCTTCGGAAACTGGATCTCTGGGTTATTGAGCAAATACTCAACAACCTGCTCTTCTGTTTCAAGAGTGGAAGGAGAAGCAGTCATGGCCAGTTGTTGAACTAATTCTGGAAAGACTTGGGGATAGTAAGGAGCTCCAAATAAAGTTTATAGATAATGATAGAGATTAGATAGAGAAACTTGGATCCTAAACTATGGAACTACAAAATTTTAGAACTAGGGGATAAACCTCAAAGGTTGTCTTGTTCACTGATTCTCAACCCTGACAGTGCTTTAGAATCATCTTGGTTGCTTTAAAAATCAGTGCCAATACTGAGACTCTACCCCCAGAACAACTAGTTTCCTTGAATTGGGCTTAGGAAACAGCCTTCTTTTCCAAATGAAGAAGATGAAGTTGGAAGGTTTCTTTAATTGCACCAGGTTCCAGAACTAGTGGTGGCAGCAGGAGGCCAGCACCAGTCTCAGGGCAGTGAAAGCACTTTTTTAAGTTGTACTTCCAGAAAACATTTTTAAAAATTGTGTTTCTCTATTCCATTTTTATTCAGTTCTACACAGAAAGAGCGATCCTCCATCTCTTCACTCCATTTTTTTTAACCTCTGCATTTACCAAACACCAACTACATCTCTGAAAGAATTCTCTCGAAAAATAACTTGGACAGTGCAGACCGTTTTGTTTATTTAAGGAGCCCCTTACCAGCAACAGGGACACTTGGAGGAAACTGAGAGTGTGTGGGGCTTATATGAAACTCCCCACATTCATGCACACGCATCTTAAAATTGACCAGACAGATGGGTTCCAAAGAATGAGAATCCTGACTGGAATGGATGAAACACGGAGGAAGAAATTCTTGTCTTCTTCCCTCTCTCGCAATTCCGACCCGTAAGCTATGTTTTAGGTAAATGGGTCACATGAGAGGCTCCCAGGTGGCCTGGCCAACCCTAGGGGGAGTCACTTCTGACCTGAGGACAGTGTTTTCTCTTACAGAAAGGAAATGAGCCTCTAAGCCTGAAAAGGGGGCATTATCATGGGAAGATGCTTGACTTTTACAACCCAGAGCAGAAACTCAAAGCTTTTAGTCTTCCCTCTTTCCCTCCCCACCACATTTCTTTTAAAAAGCAACAAATTCTAGCTGGTTATCACTTATGCTCCACCCCATTCTTCTAAGTCAGCTTTTGTGTAGGAAAATAGAGAACTGTTTTCATTGCCTTATCAGAGTCCCAGGAAAGGGGAAAGGAGCGTCTGGCCCGCTATCTATGTCTTGCCTGGGGACAATGAAATGCTGAGAGCAGGCTCCAGGGGCAAGGGGCTGCCACTTCAGACCCACAGTGTCTGCAAGGACCAGGGAAGGAGGGGAGGGAGGAGGGACTCTCCTTACTCTGCGGAAAGCATAATAGCCCCTGGGGTGGGCTGCTGCAAACAGGAAGGGTGTGGGCGGGATCTGAGCACAGCTGCTCCTGCCGCCCATTCCCACAGCCTTTGATCAGCAGGCAAATGGCATTTTGTGCCCTGAGATAAATGCCTGGTCAGAGGGTGTGGGTGGCTGTGGAGGGGGATAAGGATTAAAGATGAAGGTATTTTATAGCCTGCCTTAAGGATGTGTGTTTCCAACCTGGGATCAAGGAGGTGCTAGGTACAAAGAAACAGGTTTCCCATGAATGCATTCATTCATTCATCAAACATTTGTTCTGTAGCTGGTAAATTCAGGGCACTGTACTGGACACAGTATGGGATGCAATGGTAAATAATACATGTACTGTTCTAGTCTAGTATGGTGAATCTGAAGCATGAGAAAGTTGTTTGGGATGTCACAAATTACAGGGTGGGATGGCAAAAGGCAAGAGACCTTTTTTAGGATATACATCATTCTCCTCACTCTAGAATCAGATACTCTGCACCACTCCCCCTCTTTCAATCTTGCCATGTGTACCCTGCAATTGAGAATTACTATGAACAAGCAATGCTTTGGACTTGTGAACTAGATAGAGGCAGATTAAGAAAAACAAAACTTCTGCTTGGTCTAATCATGAAGCTAAGGCTAATACAAAAACAAGCAAATAAAAACAATCAACCAAAGCCTGCAGATACATAGTGGAGAGGGGCACTTCCACAGGGGAGAAGGAGATCATGACGGTGACATTGGAGAGGAGAGACCCCTTCCAGCCAGAGTAAAGCTGGTGATGGTGATGCCAGGCAGGAAGACTTTCATGGAAGGCATGATTCCTAGAGGAGGTCTTGAGGGAGGCATGAAGTGAAATTGAGATACATGGTGATGGGCAAGCAGTGCTGCGAAGAATGGGAAGGGTAGAAAGAGCATTTTGGGGCAAATAGAATATCATAAATAGAGCACAGTGGCAGAGATGAACACATCTGGAAGAAAATAGCTCAGTTTGACTGAGAATATATATGCTTACTCCAAGAACCAGAAGGATGAAAAGTAAAGTGGAGCCATATGCTAGAGGACTTTGAATACAGACTAAGGATTTTAATCCTGTAATCAGACCATAGTGGCCTTCACCAATCACTGACCAACCCTGGGTTGTCCTGCAGCCTGAAGGAAATCTCCAGGTCCTCTGCTTTAATGTCTTGTCTCTGAATCACACAAAACATGTGGGTGCCACATACCATAAAAATTCAATAAATGGCTTAAGCGCTTCCTGAAAACTCTAGGCAAAGCCCTCTTATCATTCACTTATCAATCTGTAAAATAAATATCTCATAAGGGCACACTATTTGCAAGGTACTGTGCCAGGTATTAGAGGATACAACATTGAACAACAAAAAAAATGCAAAGTCCTGACCCCAAGGAGCTGACATACTAATGGGGAAGAAGCAGCCAAAACACAAACATCGCAAGTCAGGGCTACAAGGAAGAACAATGCAGAATAACTAAATAGAGAGAGATGGTGTTGCTTGGTTAGTTTATGTAGAGTGGTCAGGGGAGGCCTTTGTGATAACTGAGTGACATTTGGGCAGCAACATGACTGAGTGAGGGAAGAGTATTCCAGGTAGAGGAAACTATCTTGGGGGAATTTGGCCCATTCTATTGTGAATGTGAGGAGGAGGGATGATGCCAAGTCCACTTATGATGGGCAGAGAAAAGAAAGAATGATGGGACGAGCAGGGCAAAGTCAGTGTAGTACACTTGACCAGGAAGCAATCCCATGCTGCCCTCCAGAGCTTTGCCACTGGGTGACCATTTCTGAGTGACCATTTGCCTTATGTAGCCTTCTTAAGATGGTGGCAAACAAAATTTGTCAAAAATACGTCCATAGACCTTGATTTTAGTGAGTGATCTTAGATTAGGAAAATGTTGTGGTTTAGAGTTCTTCTACAACAGTGAATGAGGTTTTGGAAGGAGACTATGAAATTTTAAAAAGTTGTTGGGACGGTTAGGCCTGGGGAAGGCCTTCCTATAAGTCAGTTCCTTGTTAATCCAAAAAAGGTTTCTTCTTTGAGGTAAAGGAGAATAGTATCTCTCTTGCCAGCTACCAGCCAGTGATTCACTACTAACAATTTGCTAATGCCAAATTGTATCTAGCTCTCATGGGGATGTATCTGGTTAGAGTAGATAATGAGTATTAAATGTGTATGGTGGTCACTGTGTACTGTGGGACTATCTTTTTGTTTGAGTTTGGTTTACTGTAATGACTTGTGAGCTCAGGTTGTGTTTATATAGTGCTATAACAAACAAATTAAAAAGTGAAAAATTCAACCAACTAGCTGATTGTGTAACCTTCATGTCGTACCGGTATTTTTTATTTCCTAACTCAATCAGAATGAGTAAGTATTTTGGTGGGTAGTAGGCACAGATTTGTGTAAATGTTCCATCTGGTGTATGTTATTTTTGTTACCATTTAACTTCTTGAAGATCTATTTTATAAGATGAAATCAGTTTGTGTACTTGCAAAGGGCTTGGTAAAATTGCTCTTAATGTAGATATTTACTTTTACCAAAATTCAAAACTCCCACCTAGAGTGGAGACCTGGGCTCTCCAGCAGCTAGGTTCATCTACAGTATAATTTGTCCCTTCTCGCAGAAGTGGAATTGCTGCTGTAGCAGCTTTAGTGTTCACCATTTATGTTTATCACAGTATTGGGAAGAAAGGTATGCACTATGTTCCTGTAAAGGTAGAACCAATGTCTGGCTTCTCTTCTTAAGATAATTTTTTTTTTTGAAGTGGCTCATGTGAGATGCGGATGGCTAAGTGATTTCCATTATGCGTGGCTTCTCACACATCTTAACCAATCAGAAAGGGCTATAGAGAATTACATGGAATTAATCCTATCCAGAAGGTCTAGGGACAGCCTCAACGAGACAAACTCTAGTTACTTGGTTTACAACATCGCAAGAGCCGCCTGATGACATTAAATCTGGGTATCTCTGGGCAGTTTGTCTATTTTCCTTGCGAACTCTCTCTCTCTCTCTCTCTGTGTGTGTGTGTGTGTGTGTCTGTCTGTCTGTCTACAACTGTATTAGAGTTTGTCAGGGGTTGATGTTAAACTCTCACATTCATTTTAGTTAATCTACCAAGCCATATGAGGTCCTTTGAAAATGACCACTTCTTTTACATGTATAAAAACCATGTCATTTAGTTGACTTTTCTTGACTCAAGTGTTTGTTTTCAAATTTCATTTTATACAGGAAATAGACATAATCACCAATAAATGTAACTTTAATAACTTGGACCCTGGGAGCCTTTCCTGGTTGGCAAAAAAATTCCCTACATGTTGCAAATCCTTCTTATGGGATATCCTATTTTATATCTAGAGTTGAAAGTCAGGATTAATCCAGATGATTAAGAAAATCTTTCTAAAAGATACCCTGCATCCTCTTCAAAATTAAACTCTAGTTGGAAGTTTCCTTACTTTTCTTACTACAGTGACAGTGTAAATGGTTAAAGTAGATCAGAGGGGTTTTTGGAGTTTTCCATAGGTATTTCTAAAACTTCAAGACAATAGGATTCTTTCCAGTTATTATACCACAAAACGTGACATTAGAATATAACTTTAAGCAAACCGATTATTAATAACCAATATTAATTTCAAAATATAGTCAATATACCAACGAAGCTGCAGAAGTATATAAAGAAAAGCTATAATTCTTTCATTTAAATCACCCATTCAAAAAGCCCCCATATTGTATATACTGCATATATGTGCTTGAGCGAACACACACACAGTTCATTTGCTCCGTAGATTCTAAAAGGAAGAACCTTCTGCAGATAGCATTTCTGAAGGTTTCTCACCATTCCCTTTGCTTTCTAAGGCATTGGAACAGTGTGGCTCCTTCCCAGACAGGCTTACTATAAAAAGTAACACCAATCTTGGGAATTATAAATGGAGAAGGGATATGCCGTAAACAAGGATAAACATCTTTTTTAATGCAAAGCTGTCAGATCCATTTAAGCAGAGACCTATTCCTTGTCCCCACAGCGGCCCCTCTTTCCTGTCCAGGGACCAATGAAGCAGACCTTTCCTCCTAAGTTGCCCATCGTGAGAGGCTTAGATAAGGCACCAAGTTGCCCTCAATAGACTTAAAACCCCCATCTCTGGGACAAAGTGGGAAAGCTCTACTTTTGTTACCACTCTATCGAGGAGAAAAAAAAAAAAAAAACAACACAAGGAAAACATCCACTGTACAAAGCCTACATTGTGTGGTGAAAAACCCTGATCCTTGACTATTGTCTCCAGCCTTATTTATGCAACAGAGATGATTTTTCAGAGGTTCAGCAAAATTATCAGCAGGGCCATTTTAACTCTCTATGTTTATTTGTTTAGTACACTCTCCATTTTCTAGGAGAAAGAGAGCTAAAATATTCAAGCAATTCTTTAAACAAAAGTTATAGAGGGAAGAATAACTGTTCATTTCTCAATAGGAAAACCCACTTACTGTGAAATCCTCAGATATGATAAGCAATGTAGTTTATTCCAAGCCTTCAGAAATGGATTCTATACACACGATGTGTAGAAATGGTTTCTATTTACACTGTTAATTATATTGTATGTATAGTGTATATACTGCATATTATCATTTCAGTCCTCTTTTGGGTGAACAAATGCAGCTACTAGCCGTGATAGCTGTTTCTGACCAACTCCAAAATTCAACTAGGCTTTAAATTATATGTAATATTTTTAGCTCATCAGGGAGATGAGAAATTGGGGAGATGGGGAGGGAAAGGTGGAAAGTACCAAGGACAGAGGGATGAGGGAGGGGCAGCATGTCCTATGGGGCCCCATGCCCAGGTTCTAAGTTACAAGTCCATACTTTAGTCATTAATAGACCCTAGTAAGCATTGTTCTGTCTTAATTTTTAAGCTACAATATTGGGATAGTGATACTCTCCTTACAGACTTCCAGTTACACATGAACACCTCCATTGTAAAATGGTCATGAAAGATAAGCTTTAATGGTAGTTAAGTACCAAACGCATCTAGCAGCACCGAATGACTTAGTTTTCTATTTTACCTCCCCTTGAGAGGCTGAGAGAGTCTTGAGAAACCTTTACTAGATGATGCCTGTGAATTTTCAAACTAGAATCTATTATCCATTCAGCAGATATTCATTACTTATTTTATGTCAGGCACTATGCCAGACACTAAAGGAATTCTGCAAAGTGTTTCAGGGAACCTCAAATGTTTGGTTTGAATTGTGTTCTACATATATACTTCAACTATTTTGTAAAAAAGAATAGAAGTGGCATGTGTGTTCAGGGTGCTATATACTAAATTTTAACTCTTTAATATCACTCCTACTTTATCTTGTACTCTTAGGTTTACTCATTTTGTATAAACTCAAAATAAATTTCTCCTGCCTTCTGTGGAAATATTTTTACTTCTAAATGTATCATTAATTAGGAATGTAATGGTGCTTAAATGTTCATTTAAAAATTTAAGACTTGCAGGTGTGGCTGCAGGGAAAAAGGAATTTTATACGCTGTCGGTGGGAGTGTAAATTAGTTCAACCACTGTGGAAGACAGTGTAGCTATTCCTCAAAGACCTAAAAACAGAAATACCATTGGACCCAGTAATCTCATTACTGGATATATACCCAAAGGAATATAAATCATTCTGTTACAAAGACATATGCATGTGTATGCTCATTGCAGCACTATTCACAATAGCAAAGACATGGAATCAACTTAAATGCCCACCAGTGGTAGACTGGATAAAGAAAATGTGGTACACCACATGCATCTACACCATGGAAGACTATGCAGCCATAAAAAGAAATGAGATCATGTCCTTTGTGGGAACATGGATGAAGCTGGAGGCCATGATCTTTAGTAAACTAACACAGGAACAAAAAAACAAAAAAACAAATACTCAAGTTCTTATAAGTGGGTGCTTAATGATGAAAATACATGGACTCATAGATGGGAGCAACACACTCTAAGGCCTTTTGGAGGGTGGAGAGTGGGAGGAGAGAGAGGATCGGGAGAAATAACTAATGGGAACAAGGCTTAGTACCTGGGTGATGAAATAATCTGTACAACAAACTCTCATGATACAAGTTTACCTATATAACAACCTGCACATGTACTCCCGAACTTTAAAGAAAGCTTAAATTAAAAAAAAGAAAAAGAAAATAAACAAAGAAAAAGAAAAAAAAACCAGGACTGCCCCCGTCTACTCAGGTAGAACTGTATAAATGTTATACTGACATTGTACTCCATTAAATGCCAAGTCAAGTCCAGGGATCTATTCAGAACATATTCTGTTTCCAGCATAACGGCACAGTAGTGCAATATAAATGACAAGCTACCTCATTCAATATAGCTTGGAATACTTACTGCAAACTTTGAATGCTTCTCTTCCAATCTGTATATTTATGAGAAAGAAGGAACAATTTTTACATATTATTGATGATTCAATTTTTGAAATGAAATGTTCCTATTTACTTTTTTGAGGAAACTCATTTAACTGAAGGGTATGTTGAAACTACAAGGGATGGGAATGTTGTTCAGAAGTTCCACTATTTGTAAAGACTTTACGTGATTGATTCAGGATTTTTCTCAATACTGTATAACCAAAACTAATTAAGGCCAAAAATGAAATATCAAGACTGATTTCAAATTATTTTCTAAAGCAAAACACTAGTTTTATTCAACAATTGATTTTATAAGCCAATGTTATTAATGAATTATATAGAGGAAATACACTAATAAATAATGATTTTGTCTCTTTATATTCTGGGGCATAAAGTGCTGTCAAACAAGTTTGGAAACCATGGCTGTAGGTATCACTTTCTCCAAAAGAAAGGTCATGATGGTCAGGCTTGGTGACTCCTGTAATCCCAGCACTTAGGGAAGCTGAGGCAGGCATATCACCTGAGGTCAGGAGTTCGAGACAAGCCTGGCCACATGGCGAAACACTGTCTCTACTAAAAATACAAAAATTAGCCGGGCATGGTGGTGTGTTCCTGTAGTCTCAGCTACTCAGGAGGCTGAGGCAGGAGAATTGCTTGAACCTGGGAGGTGGAGGTTGCAGCGAACCGAGATCACGCCAATGCATTCCAGCCTAGGCAACAGAGTGAGACTCCATCTCAATTAAAAAAAAAAAAAAAAAAAAAAGTCGTGGTGAAGAGAGGAGCCAAAGTGCTACAGAAGCTGTTTAAGACAATGATGTTTTCCCATAAAATAGAAACTTTAACCTTAAACATGTAGTTTGTAGAGTAACACAGACAAAAATGTTCTATGGCACAACTGGATGCTGTATAGAATTGCAAGCGAAATCGTCTCTAGGTAAGATCCCTCTTGTGAAAAAGCCATTATTAAATGTTCACCCACCTCCCTACCTCCAAACCATGAGTATGTCTAAATGAAGTTCATGTGGGCTTCTCTGGCTCTGTGAACCTTATTTTCTTCTTTAATTAAAATGACAATTTGTCCTTAATTAAAAAAATCAAAATAAAAATGACTTGGATGTTCAGAAATGCAAGCACCAGCTTTATAACTATTCCTCTGGGAACATTTCCTTGCTGTGGTCAATGTTTAGAGTGAAAGACATTCTCAGTATCCATCATTGTTCTACTAACATGAAGGAGTAAATGCCAGTTCCTGTTCCCAGATCTTGCACATTGAAAAGGAGGGATGAAGAAATAGGGAGCAACTGCCAGCCACTGAGGCTGCTGATGAAGTTTAGATGGAGGTTACTTTTTTGAGGAAACTCATTTAACTGAAGGGTATGTTGAAACTACAAGGGATGGGAATGTTGTTCAGAAGTTCCACTATTTGTAAAGACTTTACGAATTGTCCCCAAAATATTTTGTTGGTGAAGTTGCAATTGTCCCCAAAATATTTTGTTGGTGAAGTTCCCTTAGATGATGAAGTCTGGATGGAGGTTATATGTTTGTCTCAAGTAATTTTTATGTATTTAGCGATGGGATGGAGTGTTGGAAAAGCCTTCATTAATGCAATGCCTTTCATGAGTAATAATTTTTAATTGTTATTCCATGTATCGCCCTTGGTAGTTTAAAGGTTGAACTTCACACTAATGATTTACAATTACTCTTTGATCTGTTGCTCCTATACTAAATAATCAAATAGACATAAATTTCTATTTAAAAACTAGGCATGTTCATTTTCTTATATTTGGGGGGAACATCAGTGTGATAAAATTATTTTCCCAACAACTCACAATCACCTGCTTGCTTCTTCCCTTTGATTGTCCTGATCCAGAGAGTTTACACAACTCTCCTGAAATCTGTTTACAAATTAGCTTTTCATTCCCCAGTCTCTATTTTCCTCTATTGCCCCTTTGTCCAGTGGACTTGCCCTACATTTTTTGTTTATTTTTCTGAAAAGAATATCATTTTCTGTTGCTAAGATTATACTCTGCTAAACTTTTCTGCTGATGTTCACAGGGATTCATGAGATTCTTTTACACAGAGCCCAAACAGCTTGATCTAAATTGTTGCATTTTTCATTTTAAAGCCAACAGAGTCTACCTGCTCCAAGACCAGGTTAAGACAACTGGCATATTTACTTCTCCTGGCATTGAAATATTCCTTGTGGGTCACCACCCAACTAGACTGAACCTGAAGTAGTGACTAAGCAGTGAAAAGACCCTTGATCATCTGATTTCTCTCATCCCCTACACGAGACACTTGAAACAAAAGACACTCAGAACTAATCATCCGAAAATCCTGCCAGTGTAAAAACAAGCAAAACTTGAAAAACGTGTTAAAACAGGTGGAAAGGGATATATCCTAATGCTTAACCGAGTGTGTATTTGAAATCATTGTTTTCCTTTTGCAAAATAAATATGTGGGGGCAAGAGTAGCCTAGAGGTTAGATTTGATCTGGGTTCATGGAGGTATATGCTTGATTGGGACTTACTCTGTGTTTCTGAGCAAGTCAGTCCTTGCATCTATTTCCCTATGAAATGGAAATAATACCTCCATCCTGAGGGTCCCAAGGCTTACTGTTAGTGAAGTGCTTTGCAATCCACTGCTGAAAGGTGCTCAGCAAGTTCAAAGCACCAGTATTAAGGAAGGTTTATCATATTTATAAACCAGTAAATCCTTCCCATGGGTGTAAAATGATTCTTCCTAGTTTTATTCCCTGCACAGACTCAAGAAAAGGCTTCAGATTCTTCCATACTATCAACTTAACATTGTGTTCCAGCTGTTTACATGCACAAAACACTTCCCATCCTCTTTTGATTTGCAGCATGCGCTGAGCCCAAGACAAAAGAACATACTATTCACCAGTGTGACTCATGTGAAAATTGAAACTTCATGCTCCATTTTATGAAGGGCCTTGCTTTCTTTCTGTGGGTTAAAATAATTGGGAATAAAGATAAACACTGTAAAATAAACATGAACACTGAGTTAGTCCAGTAAAGTAAACTGAATCAACTGTTCACCGGCAAACCTAGTGGACAAGTGAGGACACCATGAGAGTCAAAAAGCTAGTGATGAACCAGATCTGTTATTTCACTAGGCACTTCCTTTAAATGCTTTATTTTAATTAATAGAAACAATGCCCAATTACAAAACACATGATGACAGTAGCAACTGGGGTTTTATTAAGAGATCGGGGAGCTGAGATGAGAAGAGGGAAGCTGGCCAGCAGCATGGATAAAGGACAGTAGAAAGGTTGGAGAAGGCCCAAAAGAAGTGATGGTATCACAAGTTAGAGGGAAGAAAGGAAGAAAGGTGACATTCATTGTGTGCCAAGTTTATGCCAGATGTATGCTAAGCACCTTACACACACTATCTCATTTAATCCTAATAATGACTTTGCAAGATAGGCATTGAGATTGCTTTCATTTTATTGAAGCTGAGAGCTTATGTCATTTTTCAAGGATAATGCAACTACTAAATGACAGAAGATAAATCCTTACCTGGTTTTATATGACTCTCAGTCTAACCATTTATACTACATACTGGTGCCATTTTGGAAAAAAAAATGCTGTTGATCCTGAAAGCTATTGTTAGGTTTCTTATTATGATTTCTTAATAAATGCACAAAATAAGCACATTAATTTTCATTTTTGTCTAGAGTGTCTCTTTCATTTTGTGTGGCTATATTTCCTTTTTCTAAATCATATTTGGATTGAAAGCCTGCTCTTTGAATAATTAGATTGCATTGCTTAAAATATGATGTTGGTAGTAAAAATATACACATATTAGGTATAGTGCTTGGTATCCTCTGGTGACAAGGATAGAAGGATATTGAGGTGAAATTTGAGAATTTTAGAGAAATTTTGATCTAAGGTATAAGAAGAGAAGATATCTTTTGCATTTTTTTTTTCTAAGTTATGTGCTAGGAAAGGAAAACCCTAGTTCTAGAAAATTCTATGAGAAGAAACTGTCTGGATTGCAACTTCTGCCCCAACCATTTCTATCCTTCAATGTCTGTTTCCAGAGAGTCCTGAGAAAGGAATCCTGGTGAGATTAGTCCCAAGCTATCCCTTGATTTACTAGTACCTCCATGTTCACTTCATTTATCTAATCTCCACGCTGCCTTCTGGGTTATCCATTTTGCTATTTCTCAGACCTCTAGACCTTTTATTCCCTGTTTAAAATTTTTCTCTTTCCCTCTGGCCTGGGGCTATGAACTTCCTTTGGTGCTACACTGGACCCCCACAATATAACCTACTTTGGGGACTGCATATGGGTTTTCTCTCTTTCATCTATAAGTTAAATTATGAATAATGCAGCAATCCATGATGATTCTTCCTCAGTGACCAGAAGATCAATGGATTGCATCTTCATCAAAACCTAAGCAGGAACAAAGCTCCAGTAGCCAGAAGTTCCTATGGGGACTTGAATTTTGTTAAACTCCACAGGTCTAAAAGTAGCAAGGAAGCTAGCCTTGCCTTGCCCAAATGTATATTTTTGTGTCCTTATTGTTTTGAAGTACCATTTTAATTCCACATTGTTTTAAAGTGGACTTTGCGCTCTAAAATGCTGATATCCTTTAACTACAGAGAATGAGGTAAGGTAATGACAATGTAAAGGCCAAACCTACTGTGTTAGAAGCACAGCTTTGGAAAACAATTTTAATTTCTGACATATAAAACTGTTTAAGTGCTGAGAATAACAGGGAAAACCTATGCACAGAAGCTTGCCCTCAGCCCTGTTTTAATCAATATTTATTCCATTTGAGCATTTTCAACTTCTCTCTGATGCCTTTTCTTGTCACCACTATTTTTGTTTTTGTATCTTCAGGTTTTATAGTCCTTTCTTTCTCATCCTCTCCATTTATTTTTTTATGACTTTTATTTCTTTCTACAGTTTATCATCTTTAGGAGAAGAAATAATTTCAACTCAAGAAGAGAAAGGCTTCCTATGCAATAGAACTTTCTGAAATGATAGAAAATTTCTATATCTGCATGTTGCTATTGAGAACTTAAAATGTGATTAGGATGGCACTAAGAGATGATAGCAAGCTAGAGACTGAAGGGAGAAGAAAAAAAAAAAATAAGGAACAAGGCAAAGAAAAGGATCCTTTAATTCTATTACTAATGTCCTGGATTGGTCCCCTCCACCCTTTAAAAAAAAATGGTGCATTTGAATAAAACCAATCAGAATCAATATAACTAAATTTTTGAGAACTGAGCTATGGTGTGTAATATCAACCAGGCTTCAGACTGGACTCTGGGAAGCACACAGATGAAGCAGACCAAAATAACACTGCAAAGACTTTGAAAACTAAATTGAAATTCAAACCGAAGTCCGTAAAAGTAGACAAAAATGTGTTCATGGTTAACTGCCTGCAAAAGTATAAGACTTTTTTTTTTTTTGTACCAGATTCTCTTAACATTTTATTCAAAATGGTTGGGAATCAACCCAAAATCATTTGTTATACCAAAAACCAGGAAAATCTTAACTCAAATGAGAAAAGACAATGAACATATGCCAATGCCATGATGACACAAAGGTGGGAATTATATGACAAACTATCATAAAAATGCTTCAACAAGCAATTACAAACACTCTTGAAGTGAATGGAAAAAAATAGAAAGTCTCAGCAAAAATATAGGAAATATAAAGAACAAAATATAAATTTTTTTGAGCTGAAGAACACAGTAATTAAAATTAAAATGTCACTGGATAAATATTATCACAGAGTAGAGATGTTAGAGGAACTTGAAGGTATATCAATAGAAATTATCCAATCTGAATAAGAGATAAAATAGCTTGAAAAAAACGAAGAGAACACCAGAAACCTGTGGGACAATAACAAAAGATATAACACTGGTGTCATATTGGAATCCCAGAGGGAGATGGGAAAGAGTGAGGGTCTAACTACAAAACAAATAAACAAGCAAACAAAAACAAAAATGTGGTGATGCATGCCTGTAAACTCAGCTACTTGAGAAGCTAAGGTGGAAGGATTTCTTGAGCCTAGGATTTCGAGACAAGCCTGGGCAATATAGTTATACCACATCTCAAAAATAAACAAGCAAGCAAACAAACAAAGAGTGAGGGCCTGAAAAAATAGTCAAAAAAAAAAAAAAATGATTGAAAACTACCCAAATTTGGTGAAAGATACAAACCAACAGATTTAAAATCTCAGCAAACCTCAAGCATAATACATCAAAATAAATCCACACCCTGATGACAATCATAATCAGATTTCTGAAAACTAAAAGCAAAGACAAAATCTTGAAAGTAGCCAGAGAAAATAATGTATCAGTTTTAGGAGATCAATGATTCGAATCACTGTGGGTTTCTCTTCAGAAATCACAGAAACCAGAAGAAAGTGGCACAACATTTTTCAGGTAATTTTTCTTTATAAAAAGAGTTGTCAAGTCAGAATTCTATATCTAACAAAAATTTCTCTCTAGTTTGGGAAAACTTTAAGCAGGGAATAAAACTTGAGGTCTGAGAAATAAAGAAGTAACCCAGAGGGCAGCGTGGAGATTGGCGTACTGAAGTGAACATGAAGGTACTAGGAAATAGAGACATTCTTACATCAAGAAAACTAAGAGAATGTGTCCAAGAAAATTCTTCAGACATAAAGAAAATAATGTAGAAAGAACTTGGAACATCAGAAATAATATAAAAAAGAAACAAAAGAAAAAGTAATACATGAAGAAATATAATGGACCATTATTGATTTTTAGATGAAGGCAAGTAAAGAGATTTAAATGATGATAAAGTTTTTGCCTTCTACTTGGAATGGTAAAATATTGATAATATTAGACAGTAATAAGTATGAATACGTTAAACTACATGAAGCGAGAAATAAAATCATTATAGAAAAATTAAAATTGAATTCTAAAAAAGTTTATGTAATTCACAGGAAGTTCCAAAAAAGAAGACAGAGAGACAAAAAGCAGTGGGAACAAACAGAAAACAAATAATAAAACAGCATACCTGAATTCTAAAAAAACATCAAGTACTCCTTTTTTTTCTTTTTTGAGACAAAGTCTTCCTCTTGTCCCCCAGGCTGGAGTGCAATGGCAGGATCTCAGCTCACTGCAACTTCTGCCTCCTGGGTTCAAGTGATTCTCTTGCTTCAGCCTCCTGAGTAGCGGGGATTAGAGGGGGCCATGCCCGGCTAATTTTTGTATTTTTAATAGAGACAAGGTTTCATTGTGCTGACCAGACTGGTCTCGAACTCCTGACCTCAGGTGATCCACCCACCTCGGCCTCCCAAAGTGCTGGGATTACAGGCGTGAGCCACCGCGCCCAGCCTCTATTACTTTTAAAGTAAGTGGTCTACACATACTAATTAAAAGACAAAGATTGACAAAACAGATTTTAAAATCCAACTTTATGCTGCCTACAAGAGGCTTACTTCAACTCTAGGTATGTTATAGGTATTTTAAAAGTACAGGAAAATTGTGCAAACATTAAGCAAAAGAAATTTGGTATGTCCATATTAATATCAGACAAAGTAGACTTCAGAGCAAAGAAAATTATCAAGGACAAAGAGAGACACTACAAAATGATAAAAAGAATTAATTAACCAAAAACACATACCAGCCCTAAACATGCATGCACCAAACAACAGAACTGCAAAATACATGAAGCAAAAAGGGACATAACTGAAAGGAGAAATAGGAAAACCCACACTTGTATCTGAGGGCATCTCTCAGTAGTTAATAAATTACTAGACAGAAAATCCACACAAAATCTGAACACAGATGTTCACAGTAGCTTTATTTGTAAGAGTAAAAAACTAGAGACAAATATCTTTCAGCAGGTGGATGAATAAACAAATTATGGTACATCTGTACAATGGAATACTATCCAGTGATGAAAAGAAATAAGCTGTTGATACATGAAAAAACTTGATGGGTATTATGCTGCATGACAAAAAATATTTAGACATTATATAATGTATAGTTCCATTTATATAACATTCTCAAAAGGACTTAAATTATACTTATGCACAGCAGATCAGTGATTGCCAAGGTTAGCGTTTGGGGGAAGGCATAATTATAAATGGGTGATAAATAGTTCTGTATCTTGATTACAATTATGGTTACACAAATCTGCATATGTGATAAAATGTCATAGAACCAAACACCAAAGAAAGTACACATTAAAACTGGTAAAATCCAAATAAAGTCTGTAGTTTAGTTAATAGCATTGTACTCACTTCAATTTTCTAGCTTTGATCATTGCTCTATGGTTATGTAAGACGTTATTATTGGTGGAAACTGGATGAAGGGTACGTGAAACTCTCTGTGCTACTTTTTTCAACAACTATGTTAGCCTTAAATTATTTCTAAAATAAAATCAACTGAATTTTAATTTGATTGAATACTCAGTCATTGAAATAGCTACATGTGGCCTATGACTACAGTATTGGACAGTGCAGGTTTATTTTAAGTTCTGCCAAATAATTTTACATTTTTCTTTGTTTTTACTCCTAGGTTCTTGTAGAAAAGTTTCACATATGAAAATTTTATTCAACACAAAATATATAATCCATATTCTTTAGATGTCTCTGATGCAGGTATAATGCTTTATCAAATCAGAACAGCACAGAATTTCAGGTTGGAAAGTAATGCATTTGGTCATTCTAACTCATGCTGATGACTAACGCAGGTGGCAGAATATTAATTCTTTAGGTTAAGTTGTAAAGATTTTAAAGTCACAGACTTGTTTTGTAAGCTTGCTGGATAGGAAAATGTCTATAGTTGTTTCGAACTTTATCTCTTTTTACTGTCAAAATCTAGGCAAGTTACCACCACCAAATCCCTAGGAATAAATAGTTGGTCTTCGAGTTTCCTTGTGAGAATAAGTGACTTCAAGTCTTTTGCCAGCACAAGTTAAGAGATCAACTCTTCTCTCAGAGTCCATACAAGTCAAACTCTTTGGACTTGCAGAAAGTGTTTGATTTTGTCCTCTCTTTTCATTAATTCCCTTCTTCTCTTCTCAAAGCATCTTAAATCTATAGAAAATGTACACAGTTACAATGAGGCAAATTATGTGCTGGCCTGATCCCCACCCCAGCCCCACCAAAAAGTGAGAGTCACATAATGACTAGCTTCCCAATCTTGCTTTTCTAAGGGAGAGAGCTCTCTCCCTCTCTCTCCAAGGGAGAGAACACTAGTGGAGAGAGTCTTAAGGTTTATTTAAGAAAAGTTACTCTAAAGCCCTCCTTCCTGCTACTCCTAAGTGATGGAAGCTGTTGTGAGTCCCAACTTTGGGAAACACTAAGCAGGGTTGTCCAAATACCAAAGGGAGTATTAATAACATTGTAGTTATCTTCAGTAGTATTTAAGGGTGGGAGAGAAGAGTGTATTGTCACTACCATTGTTAAAAATTGCCAGCACATGGTGATAATAAAAGGCACACTGACTTCTTTTATTTTTTGTCACTGTTTTAAATTCTCTACAGATAGTGCCTCCACCTGTCTTTACTTGGGAAGACCACTCATATTACCCTCCCCTCAGAAAGCCATAGGTTTCTCCCTTCTGGGCTATCACCTTTTAGGCAAACTGATGGAGACTCGGATGCTACTAAACTCTGAAAGGTCAGGAGACAGTCTGGCTCCCTCTTGAGTCCCTAGCGGGTAACACAATGCCCAGTTCTAATCAGTATTCAGAAAGTAGTTGTTAATTAAATGGATACATGAATTAGTTTATATTTCACAAAAAAGAA
Organism: Piliocolobus tephrosceles; assembly: GCF_002776525.5. Taxonomy (NCBI): domain Eukaryota; kingdom Metazoa; phylum Chordata; class Mammalia; order Primates; family Cercopithecidae; genus Piliocolobus; species Piliocolobus tephrosceles. The sequence continues at coordinate 24,355,310 of NC_045438.1, read as the reverse complement.
ATGACTGTTTTTTCTTTTCCTGCTGACAGATGTCGCCATAAATTTGGATTTTTCTGCAAGTAACTAAATTCCAGATTAAATAAATTCCAGATTATCATGAAGAATACTTGTTGGAACTTGATCATCCTTGAAAATCTCTTTCTCAATGGAGAAACTCTAAGTACAAAGATGTGAAAACCAAGACATTAAGTAATGTCCATTTCTGACTTTCATTTTAGTCTTTAATACTTCAAGTCTCATATTAGGCACTTTATTCTCTAAAAAGCACTCTTTGGCAACCAGCACTAGGATTCTATCTTGGGTCATGTTCTCTAGAAGCAGAGCCTGAGGTAAGAATTTTAGTGCACATAATTTATTGGGAAAGTCCTCTCAGGAGAAAGGGAATGAGGGAAGCAAGACAGGACAAAAGAAGGAGTAAACAAGAATACAGTATCAGTTGGAACTCTCTTCAGCCTGATCCCATGGGAGCTCTGGAATATGAATTGTACCACAGACTTGGCCCAGCCCTCTGTAGTCCATGACAGTGAGTCGTTGACTGCAGGCTGACCCTGTTAGGCTAAGTTGCTTTACCTCTTAGGTGATGTAGTTCCCATTTGGTTAAGGACAATTCTCCAGAAACGGGAGCAGCTGTAATCCATTAGCAGAAAAACTTATAGTAGCTGCAGGATGAGGGCACTGACCTGGAAAACCGGAGAGTTTGGCAGGGCACTAACAGATTTATGAGAGTTTATCCCTTTCACCACTTGTACCCAGTTGTTTCTCACATGAAATCTACTCTATCCAGAAAAAGGGTTTCCAGCATCTGGTTAGCCAGGAAGGCAGAGTTTAGAGGCTAACTGACATCAATCGACTGAGTCATTCTGTCTACAGTCATTTCATGATGAGTGAATTAAATGGGACTTATGGGCACTGTGATCCATTCATCCCTTAAGTTTTCTCAGGGTGTATCCATTTTTGCCTTTTTACCTAGGATGTGATACTGCTTTTGATGCATTGTCTTGGAAGTTTCAGAGATATTCATTTGGATTTTCCTACTGTTTTTGTTTGTTTTCACACTACTGTAAAGAACTGCCTGCCTTGAGATTGGGTAATTTATAAAGGAAAGAGGTTTAACTGACTCACAGTTCTGCATGGCTGGGGAGGCCTCAGGAAACTTAAAATCATGGTGGAAGGGGAAGCAGGCACCTTCCTCAGGAGGCTGCAGGAGAGGGAAGAGAGGAGAAGAGAAAAGAGTGGGGATAGTGCCACTTATAAAACAGTCAGATCTCGTAAGAACTCGCTATCATGTAAACAGCATGGGGGCAACTGCCCCCATGATCCAATCACCTCCCTCCTTCCACACATGGGGATTACAGGTCCCTCCCTCAACACATGGGAATTACAATTCGAGATGAGATTTGGGTGGGACTGAGCCAAACCATGTCACCTACTATAACATACGTTTGTCTCTACAAGTCAATGTGAGGGTTCTTCCAAATGTTAAGTTTATGTGTTCTGATTGTAAATTTTTCTAGCCAGGAAATAACTACAGGGTGGGTTCATGGATCCTGTGGACCCACTTTGAGATGGACATGTACTAGAACTTCTGACCCATGTATAGCCTTACTCTAATGAGAGGATCCATGATGGTACTTGAGGTCCCTAACTATTGCAGTCAACTCAGATTCCTGATTAAACGTCTCACTTTTCCCAGTTTATGTTTACCCAAGTAAATGGCTATTTATCCCTTTGGAGAAAGGCTGGAGGAATTACTACTGTATAAATTTTCCATGACGTTTTAAGAAACTTTCTCATAGGAACTTGACCACTACTTCAAGCAATAGGTTATGGATCTGAGGACAAGCTAAGCCTGTAAACTGGGCAAGGAATCCTGACTTTCCACTGAGGTGGCTGACCTTAGTATTCTGATCATCTTTTTAAATATATATTTGGATTGATTATATATGTTAAACAAAACTCTTATTGCTTGCCCATTGATCTCACCCTACAATCACCATATTCTACTAGCCATCTCCATAAATCCCTACTGATCAGAGCCTGCTACATGCTGTGCATTTCGATAATCATGCCCACCTTGCTTCTGATGGTCAAGTGCTGCCATCTGTCCTCTACTATTTTGAGATCTTACTATTTCCATTGCTGTCAGAGAGCACAGATCTATAACAGAATCAATAATGATCATCAATAATGATCTACAAAGGACAGATACCACTGAGCTTCTTAATAATGTTGGTGCCCTCCTCACCTAGAAGAGGAAGTTGTCATTTTGTCAAAGGCAATTCTTTAGGGAAGGGGGCAGGCGTG